>NW_026057581.1:16554506-16558023 GCF_023721935.1 Panthera uncia
AAAAGAAAAAGAAAAAGAAAAAGAAAAAGAAAAAGAAAAAGAAAAAGAAAAAGAAAAGAAAAAATACTTGAGGTGCCTGAGTGGCTCTGTTGGTTGAGCGTCTGATTCTTGATTTCATCTCAGGTCATGACAGGTCATGGGATGGGGCCCTGCATCAGGCTCAGCGCTAAGCATAGAACCTGCTTACGATTCTCAGTCTCTCTCTCCCCTTCCTTTTCCCCAGCTCACTCTCTCTCTCTCTAAAATTAAAAAAAAAATTTTTTTAAGAAAAACTATTCGATGCATGAGCCTTGGGTGCAGGAAAAAAGTGAGAGCTGGAGATAATCAATTTGAGTCATTAGCTACAGTTAATATTTAAATCTCCAGGACTAGATAAGGTTATCATAGGGAAAGACCAGAAGGAAAAAGGAATAGAAATACATACTTGTATTATAATACAGAAATATAGTAGAAAATAGCATGCATTATTTCACAGAGTAAGGGCAAGTACTAGTCCATAAAATTTTTATTTCAGAGACAGAAAGATGATAGTGAGATAGATAAATGTATATAAATAAACAGATTGGCATATGTAATTTGTATACTTATAAATGTACTGGGAATAATGTAAAATGTATTTCCTATCAGAGACTGTGATCCAAAATATTTAAGAAATTCTAGGGGATGAGAAGCCAGGAAAAAGGTAAACAATTAGGCGCTGTGGTCGGAAGAATACTATGAAAGTATAGTGTACAAAAGCCAAGAGAAATACTTCGTAGAAGAAATGCTCACCAATATGGAATGAGTATGAGAGGTTAAATACAATTAAGACTAAGTGACCAGTGACCATGGGCTTGGTAATACGGAGACCATTTGTTGCTGACCTTGACAAGGGCCACTTCAGTGAACAGTGGTAGTGGAAAACACTTTAGCGTGGATGAGAGGCAAAAAAGTACATACAACCAATACAGACAAGAGAAAGAAAATCTCCCCAGGAACCTGAAATTTGAACATCAGAATTCACTATGTGAAAGAGCCAGTCAGAGTTTTAAAATAAAGTAGGCTACCAGTTTCTTGGGACAGTCACAGGTTTCTAATCTCCAATGTTGACTGTATTTGGCGATAGGGCCTTTAGAGACTTAATTAAGGTTAAAAGAATTCATAAGGGTGAGGCCCTAATCCAATATGACTGGCTTTCTTACTAGAAAAGATTAGGGCACAGACACACACAGAGAAAAGACCACGCGAGAACACCGGGAAAAGACAGCCGGGAAAAGACAGCCGGGAAAAGACAGCCGTCTACAAGCCAAGGACAGGGGCCTCAGAAGAAATCAACCCTGCTGACACCTTGATCTCAGACTTCTAGCCTCTAGAACTGTAAGACCATAAATTTCTGTTGTTTAGTGTATGTGGTATTTTGCTATGGCATCCCTGCAAACTAATACAAGGCCTGAGATTCTCGAGCCTCAAGTCTGGTCAGATCCTTCCCCCCAACCTCTCATCCCTCCCCAAGCCCCCCAGGTCCATCCTAGTCAAACCATGAAGCTAGAGCATCATTAGCTCTCTCAACAGCAACAAAAAAAAGTGCTTGAATTACTTCTTCATAAAGCTATTATTAGTTCTGGACCATTCCAATCAAAATAAGATGTTCTTTTTTACTTACCACACCTCACCTCTCATTCCACAATTATTTTCTGAAACCAAAGGCAAGATATTTTCAGAAAAATGAGTAAAATCAAAGTTAAATAGCTCTCCGGAGCTGAGAGAGCAAGTATGATGTAGTAACAATCGGGAATTTTGATGCCCCCAGTTGGGCAAACGTTCTACCCAAGGTTTTGTACAGTCTATGTGTCACATCCCCAATTGCAGGCAGCTCACATCTTCAGATTGGAAAAGAAAGCATATGCTTGCATGCTTTCCTCCTTCCCCACCTGCAAACAAACCACACAGATCTGCTTTTCTTTACTTCCAGAATCTCACGTATCTACAATTAGCCCCAAATCCTGACGTCGCAAGCAGGAAACCGAGAAAGGCTTTTCAATTGTTTTATCATCAGAAAAGAAAGGCTGTTAACTCCGGTTCCTTCCTAAAGCAAGAAAATTAAAAATATACACACACGTATATAAAAACAAATACAGGGGTGCCTGGGTGGCTCAGTCGGTTGGGCGTCCGACTTCGGCTCAGGTCATGATCTCGCGGTCCGTGAGTTCGAGCCCTGCATCGGGCTCTGGGCTGACAGCTCAGAGCCTGGAGCCTGTTTCAGATTCTGTGTCTCCCTCTCTCTCTGACCCTCCCCTGCTCATGCTCTGTCTCTCTCTGTCTCAAAAATAAGTAAATGTTAAAAAAAAAAAAAAAATTTAAAAAAACAAATACATATATAGGCATTTGCATAAGTGCACACATATCTTCTCCAAACACAGTTGATACTGAGCATTTAGTACATCATGTAATGAATGTATTTATTTTTATTTCTGCTTAGTTATTGCATCAACCTGAACCCATTCTTCAATATACTGGAATTATGAAAAATTAAACTCACTGACATCTGGTTCTCAATTACTTCCCAAATTTTCACAACTGCTCAGCCACTTTGCTCAGAGACCTGTGGTTATCAGTTACTGTACATACAGAAGTCAAGAAGATCTAAAATGACGCTAATATTACCCTGAGAAGAAAGTTTTATGTCGTCTCAACCCAAGAAAGTCAAAAAATCACAGCAAACAAAACAGCACCATTATTACAAAACTGAGAGTTAGGTTACCTGACCCTGGAAGTTTAATATAGCCGGGGTTTTTTTTAAGTTCTGCCTAGCCTAGACATTTCTGTCGGGAATCTAGTTTGAGCCTGAACTCGAAGTAAACAATTTCACGGAGGGTTTCATACCCAACTCTGTCCCCACCCCCTGATTCAATGAAGGAACGGAAAGTTCTCATTATCATCAGGGCCCGAACCTCTAAAAAAAAAAAAAAGGACAAGGAAAAACCAATCACTTCACCTTCGAATGCAGGCCAAGGTTAAAATCTGGGCAGACAGTGGTAAGAACGGCAATCAGGAGCAGACGCTGCCCGAGAAGCAAGCAGTATCTGGTTTAACCCCGAGTCAGGATGCCCAGCCCTGGAACCTGTTCTTTCCCTCTCCAGGATGCCAGAGGGCCTGTCCTGGGTCAGGGGCACATCTCCCCCGAGCGACGTGGGCAGCGGATGATTTTAAGACACTTGTCCATCCACGACATTTAAAACCAAAAAAAGAAAGAGACAGGGACAGAGAAAACAAGCGAGCACCCCGAGTCGCGCGGGCGTGTGTACCGCCGTGTGGAACTGCCCCGCGGCGGATGCCCCACTCACCGCACACCATCAGCAGCAGGACGATCAGCAGCGTGACCACGAACACCAGCAGGGTCAGCCCGACGTTGTGCCACATCTTGGGGAGAGGACGGCGGTCGGAGGCGGGCTGCGGGGCGGCGGGCGCGGGCGGGCCGGCGGCGAGTGCTGGGCTTCAGCGGCGGGCGCCGGGGGCGGCGGAACGCCGGGGCGGCATG
>NW_026057581.1:16563023-16576350 GCF_023721935.1 Panthera uncia
CATTGATTATGACCCTTATCATATGATTAGGGTCATAATCAATGGAGTCAGTGAAAAGTGGAAAGATTTAGGATATGTTTTAGAAGGAGAACTGCATCGGGATTGGCTGATACATTAATTAGATGTGAAAACAGGTGAGGAAAAGAAATCAAACATGATTTCTGGGTTTGTAGCCTGGGCTTCTAGGTGAATGAATGTGCCCTTTCTTGAAAGGTCAGATGATGCAGCCATCTCCCCAGAATGCTTTACGGACTCTTGTCTTTACAAACAATCCTTAACTGCCTGGGCAAAGGCTGTAGTTGGTGACTGGGTAAAATCACACAACCAAGAACCAGTCTCTTAACTCTCAAAAGTCCAAGGGCTTTTCCACTAAATCATGCTGCCATGGGTCCCTCATTTGCTATATTAGCATTGATTTGTATTTTCAAGGATTAATTCTGTAAGGATTTTCAGGTATAGGGTCTTGAGGTTACTCTTGAGCCACAGTCATTTCTGGAGCCCTCCTACTTCCTGTTCTCATCCCTGTATAAAATGCTCCGCCCCTTCCTTTCTGACCTACTTATCCTTAGATGTCGGTCCAATTTCCTCCTCAGTAAGAGGAGGTCTATGCAGTAAGACCTCCTGGTTTCCTATTCCAGTCACTTGTCCGTCTAGCTCCTCTAAGCCAGTGGTTCTCAGCCTTACTTACACGTTGGAGTTATCCAAGAAGTTTTAGGAACAGATTCTCTGGTTTCATGTCAGGCATATGAAAGGTGGGGAGGGAGGTACAGAGGGTCTGTAACTGTGTAACATCCTCTACGTTTTGATGCACAGTCAGCATTGAGAAACACTGGCATAAACTATATTCAGAAATAAATTAAGTACTTACCTTATGATATTCCTTGGATTGTTTATATTATTATATATTTAGCATTTAAAGTATACATATATAGTATTTAATATTTCACATATGCATATATACATTCTGATGCTTAGAAAAGAACACTTACTCCTCCCCTGCCATTTCCTTCCATACGGCAGGAAGCTCAATTGGTAATAATAGGTCCAGTCTCTCTGTGCTCTTTTATTCCCTGTGTCCCTGGTCCAGGGAGAAGTGACTTATCTAATTGGTGCATTTAGGAGAAATAAAGTGGGTTTGCTGAGCTTGGCTCCTCCCACATTCCTCTAGGGTGTGAGCTGCCTTAAGCCTCATAACTGTGTAGGCTTTCAGCATAGGGAGGGCCACACTAGTTCAGCATTGCCTCAACTTAGGGTTTAATTAGCAGGCCTGACCGGCTCTCACATTTTTATGTGTTCTCTGACCTAGTCTTTATTATTAGTAAAGGTGACGTTTGGCCTCCACATGTCTTACTGTTGGTTTTTTTTTTTTTTTAATTTCTCAGTTGAACCACATTGTTCATTGTTCCGTCTCAGCAATCCCATGCTGTTTTTAAGATAACTAAGAAAAGGGGTCATGAATTCAGCATGTATGTATTACCACTTAGTAGGTGCTTGTCAGATATTGATTGGTCCAAATTTTTTATCTCTAAAGCATGGCAGTAAGCCTGAATTTTAGTCATTTGATTTCTAAGTATTGTGGAAAGGATTATGCTAACTGTGCAATGGATACAAACTAAGATTCCTGCCCTCAAGGAAAACCTAGTTCTAAATTAAGTGTTTACCAAAGACTTCCTTGCGCCAGGTACTGAGCTTGCCAGTAGCCATACAAAAATAGAATAAGTATGGGGCACCTGGGTGGCTCAGTTGGTTAAGCTTCTAACTCTTGATTTCAGCTCAGGTCATGGTCTAACGGTTCGTAAGATCGAGCCCAACATCAGGCTATGTGCTGACAGTGTGGAGCCTGCTTGGGATTCCCTCTCCCCCCCTCCCCCAACCCCTGCTCCTCCCCTGCTCCTTTTCTCTCTCTCTCAAAATAAATAAACTTTAAAAAATAGATAAAGGGGCGCCTAAGTGGCTCGGTCAGTTAAGCATCCGACTTCGGCTCGGGTCATGATCTTGCAGTTCGTGAGTTCGAGCCCCGCGTCGGGCTCTGTGCTGACCGCTCGGAGCCTGGAGCCTGCTTTGGATTCTGTGTCTCCCTCTCTTTCTGTCCCTCCCCTGTTCATGCTCTGTCTCTCTCTGTCTCAAAAATAAGTAAAACATTAAAAAAAATAGATAAAATATGCTCCCTTACATAAAAGAACTCAAACTGGCTCAGCCTTTTTCAACACTGACCCTTCTGTGCATCATGAAATCAGTTTAATGAATCATGATAGGTACCTTAAAAAATAGAATAAAATAGAAGATACCACTGTGTATCACAAGTACTAAGGGCAAGCACTACTCATGAAACTTGTTTTAGTTAACTATGTATGTGGGTGTGTGTGTGTATGTGTGTGTGAACTGAATTACAATGCAAAATACATTCTTACTGTGGGTTATAGTTTTTAAAAAGTTGAAGACCTACAGTCTAGCAGAGGAAGCCAGACATATATATTTGTGACTGTTTGAAATATTATTGTACCTGTAACAGGAATTTTACAGATCAGATCAAGGCTCAGGGAATCCAAAAATGTAGGAGTAGGTAAATGGTAGAGCCGACATCCAAACTCAGGTCAGTCTGATTTAAAAGATCATTTTGTTTCCATTGGACCACAAGACTGAGATGACATCAGGCAGGTTCTCAGGAAAAGGGGAAGATGGAAAAGACATGAGCAAAGTCTTGAAGTCATTCAAATGCATTTTGTGAGTATATACAGGGGAGGGTCAGGGTCCTTAAGATTCCACAGAAAATATACATTTCCTTTCAGTTCTAATGACCTGGGAGTAGAGGTATAATATGGTGGCTGAGAACTCCTGTTCTGTAATTAGACTCTGGGTATGAAATCTGACTTGGTTGGATTAGTTCATCTCTCTCAAAGTTTAAACCACTTCCACGTTGGTAAACACTGTAATATTTGTGACCATTTGTAAAATAGGCATATTAACAGTGCCTTCTTCATAGGGTTGTTTTGAGAATTGAATGTGTTGCTACAAAGAGCTTACTTAGCATAGTGCCCTACACTTAGGAGGTTTTCAGTCAATGTTAGCTATTAATTTTAATGAATAACCTAACGTATTCTAATATAATAGAAGGAACAGAGCAGCCCAATTGGTTTCATCCAATTCATTTTTACTTAATTTGGAAAAGGGTTTGATCAGAGAAGCAGAACCACCATGTGTGGCGATATGGAATAAGGCAACTACTATAGGAATTAAAGGCAGTTGTGTGAGTGGTAGACCGTCTATGCAGGCGGTTGCCTCCATGTCCAGTGTTGACCCTACAGTTGCTAGCCCAGCAGTTGAGAAGGAAAATTGGACATGAATGAGGGCAAGGGCAAACTGGGACCGACATCTATTACCCAGAAGGACTAACGAGGACCCACATCCTCCTCTCCCTACCTCCATCCTCAGTGCCACCCGTGATGGTAAGAGAAGCCATCTAGGGGTTGGACGAGGCATTCTTCCCTAGGTGTCTGTCTCTCTGGGTCTTCAGGTGGCTTTCTTATAAGGACACGAGTCATCAGATGTAGGGCCTGATCTGGAAGGGCCTCATCTTAGTATAGATGATGATATTTGCAAAGGCCCTCTTTCCAAATAAGGTCACATTCTGAGATTCCAGGTGGATGTGAATTTGGGGAGAGGGGAGGGGACAACACCATTAAACTGTGCAGGTGGAGGAACCGCAGCTGGCTGTTGCCCCATGACAATGGGTGGGTTAGCTGCAGGTCAGAGACCGTGTGCCTGGCACCTACCACTGGCCATCAGAGCATTAAAAAAATAATGTGGCAGCTGCTTCATTTCTTCCTCCCAAACAGCATTCAAAATGTCTCTGTTGAGAAAAGGAAACAAACCATAAGAGACTCTTTTTTTTTTTTTTTTTTTTTAATGTTTATTTTTGAGAGCGACAGAGACAGAATGCGAGTGGGTTAGGGGCAGAGAGAGAGGGAGACGCAGAATCCGAAGCAGGCTCCGGGCTCGAAGCTGTCAGCACAGAGCCCGACACGGGGCTCGAACCCATGAGCTGTGAGATCATGACCTGAGCTAAAGTCGGTCGCTCAACCGACTGAGCCACCCAGGCACCCCAAACCATAAGAGACTCTTAAAGATAGAGAACAAACCAAGGGTTGATGGAGGGATGTGGGTGGGGGATGGGCTAGATGGGTGATGGGCATTAAGGGGGGTACTGTGGTGATGAGCACTGGGTGTTGTATGTAAGTGATGAATCACTGAATTCTACTCCAGAAACCAATACTGCACTGTATGCTAAATGACTAGAACTTAAATACAATTTGACAAAAGGACAAAAAAATGTCTCTGTTGGCCAACACCGATCCAGAGCCGTACAGGAAAGGGAATTCTAGGAAATTCCAGCTTAGCTAAACCACAGTACAGTAATCATTGAGGATTTTTTTTTTTTTTCTGGAACAGGGAAATAACCTGATGGAAATGTCTTAAAAACTTTGATCTGGCAGCTGAGTGGAGGAGAGATTGGGGGTGAAGGGGATTGAAGATGTTAAGAGATCATGGGCATAGTCTAGAAGAGTGTTCTCTAAACTCTTTTTGATTGTCCTTTTGGTAATGGTAGACAGCATGTTACGGAACCAGGCTGGAACACTGGCGGAAAAACCAAGGGGCACTCAGAGATCTTGGTGGATCGAAGATTTATTTAACGCTGGCGGGCTCAGAGGAGACCATTTCTCCTAAGATCTGAGCACCGAATGCAAGTGGGGAGGGTAATTTATAGTTGTTAGCTTCCATATCTGTGGGGGTTTTCAGGCGCACAGCAAACAAAGGAAGAAGAACCGGAGGAAGGGTGTCTAAGCTAGAGACCAGAGTTTGTTTTAGTCCCATCGGCCATCTTTGGTGCAGTATTTTATTCATTTCTCCAACAAGATCAATAGGGCCGACCCTCTGGCAGAACGCAACTTAAAAATCTGAGCTGAGAGAAACTCTAAATGTCAAAAACACTAATAACATAATGAAGAATAACCAGTCCAAGATCAGAGAGGAGACAGAAATGGAAATCCAGAACCAAGAGCTGGCATTTAAGGGGTCTTTTACCCAGAGATGCAACGGGGAGGTCCTGAAGAGAATGCTGAGCAGTTCTTCCCAGAGCTCTGGGGACAAGAGCAAAGCTGGAGTCCTGGGCTCAGGATGCTGGAAGACTACCAGGCCCGTGGGGCTGAGAAATCAGAAAGCCACACCACAGGAGTGAGAGGGAACCAAAAATAAACAGGCAGCCTGGGTCAGCTTTGCCTGATCTGGCTGACCCAGAAAAGTTCAAATCCTGAAATTGGATTAAGGAAATCCTGGATTACTACAGCCCCAAGGCCTGGCAGAAACAAATTAAGAAACTCACCATTCTCGGACTCAAGTTATTTTTACAATTTTCGAACACAGTTTCCAGCACATACTCAAGCTTTTTTTTAATTGTTGTTTGCCATTCTTAATTAAAAAAAAAATTAGCACACCTTTAATACATATTTATTTGCTTACAATATGATAGAGACCAAAAAAATATTAAAATTTTCAAAATGTTATGCCTAATGGTAAGAAAACATTTTAACACCACTGTTTAGTAACCAAGTACCATAACCAAGTACCACAAACTGGGTAGCTTAAAATGACAGAAATATATTCTCTCACAGTTCTGGAAGCTAGAAGTGCCCAATCAGGGAGTTGGTTGGGCCATGCCCCTTCAGACACCTTTAGAGGAGAACCCTTCCATGTCTCTTCCAGCCCCAGGCATGCATTGGTTTAAGGCAGCGTAAACCTAATCTCTGCCTCCTCTTTACAAGGCTGTTTTCCCTCTGTGCTTCTGTCTTCTCTTATAAGGACCCAGTCATTATTTTAACTGAAGTTTATCTTCAACAACCCAATTTCCAAATAAAATCATTTTGAGATACCGGGGGTGAGGATTTCAACTCATCTCTTTGTGGGCCACAATTCAACCCGTTAACAATCACCAGTCCTCATTACAATAAAGAAGATCTTTTGAAAGGGTTAATGTTTTAGATTCAGCAGCTCAATGATCTAAGTTCAGTTCACCTTATAATTCATTCTAATGTTTTTCATAATTGTAAGAGATGCCTCAGAAAGATCCGGAGATCCAAATGAAAGCAGAGCATCTCTGACCGACTTTCTGAATGGGGATACACATTTGTCAACCCCATCCATTTATTATACAAAGAGTTCCGTAAATATTCAGTTAGTAAATTTCCATCCTTCCCGTGTTAGTTGTTCTCGAGCACTCATTGGGAGATGGTGCATTTTTATTATTTTTATAAATAACTTAAAAATCCATGAGGACTCTTGGGAAAATTGGCGACAAGTGAAAAAAATTCTGGTTTCAAGTTTGTGAGTGATGCAACTGTGTAGTTTTTGACAAGTAAGTCATAGAACAGTGGATGTGTTTTCAAAATATTCTGTCCATCATGTGCACTTCTTTTCAAAGTAACTACTTTCTCCTTTATTAAGACATCCTCTTTATCTTGAGGAAACAGATTAGATGTGGCTGTTTTTCCAAACTGTCAGCTACCTACTATACTATAGACAGCCACTCTATCATTTCGTTGCAGAAAAGACCAGCAAACTTTGTATTGTTGGCTGCTGGGATGACACCGACCTGCCACCCGTATGTACCCCCTTCACGGTGTCACACTGTAGTTCCAGCTGTAAGGAGCACTTCAGAGATTGGCTTGCCCACCCCTTCCTAGGCTGTCCACAACCAGCGACTGATCCACACACGAATACAAACATCTGGCCATCTGAGCACAACTCAAGACAACTTGAAAGAGCCGTTCTAGCTCCAGAGTTCCTGTGGGGTCAGCCCAAGTCATTGGCCTGCGGTGCAACTTGACTTCTCCTTCTGATCAGTCCTGCTTCCTTCTTATTCTGCCTTCTACTCATGTTGCAAACCGAGGGCATGCCCTTCATTACCATCTTGCGGGCTGTGTCTCAGAATGTCCTTCATAGGAACCCAACCTGGACGCCAACATGTAAGAGAAAATAATGCATAATTCTTTGCTAAGAGAAAATCAGAAAACTCCTGTGTGGTACAAAATATTTGCCGGCCATTCTGATGAGGACATATTCTTTTTAATTCTTGTTTTTACGTAAAATGAAGCCCATCGGAAACAACTCGTAGCAAAGAAAGAGTAGCACACAGTGATCACCGAAAGTGGAGCCCCTACTATGCCCTCAGGTTACTGCCTGTTTCTCTAGTTGACATGTGATCATATAGCATAGGGACAAGTGAGGGCCTCAGCATCCTTATAGTAGTAAATATTAGGAAAGGTTACTCTCTTTTTCAAATAAAAATATTTACTTTCTTATATTTTCCTTTTACGTTCTCAATGTATTATATTTCACATTCCATTCCTCTGGGCAAAAAGCCACAAGAACTGAACAGAGGATATAGCAAAGAAAGGGGAGAAGGGCCCAACACTATGGAGACAGGACCCATGAGTTATCTGTGCTGCTCAGGGCACACAAACAGCTGATGATAACTTCCAGATTGTGACCCCAAGTGACTTAATGAAAGTCAGCACCTTGAACAGAAATCTTTGACTTGGGGAACAAGGTGACATTTGCCATGCTGGATTTGGATCGTGATGGCAGGACGTCTAGATAAAGACATTCAGAGGAGGAGCTCCAGGGCAGGCTGGGGGGGGGGGGGGGGGGGGGGGGGGGGCGGTGTGTGGAGTTTGCTCATGAGAGCAGTCAGGCCACTTTGGGAATGTGAAAGCGAAGGAAGGGATGAAAGTATAAGAAAAGAAGGTGACAGGATCAAAGTAGTGTTTTTAAGATTACACCTAGAGGGGCGCCTAGGTGGCTTAGTTGGTTAAACATCTGCCTTTGGCTCAGGTCATGATTTCACTGTTTGTGAGTTTGAGTCCTGTGTTGGGCTCTGTGCTGACAGCTCAGAGCCTGAAGCCTGCTTCAGATTCTGGGTCTCCCTCTCTCTCTCTGTCTGCCCCTCCCCCGCTTGCACTCTGTCTCTCTCAAAAATAAATAAACATTTTTAAAACAATAAAAGAGTATACCTAGAAATCTTGGGAGGGGGGGAAGATTAGGCCCAGCAGGCCCACTTTGGCATATTAATATATATATTTTTTAATGTTTATTTATTTATTTTGAGAAGGAGAGAGTGTGAACAGAGAAGGGGCAGAGAGAGAGGGAGAGAGGAAGAGAACTCCAAGCAGGCTCCGTGCTGTCAGCACCCAGCCTCATGCAAGGCTTGATTCCATGAACTGTGAGATCCTGACCTGAGCCGAAATCAAGAGTCCAACACTTAACTGAGCCACCCAGGCGCCCCAGCATATCGTATTGATATTTTGAATTAAAGGTGCAGGAGAGACAGCATATACAGGAAAGACACACTGATCTTCCTTTTCTTCATGAAGGCAGAAGATAAAATTCCCATGGGAAAGATGCCCTCCCTGCACCAGGAGGAAGGAAGGCATTCTTACCACCAGAGCGGAGAGCTGAGGTCAAGAGAGATCTGTATAAACAAACCTGGTTAAACTAACCCTTATCTTCCTGGCCACTTCTCCACCATCAACTTCCCTGGACCAGCGCCTTTGTCTTGTCCCGTTTTCACAATTGACTGCCCTTTGTCCAAACTATAAGCATGGACCCTGACTGCTTCTTGAGATCCTCATTTTTCTTGTGAAGACTCCCATGTACATGTAAAATCTCTAAATACAACTTGTACGCTTTTCTCCTGTCAATCTGCCTCCTGTCAGCTTAATTCTTAGGCCGATCTGGAGACCCTAAGAGAGTGGAGGAGGAATCTTACCTCACCTGCAAGCCTCAAGGTGACATCAAGGAGGCCAAAGAGGTGCAGCTTTGGGTTAATGAAGTCCAAAGCGAGGGCATGGGGAGGAGGCAGGGAGGGAAAGGAGAGGATGGGATCAAGAGCTATCACTAAGAAGGGCAAGCTCTATGAATGTGGGGAACCAGGGAGAGGTAAGGGTTCAAATTTTCCCTCTAGACCTTCCTTGGAAAAATATCTTCATTTTGAATACACTGTCTCCTCCTCTCGTTCTGACCTCATGGAAATCCACGTAGCATGCTTCCATTTTTAGAAGTGGTTTAAGTTATAGTTAGGCATGGAACACACACCAGCTTCTCTATGGCAACTTAGCTAACTATAGTAATAGATTTTTATCTATACAGATTGTAGCAGCTGGTCACTAGCAAGAGGGTACGTGTGGCTGATCCTTGCTTTCTTGGTCTTCTCATTCCCACGACAAATAGAATAATCAGTTGTACAGATGAAAAGATGATATTGTAGCTGTTTAGGTCAATTTGTTAGGTTTTCTTAAGGATAGGCTAAACAATTTAGAACTTTAAAAGATAGAGAGGGGCGCGTCTGAGTGGCTCAGTCAGTTGAGCATCTGACTTCGGCTCAGGTCACGATGTCAGGGTTGGTGAGTGCCAGCCCCGAGGTGGCCTCGGTGCTGACAGCTCAGAACCCGGAAGCTGCTTTGGAGTCTCTGTCTCCCTCTCTCTCTGCCCCTCCCTTACCTGCTCTCTGTCTCTCTCTCAAAAATAAATAAACGTTAAAAAAGAATTTAAAGATAGATACTCTTACTTTCACAAGGCAATAGATTGAACATTTGTAATGGATACTGTCTTAATCTGTTTGGGCTGCCGTAACAAAAATACCACAGACCGGCTGGCTTAAATAACAGACATCTATTTCTCACGGTTCTGGAGGCTGGGAAGTCCAAGATGAAGGGATCAGGACATTCAGTGTCTGGTGAGGGACCACTTTCTGGTTTATAGAAGCCTGTCTTTTCACTGTGTCCTCATATGTCCAAAAAAGAGAAAGAGATCTCTGGGGTCCCTTGCACAAGGGCACTAATCCCATTGGTGAGGGCTACACCCTCATGATATAATCACCTTCAAAAAGCCCCATCTCCTAATACCATCATTTGGGGGGGGGGGGCTAGGATTTTTTTTAAGTTTATTTATTTATTTTGAGAGAGAGGGAGAGAGGGAGAAACAGAGGGAGAGAGCAAGAAGGGAAGGAGCAGAGAGAGGAAGAGAGAGAGAATCCCAAGCAGGCTCCGCACTGTCAGCGCAGAACCCAACACGGGGCTGGAACTCATGAACCGTGAGATCATGACCTGAGCTGAAGTCAAGAGTCAGATGCTCAACGACTGAGCTACCCGGGTGCCCTGGGGGCAAGATTGTAAGGTATGAATTTTGGGAGGACAGAAGCATTCAGTTCATAACATATCACGCTTCTTTCCTGTAACAGCTCAGCCTATCTTATTTATAAATACCCCAGCTATTTCTGCCTATCAGAAAAATGAGCAACAACAGAGAGAGGCACTAATACAAAAGAAATGAATTCCTAAATCACATGCTGTTTTCCTTGGTGATACACAGAATGGAGTTTGCATCCTTCAATTTGAACAATAAAGTCCCAACACTTGCATTGCCAGAGAAATGTGACATTTTACTGGATCTCTCTTTTCTACTACAAAAATTTTCATTTCTAGTAGAATATTTTTTCCCCAGGATAGTTCGTCAATCAGTTGATGAAGTTTTTGAAGGTCCGTTTGAATCAAGACTGGGGAGAATTGCCTTTGGTGATTACTGAAGACACTTTTATTGGACTTGTTATAGCTCACGTCACAATTTTCAAGCCATTGTTCAAAAAGCACTTGTCAGTACAATACTTTTTTACCCTATCATGAAAATGTAAAATTAGGCTCAAACTCTTTACACTGTAACTTAATTGAAGTCTGACTAACAGTAGCTGATAACATTCCTATTGTACTTGTTTACGATGTTTAAGATTTAATCTTCACCTCTATTCTGCTAGGCAAAAACTATTATGATTCCCATTTTATAGATGAGGAAGCTGAGGCAGGGAAGGTTAAATGTCTAGCTAGACCAAAGTTGCATAGCCAATAAATGGGAGAGCCAAGGTGCAGGCCAGACAGTGAGCTCCAAGTCCGAGCTCTTAACCCCTCCACTACCCTGCCTGTGTAAGGGAGGGGTGTCTGGTTATGGGCGGAAAGAACACTCCAGCTTGCCTCCATAAAATTCCAAGAATCAGACATGTAGTCATGTTGTAGATGGGGAAGAAAATCAAACTGGGACCTGCAGTCATATAGAATTGCTCCTGAAAGACGGGACAGGTCCTGTCTGCCGTTCAGGCTGTGCTGCGGTCCCACCTTCCAACTTTCCATCTCACACAATAAGAAAGAAAAAAAAAAAAAAAGTACACGTGTTAGGAATCTAAAGGCAATACAGTCTTCTGACATTTTGTTGGTGAAAAGTAATCAAAACCAAAAAGACAGAAAGCTGAAAGTGTCCTCCAGTTCAAACTTTCAGGTCACCAGTCATTCACAAGTTGGGAGAAGCATTTTTTTTTTAATGGATTGCAATAGAATAACAATGTCGGAGTACGTTTCATAGAGTAAAGGTATCATTTTACTTATGAGACTTACTTTTGTACAGAATCACAGCCTAAATAGATATCTCTTACTGTGGGTTGCAAACAAAAAAACTTTGATATCTGCTGATCCAGTAGTCGATATATTCCCTTTCCCGAGAGACTAGAAGCAAATCTTCACTCAGCAGTGGCTGTCCATCTGAACCGAAGCGCACGCTTAAAAAATTCAGGCCTACTGTTTCCGATTCTGTGTCTCCCTCTCTCTCTGCCCCTCCCCCGTTCATGCTTTGTCTCTCTCTGTCCCAAAAATAAATAAAAAAATAAAAAGCTCTTAAAAAGAAAAAAAAAAATTCAGGCCTAGCACTTACCACTTACCTGGGCAGTTTTTATTGCCTTCAGAATAACTCTAGATTTACAAGCACCTAAGTGGCTTAATCGGTTAAGTGTCCGACTCTTGATTTCGGCTCAGGTCATGATCTCAGGGTTCGTGCTGTGCTGACAGCATGGAACTTGCTTGGGATTCTCCGTCTGTCCCTCTCTCTCTGCCCACCCACTCCCCGCTTGTGTTCTCTCTCTCCAAGTAAATAAATAAACCTAAAAAAAAAAAGAATAACTCTAGATTTATATTTAAGACTGTTGTTTAACCTTTGAATCTTGCAAATGAACCTTGCAATGTTCTATTTTGTTTTTACCTAGAACTATATAGATTAAGCTAGAAGAGATTTATAGGTAAATGCCTCCAAAAAGTGGAGAGTTTTTCCAACAAAATAATTGCCCAAGAACTTCCTGTTCTTTGCTATTCAAAGTGTGGTCCACAGACCCCTGGAACTAGCATCGCCTGAAGAAGAATCTCACGCCCAACCTCAGGCCTCCTCAGTCAGAAGCTGGAAGACCCCCAGCTGATGGGTATGCACTAATCTCATCCTTTGCCTCTCTATAAATCGGGACTTTTAGATACTAGCAGGGAGAATGTTCATTGATTTAGATCTAATAGAGCTTTTCCCAAAATTAGAAAACAGCAAGACAGAATAGTAGACACAAGTTATATCTTGCCTCTTGCCACATATTTATAATTTTATAAGTTACATCTTGCCATAAATACACACACACACATACACAACACACATGTATACACACACAAATATATATACATATATATACATATATATGTATATATATATACAAATATATATATACATATATATGTATATATACATATATATATACACAAATATATATATATACATATATATGTATATATATGTGTATATATATATATATATATATATATATTTACAGATAGGCATGGTTATTTATGTCCTCATTCATTCTCTGGTCACCTCACTTACTACTCACCATCTCCTCTGCTTGCCCACCTGCTCTAACTCACCTCCCTATTCGTTCCCAGCTCCTCTCCTTTTCTCTAGCTACTTTCTACTACGTTCTCTCTCAACCCAAGCACAACATTAACCTTTTGTCCACTTTGCTCTTAGGATTGCACATCTAAATGTTTTTATGTATGTAGGTATAGCCTTATTAGTTTATATCTATGGTAGGTTTAATAAAATTTATTAGGGGGTCTAATGAAATGCATAAAGAAATTTCAGTTTTAAATTGCTTTTACTGAGTTTATGATCTAGGAAATATGGGGAAGAGGTATAAAGATGAAGGGGATATTGTTCCTATCATATTTTTTAGAATCTTGTAAAGAGAGAAGTGTGAAATGTGTTGTATAGAAATGCAGATCCTATGTTATGGAAGCAGAAGCAGAATTCATTTTGAGATACTCAGAGAAACGTTCCCCAAGGGGTAGTTTTGCATTGGCCTTTTTCCTTCTTTCTTTCTTTCTTTCTTTCTTTCTTTCTTTCTTTCTTTCTTTCTTTCTTTCTT
>NW_026057581.1:16576360-16593571 GCF_023721935.1 Panthera uncia
CTTTCTTTCTTTCTTTCTTTCTTTCTTTCTTTCTTTCTTTCTTTCTTGTAAGCTTCACATGCAGCGCAGAACCCAACACAGGGCTTGAACTCGTGACCCTGAGATCAAGACCTGAGCTGAGATCAAGAGTCAGAGGCTTAACCAATTGAGCCACCCAGGTGCCCTTGCATTGGTCTTTTAAGAGTGATTGACATTTCAGGGCTCCTAGCTGGCTCAGTCAGCAGAGTATGTGGCTCTTGATCTTGGGGTCGTAAGTTTGAGCCCAGTGTCAGGAGTAGAGATTACTTCAATAAATAAAGTTGAAAAAAAAATAGAATGATTGGCATTTTTATAAGTGGAGAAGGCAGAGAGAAGAAGAAGAACGAGCATGTCAAATGAGCATGGTGGGAGTTCTCAGGGAACAATAAGCAACCATAGCACCCACGAATGGGTGGGACTGGAAAAATAGACAGTGCCTAGTCATGGAGAACTCTAATGTCATGCTCAGGCACTAGGTTCAATTCTAGAGTCTAAGGGAAAACACTCTTGTTATATCAAATGTTATTCTTTCTCCAAAACCCAACAGGAGTAATTTTGTTTTCAGACACAGAGCTGATGGTGCCCTGTCTGTAGCATCTACTCTAACCCCCACCCCTTTCACCAGCTCCCAGCATTCTTGAGTCCAAGAGCAAATCTCCCACCCGTGACCTCCAGGCCCTTGTTCTGACCCTCCCTCCCCTCTCCCCCTTGATCTCTTTACAGGAACCTTGTTTGCCTTTCACATCTGCAATCATCCGGGCTCCAGGGTGCCACACCATTACTTTCTGTGCCTGGAATGCTCTTCCTCCTCCTGCCCACCCTGGTTGTTAGCTGGTCGGCACCTGCCCATCGACTTCCGTTCATCTCAACTTAATCACTGCTTTCTGACTTAGTGGACGTAAGTTAGGTCTCCCTGCTACATATTCACAGAGTTGTATCCTTTCAAATCACATGTTACAGTTCATAATTAAACACTTGCTGATCTCCTCATTTGGCGAAAGCGCCACAATAAGATTGTCAACTCCCAGAGGACCGATTTCACATCTGTTGAGCTCAACGTGAAGTTCCTGCCCTCAGCACTATGCCTATCACATAGTCTGTTGAATGAGTAGTTGCTAATGTCATAATTTGTACCGGGTTTTGGCAAAAAACTCCGAGGACAATAAGGAGAGATTGGAGGCTCGAGAGCCCTGTGTGAGCATGGGAGGCAAGGGTGTTGCTAGAGAGAGACATATATAATCACAAATGTCTAATTTTCACCATAATATGCATATATATATACATATATATATACAATGCATATATATTTGCATTGTAAATGTGTAAATTATATACACTTGAATGACATATGCATCCGTATTTCTTTTTTCTACAGGATCTATAGAAGACACATACCATTGGTCGATGAATAATTTATCAGAAGGTATTTGTTTGAGAAGAAGTTTGAGAAACTTCTTTTAGTATGGAGTATAAATAATATATGCTCCAGGGTCTATATTTGAAAAGCACAAGTCAAAAATCTCACACAGGCAGGAATCACCTATATTTATCAAGAGGGCCACATAATTTCTTCAGCAGAGGGTGCTAAAATGTAACTTTGGCACAGTGAAGCTTGCTTAACATAAGTTTGTTTAGTTGCATAATAGATTTCCCTATTCCGTTCTAATGGTCAGATACAGCAAATATATCTAAAAAGGACTAGTCTAGTAGAATATGGGTATAAGAGATCATAAAAGTTTTATAAGGTTTTTTTCAATATTGAATGAAATACAAAGGTAATTTCCTCTCTGCTATCTTGTCACTTTGTAAAATACTTAACGTTCAAGGGGGTAAAACTTGTTGTAGGGTGCCATACAAATAATACAATATATATTATATGTATAGTATACCTCAGGTAAGTTACCAGAAGATTGGAAGATGAGCCTTTTTGGAAAGGTTGCCAAAATTATCATCAGTCCTTCAACTTTGTAGAGGGCGTGTTATCACACTCATCAATCCAAAAGCTTTGTGGAGGTTATCTTCAAGGTCATCTGGAGGCCTATTTGTTTACTCCTCAGAAGCTTTTTAAGAAACCCTAGAATCAGTCAAGCAAGACTGGGTGACGCTGCCATAACAATCTCAGTTTCAGTGATTTCAACAAGAAAGATTTCTTTCTAGCTCATGCTTCGTGTCCCTCACGTCGTTGTCCAGGGGCAGTGCCCAGTGTTGTCCTTACAAGGGTAATCAGGTTGACGGAGTAGCCCCCATCTTGAAAGTCGCCAGTCACCATGGCAGAGGGAAAGAACAGCACGGGCAACTAGGCATTGACTCTCAAGGCTTGTCCGGAGGTGGCATCCATTATCTTTGCTCACACTTCCTTCACTAAAGCAAATCACGTGGCCGTGTCACCTAACATGTAGAGTTTAGGAAATACAACACATGCATATGGGAAGAAAGCCAGAAATATCTGGCTGATAGCCTCTGTCACTACCACATGCTACAAATGCGATAATAATTAAAAGTGATCAGAAATAATACAGCAACATTGACTTTGAAGTTATTTTACCTTCCAAGTAAGGGATTGTAGGCTATATCGCTAACTTTCTTCCTTAACGATAGGAACTGTTAGTAATCAAGCTATTCTCCTTTTGGCTTTTTTTTTTTTCAACTTTTTTTTTTTTTTTTTTTTTTTGGGACAGAGAGAGACAGAGCATGAACGGGGGAGGGGCAGAGAGAGAGGGAGACACAGAATCGGAAACAGGCTCCAGGCTCCGAGCCATCAGCCCAGAGCCTGACGCGGGGCTCGAACTCACGGACCGCGAGATCGTGACCTGGCTGAAGTCGGACGCTTAACCGACTGCGCCACCCAGGCGCCCCTCCTTTTGGCTTTTAAATTCATTGCCACGTATGATTTGGAGGGGAGGGGTGGAGTGTAGATTTACTTCTTTACTTAGGATTTGCTTTGATTAATGTTAAAACCGACTTGTCTTTTCTGAGCACACAAGAGCTGCTGTGGGTGTAAGAGGATGGAAGGGATACAACCAGGATGGGGAGAAAGGGTCAAGCAGCCGGAAGCTAACCTTTTGCTGCTGATGGGTGACAAAATAGAAACGAAAATTCGCTAACCAGCATTCCCTTTTCGCTTAACCTCATGAAGTCAGAGAAACCGGTTTCTTTAATAAAGATGTAAAATGGAGGTGCCTGGGTGGCTCAGTCTTTAAGCATCTGACTTTGGCTCAGGGCATAATCTCACAGTTCGTGAGTTCGAGTCCTACCTCGGGTGAGCTCAAGCGCCGCATCAAGTGAGCACGAGCCCTGCTTCAGGTAAAACACCTACCCCAGGTGAGCCCCACTTCCCTCTCTGTCTCTCTCTGCCCCTCACTCACTTGCACCCTCTCTCTCAAAAAAAAAAAAAAAAAGTTGTAAAATGAAGTAGTCCTTCCAAGTACTGAAAAGAGGAGTTTTCATTTCCTTTTATTTATTTTTTTTAAGTTTTTACTCATTTATTTTTGAGAGAGAGAGAGAGAGAGAGCGAGCACATGTGGAGTCTGGGGATGGTGCAGAGAGAGGAGGAGAGGGACAGAATCCCAAGCAGGCTCTGAGCTGACAGCAGAGAACCTGCCACAGGGCTCAAACCCACGAACCATGTGATCATGACCTAAGCCAAAGTCAAGAGCCAGGCACTTAACCAACTGAGCCACCCAGGTGCCACAAGTTTCACTGTTTAATGTAATAAACCTAAAGGAATCTCAGGTGGCTGTGCCAGTAAGCAGGGAGTTTGACCGCCTTCTGCAGTGACAGCTGTCACTGCTCACCAGGAACCATCCAGGGTTGCAATCAGGTTGTAATCAGAGAGGCACAAAACTTGTTATCTGGGGAACAAGGCTCTCCCGCCAAGATGGAGCTGGCAAGTTGCCTGACCTCAACAAAGTGGAAGGAAGTTTTAGGTCAGAAGCAGGCCACAAGGACCATGGCCACTGGCAATCCAAACACGATCCTGGGCTTTTTTAAAGGGACCAGCAAAGAGACGATTAGCAGTGGATATGGATGATCAATATGCCCTTACTCTCACCACCCTGACCTAGATCCTGCCTGGAAAGGGGGTGGAGGCAGGTGAGGAGTTAGCTCCCACCTACCTAAGGTGCAAGTTGCTGAGTTGTGGGGAAAGCCGCAAGGGATGCTTTGTGCATTTCTGCAAAATCAACAATGGGGAACAGACGCCCCAAGTAAACTTCATAAGAATGCAGTATTACATTTCAATATTCATCATCTTCACTCTCCAGTCACCTGAACTTTGTTTGCTGATGTCCTACTCATCATTCAGGGGCCCTGAAGCTCCCAGGTTCTCCAAAAGCTTTTTCTAATGCCCCAAAGCAGAATTCTTTCTCTCTCTCTGTTCTGTATCACTTTTCACCCGTAGCTCTGTGATACCGTGCACCACAGTCCCCTTGTCATTGCACCTGCTTGTGTCTGTCGCCTTCTACCCCACCTTCTGGATTGTGAGCATTTGGAAGGCAGTGATCAAACATCATGCCTGGGTGGCTCAGTCAGTTAAGCATCCAACTTCTGGTTTTGGCTCAGGTCATGATCTCATGGTTCATGAGTTCAAGTCCCGCATCTGGCTCTGCACTAGAAGCCCGGAGCCTGCTTGGGATTCTCTCCCTCTCTCTCTCTGCCCCTCCCCTGCTCATGCTATCTCTGTCTCTCTCAAAATAAATAAACTTAAAAAAAAAGTATATTGTTTATAAACTGATAAGAATCATTATATTGTACACCTGAAACTAATAGAACACTGTATGTTATCTACACTGGAATTAAATTTTTTAAAAAATTTTCAACCCATCAGTAGTAAATAAATAAATAAATAAATAAATAAATAATAAAAACTGATAGAGAAAAAGAGAACCTATAGACCAAAAGAGAATTAAAAGATATATCAATCAGGTATAATGTAGGGGGTCTATTCTATAGATCCTAACTGAATCTGACTGAACACTGACTTCATTGGTATTAAGGAATTATTGTTAATTTTTTACGATGTGACAATGGTGTCGTACTTATGGTCTTTAAAAAGAAGAATCCTTACCCTTTAGGGACCTAGCGTGATACATTTACAGGTTAAAATTTACAGTATTTGGGATCTGCTTCACAAATAGCTAGGGTGGGATTAAGGGAACCAAGTAAAGGCTCAGATGAGATTAAATTGGCTGTTGGTTGATACTTGTTGAAGCTGGGTGATGGGTACATGCAGTCCACTCATTGGAAATTTTGACGTTTTCCACAAATACTCAGCTCCTTGAATATATTTGTCACGGGTTGGGTTTCCCCTGGGAAGCAGTCTCAGAGGTGGAGAAAATTCTCTGGGGAATGCGCTTGGGATCAGCATCTGTGAGGGAGTGAAGGCAGGAAGCCCAGGCAGTTCAAGGAGGATTCACTTGATCCTATGGGTGCTCAGGCCGGGATGGCACATCACTGGAACTAGCCCTTATATCCTCACGTGACCGGTCCCTTAGATGTATCCATGACCTGGACAAAAGAGAGGCTACAACTTTGAGCCAAGCAGCAAGGTTCTCCGGCCTAGACTAGGTCCAGAAACACGCTCGACTATCTGAAGCCAACACTCACAGCAACCGGGAGAGTAAGTGAACGTGGACAAGGATAAATATTGGTCAGTAGCGACAAACCAACCAACCGACCCCTTTCTATTCCGTTTCAAGTACATTATCTCCATCTTTCGTATCCTCAACAAAGACTGCCTCAAAGCAGGCATTTTATTTCTGTATATATTTCAGGAAGTCATTTTTCTCTTCATCGCTGTCTACCAGTTATAGCTCGAGGAAGACCTTTCTGTCCTTCCACAGAAGAGATACTTACACGCTTCTTCTCGGCTGATGAGTAGCTTCCTCCAGACACCTTCGAGAGGCAGCTAGAGAAGGTAAATAAAAATACAGAAAACTCCTAGAGAGCCACATTCGTTAACACGTTATTGCAGCCAGTTTTGTGTTCCACAAAGGCTGCGTGGCAGATGTCTGGTTTATCTCACTAGGGACTCTTCTCTCACTGAAGCCCGGGCAAGTGTGTGCGTAACCAGCCCTTCTGTGTGCATAACCAGCTAAAACTTGCAGCCAGAGAGCAGTGACTCAGTTTCAACGAAGGATAAAGCAATCCTTCCTCTCTTCTGCTGAAATATATTTTTTAAATTTTTTAAATGTTTATTTTCTGGGGGGGGGCGGAGACAGAGAGAGTGCAAGCAGGGGAGGGGCAGAGGGAGAGAAGGAGACACAGAATCTGAAGCAGGCTCCAGGCTCCGACCTATCAGCACAGAGCCCCATGCGGGGCTTGAACCCACGAATCGTGAGATCATGACCTGAGCTGAAGCCGGGCTCTCAACCGACTGAGCCACCCAGGCGCTCCTAGGTTTTTCACTCTTATTCAATGGTCTGTCAGTGGAATGGGGGAGCAGTTCTATCTGGGTGCAAGCCACAAGGGGGTGTATAGTCTGACAAGAATGTAATAACATGTTTTAAATGAACTAAAACATCTGTCTAACTTTTATCATCACTATGTGAAGGGGTTGAGAGCCGGGCAGGGATAAGATGGGTGGCTCTCTGGCTGTGTGTAGAATCATCAGCTGAAGTCACCTTCTCAGCTGAATTTGGCAGGTAGCTGGGCTGGGATGGAAGGTCCAAGATGGTTTCAGTTCCACGTCTGGTGCCTGGTGTTCCTCCGTGTGACTTTTTTCTCTTTACTTGGTGTCCCATAATACAGTGTGTGCTTGAGTTTCTTTGCATCCGGGTGGCTGGATTCCTCAAGAAATACAGAAGTTGCCAATCCTTTTATAGGCAAGGCTCAGAGCTGGCACACGATTACTTCTGCCATATTCATTGGTCACCGTAAGTCACAAGAGCAGCCCAGGTTCAAGGGGACAGAAACTAGATTTTTACCTCTTGCTGTGCTGACAGGAGAAAAAAACAAAGGATTGATGGCATTCATCTTCAGGAAAAATATTTTAAAATGTCACATAAATATGGGACAAATGAAAAGAGAGAAGTAACTACCAGAAGACCTTCCCCAAAAGGAAAGGTCAAGGAAATTCCACAGGCAAAGGAACAGAAAGTTGGATCTATGAAAAGAAATGAAAATCTCCAGAAGTGATTAAACTGAAAGTAAAATATAAAAGACGTTTTGTTTTGGGGCACCTGGGTGGCTCAGTTGGATGAGCGTCCAACTCTTGATCTCATAGTCGTGAGTTTAAGCCCCATGTTGGCTCTGCACTGGGTGCCAAGGTCACTGAAAAAAAAAAAAAGACATTTTGGGTGGTTTTTTTTTGTTATTTATTCATTCATTTCTTTTAATTTTTTATTTTATTTAAATTCAAGTTAGTTGACATACAGTGTAGTCTTGGCTTCAGGAGTAGAACCCGGTGATTCATCTCGTACATATGACACCCAGTGCTCAGCCCAAAAAGTGCCCTCCTAATACCCATCACCCATTTAACCCATCCTCCCACCCACCTCCCCACCAGCAACCCTCAATTTGTTCTCTGTATCTAAGAGTCTCTTATGGCTTGCCTCCCTCTCTGTTTTTCTCTTATTTTTCCTTCCCTTCCCCATGTTTATCTGTCGTGTTTCTCCAACTCCATATATGAGTACAATCATATGATATCTGTCTTTCTCTGACTGACTTATTTCACTTAGCATAATACCCCCTAGTTCCATCCATGTTGTTGCAAATGGCACGATTTCATTCTTTTTCATTGCTGAGTAATATTCCATTGTAGATATATACTACATCTTCTTTATCCACTCATCAGTTGATAGACATTTGGGCTCTTTCCCTAACTTAGCTATTGTTGAGAACACTGCTATGAACATTGGGGGGCATGTGCCCCTTCAAATCAGCATTTTTGTATCCTTTGGGCAAATATCGAGTAGTGCAATTACTAGGTTGTAGGGTAATTCTATTTTTAATTATTTGAGGAACATCCATACTGTTTTCTGGAATGGCTACACCAGTTTGCATTCCCACCAACAGTGCGAAAGGGTTCCGCTTTCTCTGCATCCTCACCAACATCTGCTGTTTCCTGAGTTGTTTATGTTTGCCATTCTGACAGGTGTGAGGTGGTATCTCATTGTGGTTTTGATTTCTGTTTCCCTGATGTTGAGTGATGTTGAACATCTTTTCACGTGTCTGTTAGCCAACTGGATGTCTTCTTTGGAAAAGCGTCTATTCATGTCTCCTGCCCATTTCTTCACTGGATTATTTGTTTTTTGGGTGTTGAGTTTGGTCGGTTCTTTATAGATTTTGGATACTAACTCTTATCCAATATGTCATTTGCAAATATCTTCTCCCATTCACTTGGTTGCCTTAGTTTTGTTGATTGCTTCCTTTGCAGTGCAGAAGCTTTTTATCTTGATGAGGTCCCAATAGTTCATTTTTGCTTTTATTTCCCTTGCCTTTAGAGATGTGTCAAATAAGAAGTTGCTGTGGCCAAGGTCAAAGAGGTTACTTCCTGTTTTCTCCTGTAGGATTGTGATGGTTTCCTGTCTCACATCCATTTTGAATTTATTTTTACACATGGAATAAGAAAGTGGGCCAGTTTCATTCTTCTGCATGTTGCTGTCCAGTTTCCCCAGCACCATTTGCTGAAGAGGCTGTCTTTTTCCCATTGGATACTCTTTCCTGCTTTGTCAAAGGTTAGTTAGCCATATATTTGTGGGGTCCATTTCTGGGTTCTCTATTCTAACCCATTGATCTATGTGTCTGTTTTTGTGCCAATACCATACTATCTTGATGACTACAGCTTTGCAATACAGCTTGAAGTCCAGAATTGTGATGCCTCCAGGTTTGGTTTTCTTTTTCAACATTACTTTGGCTATTCAGGGTCTTTTCTGGTTCCATACAAATTTTAGGATTCCTTGTTCTAGCTCTGTGAAGAATGGTGGTGTTATCTTGATAGGGATGGCATTGAATATGTAGATTGCTTTGGGCAGTATCAACATTTTTAAAAATTTTTTACTGTTTATTTATTTTTGAGAGAGAGAGAGAGAGAGAGAGAGAGAGAGGGCGCACAAACAGGGAAGGTGCAGACAGGGAGACACAGAATCCGAAGTATTCTCCAAGCTCCAGCTGTGAGCTGGAGAGCCCAACACGGGGCTTGAACCCACAAACTGTGAGATCATGACCCAAGCCAAAGTCTGTCACTTAACCGACTGAGCCACCCATGTGCCCCAGGTAATATCAACATTTAACAACGTATGTTCTTCCAATCCATGAACATGGAATGTTTTTCCATTTCTTTGTGCCTTCTTCTATTTCTTTCATAAGCTTTCTATAGTTTTCAGCACACAGATCTTTTACCTCTTTGGTTAGGTTTATTCCTAGGTATCTTATGGTTTTTGCCGCAATTGTAAATGGGATCGAAT
Organism: Panthera uncia; assembly: GCF_023721935.1. NCBI lineage: Eukaryota > Metazoa > Chordata > Mammalia > Carnivora > Felidae > Panthera > Panthera uncia. Next base: position 16,585,783 of record NW_026057581.1, read on the forward strand.
CCTTGATTTCTCTTTATGCTGCCTCATTACTGGTGTCTAGAAGTACAATCTATTTCTGTGTGTTGATTTTATATCCTGTGACTTTGCTGAATTCAGGTATCAGCTGTAGCAATTTTTTGGTGGAATCTTTTGTGTTGTCCATGTGCAGTATCATGTCATCTGCAAAGAGTGAAAGTTTGACTTCTTCCTTGCTGGTTTGGATGCCTTTTATTTATTTTTTTGTCTGATTTCTGAGGCTAGGACTCCTAGTACTATTTGGGCAACAGTGGTAGAGTGGACATTCCTGTCGTATTCCCTTAGGTGGAAAGCTCTGTTTTTCCCCATTGAGGATGATATCAGTGGGCCTTTCATAAATGGCCTTTATCATGTTATGTTCCTTCTATCCCCACTTTCTTGAGGGTTTTTGCCAAGAAAGGATACCATGTTTTGTTTGTATCTCTTGAAAGGATCATATGGTTCTTATCCTTCCTCTTATTAATGTGGCGTATCACGTTGATGGATTTGCAAATACTGAACCAGACTTAAAACCCAGGAATAAATCCCAATTGATTATGGTGAATAATTCTTTCAATGTACTGTTGAATTAAATTTGCTAGAATCTTGTTGAGAATTTTTGCATCCAGTTTCATCAGGGATATTGGCCTGTAATTGTCCTTTTTAGTGGGAGAATTTGGAATCAAGGTAATTCTGGGTTCACAGAATGAGTTTGGAAGTTTTCCTTCCATTTCTACCTTTTGGAACACTTTGAGGAGAATAGGTATTAACTCTTCGTTAAATGTTTGGTAGAATTTCCCTGGGAAGTTCTCTGACCCAGGACTCTTATTTGTTGGGAGAATATTGATAACTTATTTAATTTTTTTGCTGGTTATGAGCCTGTTCAAATACTCTGTTTCTTCCTGTTTGAGTTTTGGTAGTGTGTGGGTGTGTAGGAATTTGTCCATTTCTTCCAGATTGTCTAGTTTGTTGGCATGTAATTTTCCATAGTATTCTATAATAATTATTTGTATTTCTGTGGTGTTGATTACGATCTGTCCTCTTTCATTTGTGATTTTATCTATTTGGGTCCTCTTTTCTTGTTGAGAAGTCTGGCAAGGGGGTTGTCAATTTTGTTTATTCTTTCAAAAAAACAGTTCTTAGTTTCGTTGATCTATTTTTTTTTTTTGGATTCTATATCATTTATTTCTGCTCTAATCTTTATTATTTCCCTTCTTTTTGCTGGCTTTGGGCTTTCTTAGCTGCTGCCTATCTAGCTCCTTTAGGTGTAGGGTTTGGGTTAGGTTGCTTCTTGAGCTGGCCTGAATCGTAATGTATTTTCCTCTTAGGACTGCCTTTGCTGCATCCCAAAGGGTTTGGACTGTTGTGTTTTCATTTTCATTTGCTTCCATGTATTTTTTAAATTTCTTCTTTAATTTTCTGGTTAACGCATTCATTCTTGGTAGGATGTTCTTTGACCTCCATGTATTTGGGAGCTTTCCAATTTTTTTTCTTGTGGTTGATTTCAAGTTTCATAGTGTTGTGGTCTGAAAATATTCATGGTATGATTTCAATCTTTTTGTAGATGTTGAGGGCTAATTCGTGACCCAGTATGTGATCTATTCTAGAGAATGTCCCATGTGCACGTGAGAAGAATGTGTATTCTTCTGCTTTAGGATGAAATGTTCTGAATACATCTGTTAAGTCCATCCGGTCCAGTGTGTCATTCAAAGCCATTGTTTCCTTGTTTATTTTCTGTTTAGATGATTTGTCCATTGTTGTAAGTGGAGTGTTAAAGTCTCCTACAAGAATGCGATTATTATCAATGAGCTTGCTTATGTCTGTGATTAATTGATTTATATATTTGGGGTTATCAAGTTGAGGGCATAAATATTTACAAGTGTTAGCTCTTCTTGATGGATAGACCCCTTAATTATGACACAATTCCCTTCTTCATCTCTTGTTACAGTCTTTGAAATCTAGTTTGTCTGATGTAAGTATGGCTACTCCAGCTTTCTTTTGACCTCCATTAGCTTGAGAGATGGTTCTCCAGCCCCTCACTTTCAATCTGAAGGTGTCCTCAAGTCTAAAATGAGTCTCTTGTAGGCAGCATATAGATGGATCTTGTTATTGTTATCCATTCTGATATGCTATATCTTTTGATTGGGGCATTTAGTCCATTTACATTCAGAGTGATTATTGAAAGCTATGAATTTAGAGCCATTGTGTTATCTGTAGATTTCATGTTTGTGGTGATATTCTCTGGTCCTTTGTAGTCTTTGCTGCTTTCTACTCACAGAGTCTTCCTTAGAAGCTCTTGTAGGGCTGGTTTAGTGGTCATGAACTCCTCTAGTTTTTCTTTGTCTGGGAAGGTCTTTATCTCTCCTTCTATTCTGAATGACAACCTTGCTGGATAAAGGATGCTTGGCTGCACATTTTTCCTATTAAGCACATTGAATATTTCCTGCCACCTCCCTTCTGGCCTGCCAAGTTCCAGTGGACAGGTCTCCTACTAACCTTATGTGTCTAACCTTGTAGGTTAAGAACCTTTTGTACCTAGATGCTTTCAGAATTTTCTCTTTATCTTTGTATTTTTCCAGTTTCACTATGATAGGTCATGGTGTTGACCTGTTTTTGTTGATTTTGAAGGGAGTTCTCTGTGCCTCTAGGACATGGATGCCTGTTTCCTTCCTCAGATTAGGGAAGTTCTCAGCTATATGTTCAAATAAAACTTCTGCTCCTTTTTCTCACTCTTCTTCTGTAACTCCTATGGTATGGATATTGTTTTGTTTCATGGAATCACTTAGTTCTCTAATTCTCTCCTCATGACCTCGTAATCTCCTTTCCCTATTTTTTTCAGCTTCATTATTTTCCATAATTTTATCTTCTATTTCACCTGTTCTCTCATCTGCTTCTTCCATCCTTACTCTCACTGTACTAGTTTATTTTGCATCTCAGCTCTAGCATTTCTGACTTCATCCTGACTAGTTCTTAGGTCTTTGATCTCTGCAGCAAGGGTTTCTCAGGTGTCTTCCATGCTTTATTCAAGCGCAGCTACTAGTCTTATGACTTTTGTTCTAAATTCTTGTTCAGATATACTGTTTATATCTGTTTTGAGCAAGTCTCTGCCTGTGATTTCTTCTTGACCTTTCTTTTGGGGAGAATTCCTCTGTCTGATCATTTTGGCTAGGTTTCTGTCTTTTGCACGTTTTGTAAGTGTGTTATGTGCCCTGCACCTGACAGTACTACCATATTAAAAAGGGGTCATACACTGTCAAGGGCCTGGCACCTCAGGAAGTGTTTCTAGTGTATGTGGTATACACTCTGCTGTTGTGTTTTGGCTGCTCTATCCCACTGGTCAGTCCTCTGCCGGGCTCCTCCTTGCTTGTAGTGGTTGAGTGTTTGGATCTTTAACTAGGTGTGCTTTTATTTGTTTGTTGAAGTAACCTTGGGGGGGGCGGGGAAGAAAGAGGGCTAGCCCCTAAAAAGAGAAAATGGAAAGGGGAGAAAAAAACAAACAAACAGAATATCAAAAAACAATAAGGCTGACTCCAAGGAAGGAGAAAGGAAAAGAAAGAAGGAAAAAAGAATAGAAGCAAAGAGAAAAGAAGAAGAAAGAATAGAATAAAAAAAGTCTGATCAAAAAGTTAAAACTATATAATAAGAAATGACAAAAAAAAGTCATAAACCATGAGCATGATTCCAAAAGAAAAAAAAGAAGAGGGAGGAGAAAAAGAAAAATAAAGAGTTGTCTATTGGTTCCTGCGGTGGTGGCTGTGCTGACCTGGAAGAGACGCTGGGTGTGTTGGGACAGTTAGTCTTGCTCCAGTAGATAAGCAGTTGCCAGGCACACGGGGTTGGGGGTTGGTATAAGTGTGTCCCTCCTCCACCAGGGGCTACTTTGCTGCTCTCTGAAGTCCCATCACGTTGGTGTTGAGGGAAAAATGGCGCCCCCCATCTCTCCTCCCCGGACTGAGGATCTCAACTCTTTCTATTCAGGCAGCCCTCACAGAATAGCAAGGGCAATCAGCTTGCCCTGCACCACAATTCCCTGCACCTTCCCCTTGGTGATTGGCTGGGATTCAAAACCTGAAGTCTTAAAGGACCTGGCAAGGTGCAGATCCACTCCCCTCCTCTGGAGTAGACCCCCTCCACCCTGCTGATGAAACACCTTTGGCAACTGCAGGGACTTTTGCCTTGGGGAGGTAATAAACCCTCTCCCAAAGTACTCTAGGAAGAGGACTGTTCTCTTTCACCATACCCTGGAGATTGCTACACCGTGCTATGCACATGCACTCAGGATAGCTTCTTCCTCCCCAGGAGTGTGCACTGCAGCTCCGCTTGGAAGAAAATAGTGTTTCCAAAACCTCAGCGTTTCAGCTCCAAAGGCTGTTTGCAGAAAAGAATATATACACGCAGAACTTCTCCCTCTCTATTCCATGGTCCAGAGAGATTTCCTCTTGTGCTGATGCCACACTTTCACAACTCTCTCTTTCTCTCCCTGTTGTCTTTCCACAGAAAGGGTTCCCTTTCTTCCTTAGCCCCACTGTTTTATCTCCCCCAGCTCACATACATGCACCTCCATTCTGCCAAGCTTTCTCCCTCCAACTGTGGAGATCCTTCTGCTTCTCTGCAGATCTATTTCCTGGGTGTTCCAAATGATCTGGCCTTAGTACAGCTGTGTTTGAAGGATGAGGAAAATGTAGATCCCCTACTTCTCCACCATTTGAACTCTCTTCTTGACATTTTGTCTTTAATTGGGCTGAAAGATAATTGATTACTTAAAGAAAAATAGTATCAGTGGACTGTAGAATTGTGGCATATAAAAGAAAAATGTATGCCAATCACAGCATGAAGGATAGAAATGGGGAGTTGGAAGCATATAGTCATAACATTCTTATACTATGTGAGAAGCAGTAGAGTATTATTTGAAGGTAGCCTGTGATAAATAAAAGATTAGGGGAACCTAATTATATAGGATACAGAATACTGTGAACCAGTTTGCTTACCTGACATTGGGTAAAGCCAATATCCCACCCAAAATGACAGAATGCACATTGTTTTCAAGTACATGTGGAACATTTTCACCAAGATAGGCCAGATGCCAGGCTAACTGAATAGATTTATATTCTGAAATGTTTCCACGAATTTAAAAGAATTAAAAAACCATATGTAGCATGTTTTCTAGCCATAGCAGAATTAAACTACAATCCATAACAAAGAGAAATCTGGAAAACCTCCAAATCTTTGGAAATGGAATATTACTAAACAATATATGGGTGAAAGAGGAAATCACAGGGAAAGTAGAAAATATTTTGAATCAAATAAAAATGAAATAACAACATATCAAAATGTATGGGATATAGCTAAAGCAATGCTTAGAGGAAAAACTATGCCGTATATGCTGATATCAGAAAAGAAGAAAACTTAAGTCAATAATCTAAGTTTCTACCGTAAGGAATTGGGAAAGAAAAGTAAATTAACTCAAAACAAGAGAAGGAGGGAAATAATGAAAGAAGAGCAGAAATCAGTGAAATTGAAAACAGAAAAAACAGCAGTGAAATAGTGAAACCAAAAGGTGATTCTTTGAAAAGTTCAATAATACTGATAAATTTCTAGCCAAACTAGTCATGGATATAGGAGAGGACTCAGATTACCAATATTAGGAATGAAAGAAAGAACATCACTACAGATCCTACAAACATTTAAGGAACAATAAGGAAATATGATCATGTATAAAATTATGCCCACAGACTTGACAATTTAGATAAAATGGACAAATTTTTTGAATGACACAAATTATCAAAGCTCACTCAAATAAAAATAAATGATCTGAATGGTCCTAGGTCTTAAAGAAATTGAATTCACATTGGAAATTTTTCTAAGAAGGAAAACTTTGGGCTCAGATGAGTTCAATGTTATATACTACAAAACATTTTAAAGAACAATAGTATCAGTTCTAAAATCACAAATTTCTCCAGAAAATAGAAAAGATGGGAGGGGGGCGCCTGGGTGGCTCAGTTGGTTGAGCGTCCGACTTAGGCTCAGGTCATGATCTTGCTATTGGTGAGTTCAAGCCCCGTGTTGGGCTCTGTGCTGACATCTCAGAGCCTGGAGCCTGCTTCAGATTCTCTCTCTCTCTCTTTCTCTCTCTCTCTCTGCCCCTCCTCCACTCATGCTCCGACTCTCTCTCCTTTGGAAATAAACAAATATTTTTTAAAAATTTAAAGAAAAGAAGGGAGGACATCCCAACTTATTTATTGAGCCAACTTGATTCTGATACCAAAACCAGACTAAGACATTAGAAGAAAACAATAGAATAATAACGCTCAAGAACAGAGATATAAAAAAAAAAAAAATCCTCAACAAAATATTAGCAATATAAGACCGAACAAACTTTATCCAGGAAATTGAAGTTAATTCAACATTCAAAAATTAATCAATAAAATGTACCATATCAACAGATTTAAAGAAGGAAAAATTATGTTATTATGTCAATAAACATGCCAAAACTATCAAATTTGACATCCACTTATAATAATAATAGAAAACAATTCTCAGCAAACTAAGAAAAGAGAGAATTTCCTCAGCTTAATAGGGAACATCTACAAAAACCCCAGCAACCATCATTATACTTAATAGCAAAAGACTGAAAGCTTTACCCCTGATATCAGGAACAAGGAATGGACTTCCGCTGTCATACTCCTATTCAACATTATATTGGAGGTCCTAGTCAGTATAATAAATCAAGAAAAGGAAATAAAAGGAATATGGATAAAAAGGAAGAAATACAGCTGCCTCTATTCACAGGTGACATGATCATATATGTAGAAAATCTCAAGGAATCTACAAAAAAAGCTTCTAGAACTAATAAGTTTAGTAAGGTTACAAGATACAATGTCAATGCACAAAAATCAATGGTAATTCTATATACTAGCAACAAACAACCATAAATTGAAATTTTATTTTTTATTTTTTTTATTTTTAAATTTTTTTTAACGTTTATTCATTTTTGGGAGACAGAGAGAGACAGAGCATGAGCTGGGAAGGGGCAGAGAGAGAGGGAGACACAGGATCTGAAGCAGGCTCCAGGCTCTGAGCTGTCAGCACAGAGCCCGACGTGCGGCTGGAACTCACGAACTGCGAGATCATGACCTGAGCCGAAGTCGGACACTCAACCGACTGAGCCACCCAGGCAACCCATAAGTTGAAATTTTAAAAAATCATTTATGATAGAACAAAAAGACATTAAATACTTAGTTATAAATCTAATGAAATACATGCAAGATATGCTTGAAACTACAAAGCATTGATGAATAAAGTCAAAGAAGATCTAAATAAATGAAACGAAATACTACTTCATGATAGAAAAACTTAATATTATTAAGGTGTCAATTCTCCCCAAACTGATCTACAAATTCAACAGAGTCCCAATCAAACATTCTGCCAGAATTTTGGTGTAACATTAATAAGCTTATTCTAAAAATTTATATGGGAAAGCAAAGGAGCTGAAATAGCCGAAACAATTTTGAGAAAGAGAGTGGAAAACTTTCAAAACTTGATTTCAAAACTTACTCTAAAGAAACGGCAATCAAGACAGTCTGATATTGGTGAAAAGGTAAACACACCACAACAGAACAGAAGGGAAAGTCCAGATGCTTACCCACACGTATATGGCCAATTGATTTTTGACACAGGAGCAAGGGCAACTCAAAAGAAAAAAAAAAGGATGATCTTTTCAACAAATGGTGCTGGAACTATTAGACATCCACATACCAAAAAAAAAAAAAAAAAAAAAAGGGAAAAGAAAAGAAAA
>NW_026057581.1:16593671-16664310 GCF_023721935.1 Panthera uncia
AAAAAAAAAAAAAAAAAAAAAAAAAGGGAAAAGAAAAGAAAAAAGAACTTTGACTTATCTCTTGCACCAAATATAAAAACTTACTAAAAATGAACCACATCAACCTAAATGTAAACTGTGACACTATAGAACACTACAAAATTCCCAGAAGAAAATAAAGGGGAAAATCTTTGTGACTCTGGGAAGGCAAATATTTCTTATCTACAATACCGAAAGCACAGTTCATAAAAGAATAACTTGGACTTCATCAAAACTGAGATTTCTTCTCTTTGAAAAGCATTGTTGAAAACAGAAAAAAGAAGCCATAGGATAGATAGAATAAAATATTGTACTGTACATATATGATAAAGGGTTTATATCCAGAATATATGGAAAACTGTCAAAACTCATCAATAACAAAACAAACAATGCAGTAAAAAATGGGCAAAAGATTTGAAGGGATTCTTTACTAAAGAAGGCATGAATGTGGCAAATACACCATGAAATGGCTCAGGAAATGCGTTGAATGGATGGATGAATGAATGAATGAATGAATGAGGCTTGGCTTTCCTGAATGCATTTGCTGATTAACTCCTTAAAATTCATGTTGATGATTATTAACTAGATTAAGTGAAGATTATTCTAGTACCAACATATACACTAAAGCCAGAGAAAAGTATGTTGTAAGTATCTTTATCTCTGGACCCTTCTAGCAGAAAAAATAGTTTTTTAAAAGTCAATTACTTTGGGGGGCTCCTGGGTGACTCAGTCAGGTAAGCCTTGGACTCTTGGTTTTGGCTCAGGTCGTGATCTCACAGTTCATTAGTTCAAACCCTGCGTCAGGCTCTGTGCTGACAGTACGGAGCCTGCCTGCAATTCTCTCTCCCCCGTCCCTCTGTCCCTCCCCAACTCACTCTCTCTGTCTCGATCTCTCAAAATAAATAAACTTGAAAAGTTAGCTACTTTGGGGTGCCTGGGTAGCTCAGTCGGTTGAGTATCCGACTCTTGATTTCAGCTCAGTTCATGATCCCAAGGTCACAGGATCGAGCCCTGGGTCAGGCTCCACACTCAGGGTGGAGCCTGCTAGCGATTATCCCTCTCTCTGTCCCTCTGTCCCTCTCCCCTGCTCACACGCTCTAAATCAATCAATCAATCAATCAATCAATAAAAGTCAGCTACTTTAAGATAAACACAATAAAGTATTTCATAGGGCTGTTTCCTGTGGCATTTCCTAATACAAAATGATGCTATCATACCAACTTCATTTGAGTCAAACAATTTAGCGGGGCCAATTTGATTTGGTCCATGTCTTCAGCTTTCTAAAGATCTGGCTTAATACAGGAATGGATAGAGACTATTTGAATAAGACTACAAAAATGACAAATTTCCATTAAAAAAATCTCTCTCTCAATTAGGCTTTTGATTGGTATCAGTGGGTCAAGATAATGCTACTAGACAGAGTGTAGATGGACGTCCATTAATGACCCTTACAACGTGTCCCAGAAGACACATAGTAAGCGTTTCTGTCTTCTTTCAAAGCTAACAGTTTATTTCCTCGGCTCTCCTCATTTAAGCTAAGAATTAAAAGTTGCTATTACCTTCTTTTCATGAAGACTTTCTTAGATGTCCTTTAGAGGTCTCTGAGACTATGTACTTCTCCCTTGGTCTCTACTATTTCATATTTTAAATATTGATTTGCAACCTATCTTCTGGCAGAATCAAGGATCTTGAGTAATCTCATTAAAATGTGTTTTTTTTTCTTGTTTTTTTCTTTTTCCTGAAGTAAAGGCTATTGACCTGTTAACTCAGCCTGTTCCAAAGGATATCAGTTTGTTTGAAACTATTTGTTTAAGGAATTCAAAAGGTGGTCAGGCCTTTGTGTTTATTCTTATGCTCTGAGTAGTCTTATGAAAGGGCATGCTTCTGTTCTGGGAGGTAGTCTGGTTACTGAATACAGCTTAGTCTGGATGATGAAATTATGTATAGTCGTTGGCAGAAGTTCATTTTACAAGTTCAGTACCTGCTAGATAGTTTGGAGGTGAGAGTGAGGGTTGGTGGGGAGCAGAATGAGTCCTCCATATGGTAAAAGAGGCCATCCTCCACATATAGGGTCCTTAATGACTACTATGTATCAAAGTTAAGAATGTAGTGACTTTGGTTTATTAGAAATGATATAAATCGATGCACCAGGAATTTTAGCTATTGGTGTATTGCCTTTTAAAGCTGTAGACCTTCACATAAAAAGCAGGTGAGCACAAGTTCTATTGGACACATAGCCATGCTTCATTCAGTTGCACTATGGAAAGGACGATCAGCACAGGTACACATGAATTGAAGTATGTGTATTTTTAAGAGCAAAAAATAGAAATGCAAAAGAGCTAAATTTTATCTACTTCATTGGTAAAATTTCTGGGCCACACACTTGCTGGCTAGACTTATCTCATGCTGTCACATATGTAAGTTTTCCTAGTTCAGTGAATTGCAGCTAATATTAGAACTCAACAGATCCCATGGGCACTGGCTCAGGCAGGGTTTCTTCGCTGCTAGTACAATGTTAAGGTCCTCCATCAGAAATGGGGAGATAATGCCAGAACGTGCAAAACCCTGACTCCTAACGCAGCCATCATGCTTAATATAGGATAGCTAGAAATATGTCTTCCATTGTTTTGGTAAACACTTCAGCGCTGGCCTGGTGCAGGCCTCAACAAAGTAATGTCACATTTTTTCATGATATTGCTTATATAAATGATATTGTATGCTCAGAAACTGCATTTCTATTAGCCAATAATAAAACTATATTTTTCAAAGGCCTTTGAATCTAATCAGATTCTTATTAGAATGTCACAGAAACCCTAGGTGGCATATAGTCATGAAAAAAGCGGGGAAGGGAAGTGTATATTAAATATTAATTGAATGTGTGCTATGTGACAGAAGCTAAAAAGACAGTTGAATTTCACAGTTTAAGGCAAATTCTGATATAAGCTGAAGTATTTGTAGAACTAAAGTAATTGCTAATTATCTTTAACAGAACTAGTTAGAGTGGGGACCAATTAGAATCAAGATTATTGCCTTATATACTTTTCTATCCAACTAATTTAATGGTAGAACCAAATACTATTTAAAAAATTCTCCCGTGACTCATTCTCTTGCATTCTGACCTCTTCCCTTGGAAAGGATCAATCCCGTTAAAGTCTCCTGTTAATTTTTTTCCTTTTCAGAGCTTATATAAATAAAGAAATCCTTGAAAGCCACTCTAGTTAAGATAGAACATGGTATATATTTAAAAAAGCAAGTTGGGCAACAATAGTTAAGGTGGCCTTGTTGACACTGTGGCTAGCATGAGTATTTCCAAATGCTATGCATTCTTAACTTATCTCCATGTCTAAATTTTGAACTCTCTCTGAATTTTTACATTGCTAGGGAACCAGCTCTTCACTGTAAAATTTTATTTTTTTAATTTTTTTATTTTTTGACTTTTCCTTACCTTATTATTTTATTTTATATTAAATATAATTTATTGTCAAATTGGTTTCCATACAGCACCCAGTGCTCATGCCAACAGGTGCCCTCCTCAATGCCCATCACCCATGTTTCCCTCTTCCCCACCACCCCCCATCAACCCTCAGTTTGTTCTCAGTATTTAAGAGTCTCTTATAGTTTGCCTCCCTCCCTCTCTGTAACTTTCTTTTTCTCCCTTCCCCTCCCCCATAGTCTTCTGTTAAGTTTCTCAGGATCCACATATGAGTGAAAACATATGGTATCTATCTTTCTCTGCCTGACTTATTTCACTTAGCATAATACCCTCCAGTTCCATCGACATTGCTACAAATGGCCAGATTTCATTCTTTCTCATTGCCAAGTAGTATTCCATTGTGTACATAAACCACATCTTCTTTAGTCATTTGTCAGTTGATGGACATTTAGGTGCTTTCCATAATTTGGCTATGGCTGAAAGTGCTGCTAGAAACATTGGGGTTTATTTCGTCTTTCCCATGCAAATGCAACCATAGGTAATCAAAGAGCATATATGGGCAAATTTCTGGAAGTATCCTAGCTAATAAACGAAGAAGGAATGACAGAACTAGATTATCACAATTTCGCAAACCCTAATGAATGACTGGATGTAAACACTTGGCATCAACCACGGGTGCCAAAGCATCACAAAAGGAGCCACGATTGGATATCATGCGCCTCCTGATGGAAACACACGCTATTATCTCTGAAGCAGTCTTGCCAAAAATTTCTAACTTGAGTCTGAACAAGCCTCCAGAGCTAGCCACGATTATCATTTTACAAAAACACAGAGGTCAGAAGCACATGCTAAACTGTACCCTGGAGATGATGTCAAAAAAAAAAAAAATCCACACTGTGGGAAATTCTACTGTACAAACAAATTGCCAGAAAATGAAAAGAGATAGAGGGGGAGAGCGGAGATTAAAGAGACTTAAAGATACATCAACCAATTGCAATGTGAAGACAAATTTGGGAAATTTGCACATTCAGTGTCTGTAATTAATGCCACTAAGAAATTATGGTTAATGTTTAACATATCACGATGGGTTTGTGATTGTGCGTGGTTTTTAAAAGATTTCTTGTCTCCAGTGATACATACTGAAATATTTACAGACAGGGGCACCTGGGGGTCTCAGTCGGTCAAGCGTCCAACTCTTGATTTCCTCTCAGGTCTTGATTTCATGGTTTGTGAGATTGCGTCCCTGGTCAGGCTTTGCACTGACAGCATGGAGCCTGCATGGGATTTTCTCTCTCCCTCTTTCTGCCCCTCCCCCCTTCACTCTCAAAAATAAATTAACTTAAAAAAAAAAAAGCAATATTTACAGACAAATGATTATATCTGGGATTTGCTTGAAAATAATAGAAAAAAAAACCCAAAATTATAGAACGGGGAGAAATAGGTAGGGGCATAGATGAAACAAGACTGGCCATGCATAAATAATTTTTAAAGATGAGTGAGGGATGCATCGACATTCATTATTATTCTGTCTCCTTTTGTAGATGTTCGAAATTTTTCGTAATTAAAAAAAATCAAATTGCCATAAAGTTTACGCTTCATCTCCTCTTCTGAACCCCAGAAAGTGAGTTTCTCTGCCAAATTTATCAGGATTCTCAAAGATAGGGTTATTCAACACAGCATGGTGTCAGAGAAAGAATCCAACAGGCTTCAGATTGCATCCTGGCTTCCCCACTTCCCGACTGCCTATGTGACCTCGGTACACTAATTCCGTTCTTTAGACCCCAGTTTCCTCATCTACTGTTGTCAGTCATTTGGCATGGTTTATATTAGATACCCGATAGTTACCTGCAAATACCACACTTGAGCTAAAAGAATGATGAGGTCATAAGCTGAGGCTGCCTGCAATAGCTTCCGGATGAATCTTAGGATCCCTTTGGTCTGTTTCCCAGATGTTGAAGAAGTTGCTTGGGTTGTAGTGATGCATGTGGTTGACATCTGGGTCAGGTAAGAGGCTCTTCAAGCATCTGGACCTCATTTAGATTCTTCATTTCTATCCCGTCTAGAAGACCCATTCACCAATACACTGGTCAAATAAAATGTTCACTATTTGGGAATTACTATCTTGTATCCTCACTGAATACGAACTAGAACAGATATAACAATGAGCTAGCTAATTTCTAACAAAACTCTACTCCTCTAGCTATTTTTTATTCCCCTGTCATCTCAAACCATTCAACTTCTGCTTTCATTTAGGCGGAATCAATATTTTTGGGTAGAGTTTTTTGTTGGCGTATATGGTTTTAGTATTGAAAATCTTTTTTTTCAGGAAGAGAAGAGAAAGAATGTGCAGGGCAAATCAGTCTAAGATAAAGCAAAGTCCGGGGAGGGGTCTAACGCATTTTATCTGTTCGTGCAAATTTTACCATTATGACATTCACATTGTTAACATCTCAATCATTTACAATAATGTAAAAATGATTTCTTATAGATCAGCTATCTTTTAAGCTTATTTATTTATTTTGAGAGAGAGAGAGAGCACAAAAACAGGGGAGAGAGGCAGAGGCAGAGAGAGAAAGAGAGAGAATCTCAAGCAAGTTCCACACTCAGCACAGAGCCAACTTGGGGCCTGATGCCATAGTCGTGGGACCGTGAGCCAAAGTCAAGAGTTGGACACTCAACCGACTGAGCCACCCAGGTTGAGCCCCTGAATGGTTGGGTTTTAATCAGCAATTTCTCTCTTTCCTCAATTGATTTCTAGGCTTCATGTTAAGTATGGGGTAGGTTTGCAACAAAAAGAGGCTGGGGGACTGCTGTCTGGGGTTAATCATGGAAGGTACACCCGAGGTAGAAACAGCCACTCTATGATGTGTGTTGGAAAGGCTATTGCCTTGGCACAACTCCCCTTCCTTGTCAAATAGGCACTCTCACCTTATGCCTGTGCTACTTGACATTCATAAAAGAGCTTTTTAAAAGAATATTCAAAGGAAATAAATGCAGTTGAACAGAACCAGTATATTTTAAAGACAATGGTAAAGACAAAATGTGAACGAATGCCTCAAGTAAATAAGATCAATTGCAGGAGCATAACAAAAAGACAAAAGATAAAAGTTAAGTGGCTGTACGAGTACAAAGTAATGGCTCCACCATGGTTTCCTGAACTGGGATGTCTGCAGCTGACCAGAAGACATCATCTGAGAATGTCCTTCCAGGACCAGGTTCCCTAGGGCTGAGATCCTCAACGGTAGGGCCGCAGGGCAGAGGTTAATGGCCATGGTGTCAACAAATATACGGATCTCCACCTACAAGAGTGGGTGAAGGTGATGATGGGCTTGCATCCAACTCTAACACCTGAGTCACACCTCTGGACATTCCGGCCACCTTCCTGATCCTCGAACAAGCCCAGTTTTTCTCTCAGGGTATTTTCATTTGCTGTTTTCTCCACCTAGAGGGACTTCCTCTAGATTTACTTGTGGCTCCATAGCTGGCTTGTTCTGCCATTGAGATACTATCTGCTTAGAGAGGACTTTCCTAGCCATCTTATCTCAAGCATCCCTCCCACCAAGTCAACTCTCTACCATGGTATCATTTCTTTATGACATTTTTCTCTCTAAAATTATTTTGTTTATTGTGTTATTCTTATAAAATACAGGCTTCATAAGAGGAAAGGATCTACCTATATTGTTCAAGGTCTTATTTATTGTATCTTGCTCCTACAGCGATCGCCACATGTTTTTGTAAAGAGCCGCGTAGATGTGTGAGGATTTTCAGCTTTCAGGGTCGCCTGGGTGTCTCAGTTGGGTTTGAGCATCCGTCTCTGGCTCAGGTCATATCTCACCATTTGTGAGTTTGAGCCCACATCGGGCTCTGCTGACAGCTCAGAGCCTGGAGCCTTCTTCAGATTCTGTGTCTCCCTCGCTCTCTGCCCCTCCCCTACTCGTGTTCTGTCTCTCTCTGTCTCAGGAATAAACAAAAAAACAAAAACCAAAACACCCTTCCCAACTTCCTCCTTCTTCTCCATAAAAGTAACATTCCTCTCCTGTGATGGACTTACCTGTGATTTGGCTGTAGCTTGCGTGCCTGAAATTGCAATTGTCTGCTCTTCCCGAATAAATCCTTTTTTTGCTGGTAAAATAACTGTTTTGTTTTTAAGGTTAACGCAGGCCATGCAGTTTCTGTCACGATCACTCAACTCTGCCATTTTAGTGCAAAAGTCACCATAGACAATATGTAAATGTATGGGGAAGGCTGTGTTCTAATAAAACTTTACTTACAAACAGAGGCAGTTGGTCAAATTTGGCCCGTGGCTATAGTGTGCCGATCCCTGCTCTAGGACATTGTACTGAAGCATGGTACTCAGTAAATATGTCTAACTAAATCAACATAAAACTCTTCTTACCTGGATTGATCCAAGGTAACAAATACAAAAACCATGGAGAAAGGAGTTATATTAAGTTAAAGGCACATTATAAGTGAGTATTTTTCTTAGGATAAAATACAGTGGTGCTAAGTGTCAAAGGAAGAATGCTTCAGATGAAACCACACAAAAATATTAGACTCATGGAAAACAAAGTTTTTCCCACTTCATAATTTTGATGAGAACTAGAAGGCTAGAGCTGGAGAGGCAGTAGTTACAATGAGGACATTGAACCAGGGGGCAGATCAGGCTTTAGGACTATGACCTATTACTTGTTGGTCTTCTCTAACTTCTCTGAGATAGACTTTCTTCACCTGCAAAATACATGTATATATATACACACATATACATATATGTATGTATACACACATACATATATATATGCATATATATGTATGTATGTATACATACACACACACACACACATATATATATGGAGTCTGATCTCTATTCCTAGGTTTAAGATTCTTAGATTATGCTAATGATCATTTCCTATAGCGCTGTGTTTATGTCAGTGCCTAACGCATAATCAGGCTCCAATTCTGTTATTGTTGTGCCTTAGCTGATGCACACGCTCCATGTAGGCATGCCCTACAGCTAAAGAAACATAAGTATATTCCAGTTTTTGTGTAATCTATATAAGAGAGCAAAAATAAAAGGAAGAAAATCCTATAAAAGAATGTTGATGGCATATTAAAATATTTTTATTGATAGATAAATGAGGGGACTCTCGTGTTTCCTCTGATTAGAATGTTAAGGTACCCTCCCAGTTTTGTGTTTATAGAGGTAGAACCACTTCCTTTTCTATTTAATGAGATATGGGTGGGGAAAAAAATACCCTCTTGCATATGACGATGTCTCCTTTGTTTTAGTGACAAGGAAAGCCATAAAATAGTATTTTAAGAAATAGATACGATATAGGGAACTTTTAAAAAATGTTTATTTATTTATTTATTTAGAGCGTGAGTAGGGGAGGGGCAGGGAGAGAGTGAGAGAGAATTCCAAGCAGGCTCCCTGCTCAGCGCAAAACCTGTCGCAGGGCTCAAACCCATGAATGGTGAGATCATGACCTGAGCCAAAATCGAGAGTTGGATGCTTAACCAACTGAGCTACCCAGGTGCCCCAGACATAGGTAACTTTTTAGATCTCCTTCTGGTTCTAGCTACGTTTTTAGACAACAAATGTAAAATAACAGTTACCTGGCTAAATGGTAATGGGAAGCAGCAGATAAAGTGTTAGAGTTCCTTCTGTGTTAACCTGGCATGCTTTGCAAGGTACAGACGACATCCACGGCACAATTCCTGCCAGCAAACAGCAGAGCTTAGACACTGGCTATCACATGTCTTTTTCCCTTAGAGCTGTTAGAAAAACAGACTAAAGCTTTCCCGGAGCACCTGATGGACTTGTGTTCTCAAAATGTGGTCCATGGGTCACCTGCCTGCATCGGTATCATTCGTGATGCTTTTTAAAATTTGTATTCCTGGTCTTCACCGGAGACCCCGCATGGGTCCCAGGTCTCTGAAGTTGATTAAAGCCTCAGGTGCAATTTACACACAATAATGTCTGAGAATCACTAGGTTAACAATTTCCATTCCAGACACCTGGGTGGCTCAGATGATTAAGTGTCTGACTCTTGATTTCAGCTCAGGTCACGATCTCACAGTTTGGGAGATCGAGCCCCGCATCAGGGTCTGCACTGTTGGAGAAGAGCCTGCTCGGGATTCTCTCTTTTCCTCTCTCTCTCTCTCTCTCTCTCTCTCTCTCTCTCTCTCTTTCTCTCTCTCTGCTTCTCTCTTTCTCTTTCAAAAATAAATAAATAAGCTTAAAAAAAAAGAATTCCCATTCTACCACATCAGATTCATGATACAGTGAAATACAGATCTGGTATTTTTACAGTTCAATACCCAAAGAATGTAGAAGCTATTTTTATGGCTTTAAAAATATAAAATAATACATGTAAAAAAAAAGCCTGAGAAATAAAAATACCAAAAACACTATCCCATACTACTGTTATCGGGGGCGGGAGGGAACTCTGAGTATTTGGTGAATATTTCAGTGAATTTCCTTCTAGTCCCTGGATATCATAATATGGATCATCACAAGATTCTGAAAACTAATGTTAGGGGCTGTGTTTGTTTGTTCATTATTGTATCTCCAGCTCATACCACAAAGCCTGGCATAAAAGGTACTCAAATATTTATTGAATGGGCTTACTTCTAGGCTTCCTATTCTGTTCCACTGATATATGTGTCTATTTTCTTTAAGTTATTTTCTTTTGAGAGAGAGAGAGGGAGAGAGAGAGAGAATCCCAAGCAGGCTTTGTACTATCAGTGCAAAGCCTGATGCAGGGACCTGATGCAGGGCTCAATCTCACCAGCTGCAAGATCATGACCTGAGCCTAAATCAAGAGTTGGACACTTAACCAAGTCACCCAGGGGCCCTTGTGTTTATTTTTGTGCAAGTACCATACCGTTTTGGTTACTACACCTCTGTTGTATATCTTGGAATTTGGGATTGTAATACCTCACGCTTTGTTCTTCTTTAAGATTGCTTTGGCTATTTGGGGGCTTTTGTGGTTCCACACAAATTTTAGCATTCTTTCTTTTAGTTCTGTGAAAAATGCTCTTGATAGCTTGGTGAGGATTGCATTCAATAATACAGACATTTTCACAATATTAATTCTTCCAATCCAGGAGCATGGATATCTTTCCATTGGCTTCTGTTGTTTTCAATTTCTTTCATCAGTTTTGTAGTTTTCAGGGTACAAGTCTTTTACCCTTCCAGGGTACAATATTCCTAAGCATTTTATTCTTTTTGGTGCAATTGTAAATGCAATTGTGTTGAATGAATTAAGAGAATGAATGAATCGAACCGGCATCAAATTGTATATTTGGTTTCAGCCCTACAGACATTTTTTTATAAAAACATTCCAGCATTAAAAGGAATATCACTTTCTGATTTTCACAGGTGTCAGATCAATAACAAAATCAATAATTAATACTTTTGCACCAGGCATTTTTCCGGTGCCTTTGCATATTAATTCAATCCCAACAACAATATATAATGTGCCATTTTTATCCTCCATTTTATAGATCAAGAAACTGAAGCACAGAGATGTTAGGCAACTAAACCAGTATCACTCAGTATGAGGCAGGGCTGACTCCTGAGCCCACCAATGGTGAGATTTTAGAAGCCTTGGTTAATAAATACCTATCTGTTCATGGTCTAAAGTTACCCACCTCTTATAAGCAAGTATGTACCTGATGTTTAACACTCCAATTACAGGAAACTCTAAATACTAGGTGATTATACGACAAGAGTTAGCTCTGACATCTTTGGTTATTCACTTTGCTGCTTTACAAAATTGCAAATACATCTGCAACACTTCAGGTATGGATGCTAGGCGTATTTGCAGGTACCTCTGTGCACATGCAGATACGGTGTTCCTGACTGTCAACAAACACATTCACCTTTGCTTGCATTTCAGTTTACCGCATCGGCCACATAAAAAAAAGCAAGCACACATTCTTAACGCTAAACCAGAGGAAAGGCCATGTAGCAATCACAAGTCTACCTTTCTCAGCATCGTTCACTCGGGCAACAAAAACTTTAAAAAATTAGAAGCTCAGGATCTAAGATGCCATACTTTCTATTCACAATTAAGGGTTAAACTAACCATCGGTGGCATTAGCTAAGAAGACCTTGGAATAAGACCCTCTGGAGACAGCATCGTGGGGGACAAGGAGGCTCCGGCTCAGACTGATCCACTCCGGACCTCATGCCAAACAGAACCCGACCGATAGACCTGGATCTAAAACACCCACATCCCGCAAACCTGCACGGGCTCGGGCCATTCTCCTTTAACGCGTGCCTGAAACCGCGGAGTCCAACTAAGAGGACCCGTAGCGCCCTGGCCCTCTACAGCCCCCCTGGTCCCCGCAGCCGCCGCAGCCGCCGGGGGGCGAGGGGGGGCAGCGGCCAGAGGCGGGCGGCGGGTCCGCGCCGAGTCTCTGCGAACGTTGGGCCATCCCACGAGGCGGGCGCCGGCTGGGCCTGCAAATCGCCGCCCGCCCGGCAGGGGGCGCCGCGGCGGCAAGGGCGGAGCCGGGCGCCCGGGAGGGGGCGCGCGAGGCCGCCCGGGTCTCCGTCTCGCTTGCCCCCGCCCCGCCCCCGCCGCCCTCCTCGCGCCGCGGCCCGCGAGGCCCCGGCGAGGGAAGGGGCGGGGAGCGGCGGGCGCCCGAAACGGCCCTGGAGCTCGGAGCGCCGCGCGGGAGCAGCGCGAGCCCGAGGGGGCGGGGAGGAGGGCGGGCGTGCGCGCGCCGGGCGTGGGTGTGGGCGTGGGTAAGTAGAGCGGGCGCGGCGGCAGCGCGGGGCAGAGGGACGCCGGCTACCCTGGACAGCGCATCGCCGCCCTCGCCGCGCCGCAGCCGCCGCGGATCATGGTGAGTGGGCGCCGCGCGCCGCCGGCGCCCTTCTCCTTTCTCTCCTCGACCAACGCACTGGGCGGGAAGGGGCTGGGCGGGCGGCGGCGCGGGAGCTGCGGGTTCGACCGCTGGAACCCGTCGCGCCGGGCGGGCCTGGGGAGGGGGCGGTGAACGTTTGGGTTGGGGGCGCGCGGGCCGGGTCGAGGCCGCGGTCTCGGGATCTTTGTCCGGGGCCGCGGTCCCGCCCCGGCACCTCGAGGCGCCCGCTCGCGTCCAGCCCCCTGTTGCAAGCACGCGGCCGGCCGGGCGCCGGGGATGCCCGACGAAACCGGCCCCCGCTCCCGCGGCGGCCATTCCCGCTCGTCCCCCGGACCCTGCTTTCCCCCGGCCTTCGACCCCTGGAGTGGGGGACGGCCTTTCCCTCGCGCGGTGCCGACCCTGCCTCGGGAAATTCTGGGGTTTTGTCTCTAACGGTTGAATCCGTCCCTCCTCTCCTCCCTGCACCGTGCCTGCAATCCCGGGGGTGTGTCTGCGTGCTTGCCCCGGCCTCCCTGGGGTTGCATCGCGGAGTCGGGGAGGTTTCCTTTTGTAAACGGGGATGGGGTGGGGTGGGGTGGCTGGGGGTCCTGGTGTGTCCTTTCCGACAACTACTCTCGTTCCCGGTTTCCCAGGCCAGTACTTGACTCTGAATTCTTAACGCTTTCTGCTGGCCATTAAGCTCTGTTCCTGGACAGAGAGGGGTGCGTGTGTCCGTGTGTGTCCCCGTGCCGCCGTATCCCGTGAACTGCCTGAGAGTTTTGGCAGAAGAACCTGTTTCTGGGACTACAAAAAGAGAAAGTGATGTGGTTTCCATATGGTTTCTTCTCCACTACCGGGCATGTTAAAATATGCTAATCTCCTTTCTTTTCCCCACTCCTGCTGACCCTGATCAGTCCTAGATTTTGCTCTCTCTATCCTCTCAGGCGCATACCATCTACTTTATTATACGTGAAGCCTTCTCTGGCCACTCTTGTCTAAAATTTCGGTCTTTCCTACCCCAGCCATCACAGTTCATATTACCCTTTTTGCTTCATTTTTTTTTTCTTTTCGTCATGTATTATTTAACACACTCTTTTGTTTACCTTGTTTACTGAACGTGTTCCCCACTAGAATGTGTCAGCGCAGAGATTTTTGTCCTTTTGTTCACTGCTGTATTTCTAGTACCTAAACGGTGCCTGGCACATAGTGTGTGTTCGGTACATCGAAGAGGAAATTAACCCAATAAAACAGTATGCTAATGGTGATGTACAAAAGGGAAGCGGCAAGGCAGTTACAAGGATTATCCAGTTGACGCTTGTAATGATGAGAATCTCAAGGGAAGTTTGAGAGGAGGGGTACTCTTGGAAAGGAGGGACTCAGCGTGGTGACCCTCAATGATGAAAATATAGCTGGCCGTCTCAATACCTGGGTCTATCACTTCATGCTCTTAACACCTTTGCACTGGGAAGGACAAAGCATTTTTAGTGCTAGCAGGCTCTCTCCTTGGGGGCCTGAGCCTTTGTTACAAATTATTATGAATTGTAATGAGTAAGGACCCAAGTCCAAGGATATCGCCTTAATTGGATGGAAGAGTCATGGGAATTAATCTAAAAGAACCGAAATGAAGGGCTAGCTGTTACAAACACTACCCTATACTACTGTGATACTACCTTTATAGGAAAGTGTTTTTCAGAAACTTTGGGTTTTCAGAGGAGATCTTTTTATATATATGTCCACGTACAAGTCCTCACACTTCAAAAAAAAAAAAAAATGATGCTGTGAGTGGGAAGGTTTCGGCCGGGGGGGGGGGGGGAGTTAAATTCAAAAATAAACTAGTAGGTCCGTTCAGAAGGATACTGTTTTGGATCGAAGTCCAACATGAACAGCCTATCACGAGGTCTGCTAATTAATCTTATTCCAAAGCAAATATTTTTCCTTCAAATTCCTTTTGTTTTCCCATTTCTGTAATGTAAATGGATAGCAATCCTTTGTTTTAAGCCTGGATACATGTGTTTTTACAATCTGAGCCAAACTGCGTAGTAAAATTTACATGGGCAAGTTCCTGAAAATGATGTGATTATTATAGCCATCACTGTTCAAGTTTAGCGGTTCTATAATTGCTGTCTTGGCCAGATAGGTAGTAAAAAGTAAAGATGTAAAGGAAGGAATAAGTCTGTCTTCGAAATTAAATCCAACCACCAAACATACATGAAAGACCCCTCATTCTTTTGATCCCAATTTATATTTCTAGGAGATTTTATGCAATGATTCCAGTCAAAAAAATCAAGCCTTTTTTTTTTTTTTTTTCTTTCTATTCCTCAAAGGATAGCATTTTCAAGGCATAGAAATTATCCTGTTGGGTAAGCTAAATTTTTGTTCCTTCAACAAACGGTTGAAATTTAATCCAGCTCCCTTAAAAAAACATTTTTTTTTTTTAATTGTATAACTCATCCCTTCAAAACATTGTAATCACCGTTGGGGAGGGTCAGATACTCCACAGGGTGTTTAAAATATAAGTGGCTCCATATCCTATATTTAGTTATATTCAGAAAACAGGGCCCTTCTGTTGAGGGTCGTGCCCAGGATCATCTCCCTTGGACACTGTACCATCTAACTTGAAAGTTTTGGATTTTTAGGAGTAGATGTTGATAAGAGGCAAGAGTTTGCACCAGTAATCTCTTATTGCAGCTAAACAGGGTGAAAATATGCCAACATGAGTAGCTCGGCAAAATTCTGAAGTTAAAAATTTTTACACATTTGTATTTTTCCTTTATCCAATTGGGACATCACTGGTATGTCGCTGACTCCTGACAATGGACCATTCTAATAAATTGTTAGTTTCAACATGACCATTTAAAATCTAACAATTTCAGAGTTGCAAAGTATAAATTGTTCTGGAATTCGTGTGGCAATTTAGACCTTGAGATCTGGGGTCAGTCAAGGATTTGAACTCCCAACACCAAGATTTCACTGTGTGACCTTAGGCAGATTAGTTTCTTCAGAACTTAGTGTTTTTTTCTTTTGTTTTGTTTTTGTTTTTTTGTAAAAAAAAAAAAAAAAAAGAAGAATGATATCATTTCATAAGGTTGTTGGGAGGAACAAATGAGATAACACATTAAATGTGGCTAGTGTAGTTCTTCGAGTGTTCAGAAAATATTATCTTTTATAATGACATGCGTTCTTTCTCCCCTATCTGTTTCTGGTTGAAAGACCTCAGAATGATGTCTGTGATTCACCTCAGTGTTCTTGTCCCTTTACGTGATTCTGAAACGTATCTAGTATTGCTCTATATCAGCACTGTCCAGTAGAAATATGCAAGCTGCATATGCAATTTTAAATTTTCTCGTAGTCACACTAAAAAGTAAAACTGTGAAATTAATTTTAGTAATATATTTTATTTATGGGGTGCCTGGATGTCTCAGTTGGTTAAGCGTCTTACTTCAGCTCAAGTCATAATCTCACGGTTCATGAGTTTGAGCCCTGCATCAGAGACTCTGCTGTCAGCACAGAGCCTGCTTTGGACCCTCTGTCTCTTTCTCTCTCTCTCTCTCTCTCTCTCTGCCCCTTCCCCACTGGTTCTCTCTCTCTCAGAATAAATGAGTAAACTTAAAAAATATATATTTTGTTAACCTAATTCATGCAAATATTATTTCAACATGTAATCATGTAAAAAAAAAAATTGGATACTTTACATTCTTTTTTTTTTTTTCCCCACATGGAATCTTCAAAATCTGGTTGTGTGTTTTATGCCGACAGCACGTTCAGTTCAGGCTAGCCACAATTTCAAGTGCTGGTTTGCCACATGTGGTTAGAAGCTACTGTGCAGACAAAACAGCCCCAAATGATACTCATCTTCCAAATTTCCCTCTTAACCTGCCGGACCCTCCCCGCTCCTGAGAATCGCACTGCCACCTTAAACCTCGTGTTACTAAAAGTCAGCTACTCGCCTTTCACCCTGTCCTCTCTGTTCCCTTCGGCTGTTAGTAATTCCACCAGCTCTCAAGTCTACTGTGTCTGAAATCTGATTCTCACTCTCCTTCTTGTATGGTTTCGTGTAGAATCTCACATTTTTACTTGAAAATATCTTTATGTCTCCTCTCTTCTCCAACCCCCTATCCACTAGTCTTGCCTTTTTTTTTTTTTTTAACAGGTTTCCTCCTTTGTGGTCCCTTAGTTTTTAACCTTTTTCCTTGAGGTCCATTATTTCAAGGCCAGAGGCTTCATTTTCAGTTAGTAGCTTAAAGGTAGGGGGGGCTCTAGGGACTCCCGGGTGGCTCAGTCAGTTAAGCGTCCGACTTTGGCTCAGGTCATGATCTCGCGGTCCGTGGGTTCGAGCCCCGTGTCGGGCTCTGTGCTGACAGCTGGGAGCCTGCTTCGGATTCTATGTCTCCGTCTCTCTCTGCCCCTCCCCCACTCATGTTCTCTCTCCCCATCTCTCAAAATGAATAAACATTAAAATAAAATAAAAGGTGGGGGGCTCTAGCCCTAATATATTTCCAAGGCTTCCCTCTTGCCTTCCTGTGCTGTGCTCCCATTCCTTGTGCCTCCTTCCTGCCTCTGGAGAGAGGTAAGTTCTCTACTGCCCAGGACCGCCCAGGCGCTGGGCTTCACATTCTTCCATTCTCTTATTCCTGGGTTTCACACCATTATCAAATATCCAAAGATACATAATTCCTTTACCTGAAAATCTGTTATTGAAATGACCCACCTACGGAAAGATGCACAGATAAAGGAAGGAGAAAAATCAACCATGGGAAGGGACAGTGAAATTATTCTTTGAGCTTTAGTTACCTTTCAAGAAATATCAGTGGACCCAATGAATGATAATAACAACAACCGCAGCAGTGGTGACACCTTACATTTATTCGGGGCTTTGCAGGAAACAGAACACTTTCCTCTAGCCTGGTGAACAAAGGTACGAGACAGAAGAAGAGCACTGGACCGAGAGTCAAGAAACCTGGTTTCTTTCTAGTCCTGGCTTTGTTATTGACTAGCTCTGTTCCCTTAATCGCACCACTCTGAGACACTGTTTACTCACCTGCAAAATGGGGTATTCTTTTTTTCACGAGATTGTTTTGGCAGAATCAGTGGAGCCTCTACACTGGCTCTTCCCGCTGGCTGGCTGGCTGCATCTTTCTGCCAGAGAGCTGTGTGGCTGTCTTCTGAATACCTTCTTCTTCTTTTTTTTTTTTTATATAATTTTTTTTTTCTTAACTGTTGAGAGAAAACAGATCTTAGGATCAAAATAGTCTTGGGAAACAGAGAAGTTTTCTCTCTCTCGCTCTGGTTTTTTTTTTTTTTTTTTTTTGAAGTATAGCTGATACACAAGGCTATATTAATTTCAGGTGTACGACGTAGTGATTCGACAAACCTGTACGTTATGCTGTGCTCACCATAAGCATAGCTACCGTCTGTCATCATGCAACAGTAGCACACTCTCATTGACCATATATATTCAGCATGCTGTACCTTTCATCCCTGTGACTTATTTATCCCATAATTGGAGGCCTATGTCTCCCACTCGCTTTTACCCATTTTGCCCATCCCCTATGCCCCATCCCTCTGGCTGTCGCCAGTTCTCTGCATTTATGGGTCAGTTTCTGCTTTTCTTTGTTCATTTGCTTTGTGTTTTTTTTTTTTTCCACATACACATGAAATCATGTGGTATTTGTATTTCTCTGTCACACTTATTTCACTTAGCGTAACATTCTAGGTCCTACAATGTTGTCACAAATGACAAAATCTCGGTTTTTTTTTTTTTTATGACTGAGTAATATTCTGTTGTGTATTTATACACATTATCTTCTTTATCTGCATATCTACTGCTGGACACTTGAGTTGCTCCCATATTTTGACTATTATAAATAACGTTGTAGTTAAAAAAAAAAAGGCGCATATATCTTTTTGAATTAGTGTTTTCGTTTCCTTTGGGTATGTACCCAGTAGTGAAGTTAGTGGATCATATGGTAGTTCTATTTTTTATTGTTTGAGGAACCTCCATACTGTTTTCCACAGTGGCCACACCAGCTGGCATTCCCAACAGCAGTGCAAGAGGGTTCCTTTTCCTCCACTTGCTTTCCAACACTTGTTATTTCTTGTCTCTTTGATCCTAGCCATTCTGACAGGCGTAAGATGATAGCTCATTGTGGTCTTGATTTGATTAGTGATGTTGAGCATATTTTCATGTGTCCTGGCCAGCTGTCTGTCTTCTTTGGAAAAATTTCTTTTCAGGTAGGTCCTCTGCCCATTTTCTAATTGGATTATTTGGGGGGAGGGGGTTCTTGGTGTTGAATTTTATGTTATTTATGTATCATTTGCAAATGTCTTCTATTCAGCAGGTTGCCTTTTTGTTGTGTTGATAGTTTCCTTCACTGTGCAGAAGCTTTTTATTTATATAGTGTTTTTTTGCCTTTGTTTCCCTTGCCTGAGGAGACAGATCTAGAACAATATTATTAAGGCCGATGTCAAAGAAATTACTGCGCATATTTTCTTTTAGGAATTTTATGGTTTGGGGTCTCCCATTCAGGTCTTTAATCCATTTTGAGTTTCTTTTTGTGTATGGTGTGAGAAAGTGGTCCGGCCTCATTCTTTTGCATGGAGCTGTTCAGTTTTCCTAGCACCATTAATTGAAAAGATGGTCTTTCCCCACTGTATATTCTTGCCTCTTTTGTCATAGGCTAATTAACCAACATAAGCATGAATTCATTTCTGGGGTTTCTGCTCTGTTCCATTGGTCTGTGTCTGTTTTTGTTCCAGTACCATACTCTTTTGATTCCTGTAGCTTTGTAGTATATTTTGAAATTGGATTGTGATACCTCCAGCTTTGTTCTTTCTCAAGATTCCTTTGGCTATTGGGGCGCCTGGGTGGCGCAGTCGGTTAAGCGTCCGACTTCAGCCAGGTCACGATCTCGCGGTCCGTGAGTTCGAGCCCCGCGTCAGGCTCTGGGCTGATGGCTCGGAGCCTGGAGCCTGTTTCCGATTCTGTGTCTCCCTCTCTCTCTGCCCCTCCCCCGTTCATGCTCTGTCTCTCTCTGTCCCAACAATAAAATAAAAAACGTTGAAAAAAAAAAATTTAAAAAATAAAAATTAAAAAAAAAAAAAAAAAAAAAAGATTCCTTTGGCTATTGAAGGTCTTCTGTGGTTCCATAGCAACTTTAGGATTATTTGTTCTGAGATGTGTGAAAATGCTGTTGTATTTCATTTTCAATGTTGGTTGCATTGAATCTGTAGATTACTTTGGGTAATATAGACATTCTCACAATATTATTCCTCCAGTCCATGAGAATGGTATATCTTTTCATTTGTTTGTGGTGTCTTCAATTTCTTTTATCAGTGTTTTTATACTTTACAGAGCATAGGTCTTTCACTTCCTTGGTAAAGTTTATTCCTAAGTATTCTTTTTGGTGCAGTTACAAATGGAATTGTTTTCACAGTTTCTCTTTCTGCTTTGTTATTAGGATATAGAAACGCAACAGACTTCTGCATGTTAATTTTATGTATTACAATCTTACAGAATTCACTTATTCTAATTGTGTTGTGGTGAAGTCTTCAGGGTTATCTATAGATAGTATCCTGTCATCTACAACTAGTTTTCCTTCGTCCTTACCAATTTGGATACCGTTTATTTTGGTTCGTTGTGTGATTGCTGTGGCTGTGACTTCCAGTATTATGTTGAAGAAAAGTGGTGAGAGTGGACATTCTTGTCTTAATCCTGATCTTAGAGGAAAAGCTTTCTGTTCTTCCACCAATGAGTATGATATTAGCTCTGGTTTGTCATATATGGCCTTTATGATGTTAAGGTATATTCCCTCTAAGCACACTTTGTCGAACATTTTTATCACAACTGGATGTTAAATTTTGTCAGATGCTTTTTTGCATCTATCAACGTGATCATATGATTATTATCCTTAGTTTTGTTAATGTGGTATATCCTGTTGACTGATTTGCAGACGTTGACCATCCTTGCTCCCTGTAATAAATCCCACTTGATCATGGTGATCCTTTTAATGTGATGTTGGAATTGGTTTGCTAATATTTTATTGGGGATTTTTGCATCTATGTTCATTAGGTATATTGGCCTATAGTTTTCTTTCTTTCTTTTTTTCTTTTTTCTTTTTCTTTTCTTTTTTTTTTTTTTTTTTTTTGGTAGTGTGTGGTTTTGGTATCACAGTAATGCTGACCTCATAGAATGTATTTGGAAGCCTCCTTCCTCTTCTGTTTTTGGAATAGTTTGAGAATTGATGATAACTCTTCTTTAAATGTATGGTAGAATTCACTTGTGAATTCCTCTGGTCCTAGACTTTTGTTTACTGGAAGTTTTTTGATTATTGATTGAATTTTGTTACTAGTAATTGGTCTGTTCAGATTTTCCATTTCTCCCTGACTCACTTTTGGAAGATTGTACATTTCTAAGAATTTACCCATATCTTCTAGGTTGTCCAGTTTGTTGGTGTATAATTTTTCATAGTAATCTTTCATAATCTTCTGCATTTCTGTGGTGTTGGCTGTTACATCTCTTTCATTTCTGATGTTATTTATTTGGGTCCTCTCTTTGTTTCTTGATGAGTTTGGCTCAAGGTTTATAAATTTTGTTTATCTTTTTAAAGACCCAATTTTTGGTTTCATTGATCTTTTCTTTCCCCCTCTTCTGCCACCCCTCTTGTTATATTGATCCCTTTATCATTATGTAATGCCAGTCTTTGTTTGTTACCATCTCTGTTTTAAAGTCTGTTTTGTCTAATATAAGTATTGCTAGTTTGGCTTTTTTTTCCTTCCTTTGCATGAAATATCTTTTCCTATCCCTTCACTTTCAATCTGTATGTGTCTTTAGATCTGAAGTGGGCAGCATATATGAATCATTTTTTTTTTCAATCATCCCACATCTTTTTTTTTTTAATGTTTATTTTTGCTAGAGAGAGAGAGCAAGCGAGCGGGGAGAGGCAGAGAGAGAGGGAGACACAGAATCCAAAGGAGGTTCCAGACTCTGAGCTGTCAGCACAGAGCCTGACGCAGGGCTCGAACTCATGGACTGTGAGATCATGACCTGAGCCAAAATAGGACACATAACTGACTGAGCCACCCAGCTCCCCCCCCCCCCACCATCCTACATCTTTTGATTAGAGCATTTAGACCATTTACATTTAAAATAATTATTGATAGGGGCGCTTGGGTGGCTCAGTCGGTGAAGGGTCCGACTTCAGCTCGGGTCATGATCTCGAGGTCTGGGGGTTCGAGCGTTGCATTGGGCTCCGTGCTGACGGCTCAGAGCCTAGAGCCTGCTTCAGATTCTGTCTCCCTCTCTCTGCTCCTCTCCTGCTCGCACTCTGTCTCTCTCACTCTCTCTCAAAAATAAGTAAACATTAAAAAAAAAATAAAAATAAAGTAATTATTGATAGATATATACTTCCTCCCATTTGTTAATTGTTATCTGGGATTTTTTTTCTTTTATAGTTCACTGTTCTTTTCTTTCTTTCTTTTTTTTTTTTTCCTGCTCTCTTTCCTTGTGCTTGAGGACTTTCTTTAGTGTTATGTTTGGTTCTCTTTCTCTCTTTTTTTAAACGCATTTATTATAGGTTTTTGGTTTGTGCTTTCCATGAGGTTCATAATAACATTTTAAATATATGGCAGTCTATATTAAGTTGATGGTCACTTAAATTCACACACATTATAAGGAAACTATTTTTACTCCTGCATCACGTTTTACGTATTTGTTGTCATATTTTACATCTTTCTATTTTACGAGTTCCCTTAACTAATTTTTAATATATAATTGACTTTGCTGCTTTTGTTCTGTTATATGCATAGTAGCTCTATAAGTGATTGTTTATTTTCTTTACTGTGTGTTTGCCTTTCCTTATGAAATTTTGTCTTTTCATAATTTTCTAATTTTGAAAAGTTCCTAATTTTCTTAATTATGACTGTTTCTTCTTCACTTAATGAAGTCCCTGTAACATTTCCTGTAAGGCCAGTTTAGCGGCGATGACTCCTTTAACTTTTGTTTGTTTGGGAAACTGTCTGTCGTTCCTTCTATTCTGGATGATAATCTTGGTGCTGGGTAGAGCATCAAGCATTTTCCTTTTAAGCACCTTAAATATATCATTCCACTCCCTTCTGGCCTGCAAAGCTTCTGCTGAAAAATCAGCTGACAGCCTCCTGAGATTTACCATGAACATATGTAATTAGTTTCTCCTTTCTTGCTGCTTTCAAAATTCTTTCTTTGTAATCTTTAACATTTTAGTTATTATGTACCATGGTGTGGGCCTCCTTTGTTCATCTTCTTTGAAACTTTTTGTGCTTCTTGAACCTAGAAGTCTGTTTCTTTCACTAGGTTAGTGACGTGTTCAGCTATTACTGCTTTAAATATGATTTCTGCCACTTTCTCTCTTTTCCTTCTGGGACACATATAATGAAAATGTTCCTTTCCTTGGTGTTGTCCAAGAAATCCTTTAACCTATCCTCCTTTTATTATTCTTTTTGATTTTTGCTGTTCAGCTTGGGTGCTTTCTTTCCGTTACCCTGTCTTCCAGATTGCTGATCTGTTCTTCTGCATCCTCTAATCTATTGTTGATTCCCTTTAGTGTATTTTTCATTTCAGTTATTGCTTAATAACCTTCTTAATTAGACCTACCCTAACCACTCTATTTAAAACTAAAACCTGCCCTGCCATATTCACACCTGCCTGATCCCCTTACACTGCTGTATTTTTTCATAGTACTTACAATCTAATGACTACTCATTTATGTAGCACTTTGTACATCTTACTAGTTTACTTATTATGTGAAATGATTTTTGTCCCTTCATGCCCCGCTTTGTTTACAAGCTTCATGAAGGCAGATTTTTGTTTGCCTTGCTCAGTAAAGCATCTCAAGCATCTAGGCTAATGCCTGACCTATAGTAAATGCTAAACAGTTGTTTGCTGATAAAGTGAAGGCCGGTTGTGCTGGTTCCCAGTGCAGTGCTCTTTTCTCATCAGTCTGCTTTGCAAACATACCCACAGTACAGTTCTTTTAAAGACTAGTATCTCTTAATGCATTCACAATGTTTTATCACATTTTAGCTTAGGCATGTTTCAGTAATGTAGCTGTTTTATCCATGCACATATGTTTGTGTAACCTTTCAGTGAATAATGCATCTGTATTCCTACAACTATATTTATACTTCACAATCATTGTATTTGTGGAAGGGGTCAGGTTATGTCCTTTTTAAGTAATGAAATGTATAATTTTATTATAAATACTTATTGCAATTAAAATGTGTATCCATTTCTATAGTTACATTTGCTTGTTATAATATAATTTGTCGATGAGGCTAGATTATGTTGTTATCTTTACATAATGAAATCTAGAACAGTGTTAAATTCTTACTGAAATTTAAAAAAAATGAATATCCTAATAGTAGTATAAACAAACCTATGATTTGTGAATTTACTGAGTAATTATTTTGGTTTTTACATATATGTTGTCTTTTCTGGCTTTAGTCACTTAAATATGCTATAAACATGGTAATATTGTTTTACATTTATTAACCAGTTAATGTGTGTACAACTGCATTAAAAAACATGTATCTTTTTTGAAGTCTTATAAACAACTTTTGAGAGAGGCAAGTCCTGTATCAGTAGACCTACTTTATAGGTGAGGAAATTGAGTTTCAAAAAAAAGATAAGTGATTTATTCAAAGTCACATACTAGAGGTAGCAAAACCAGGTATAAACCTTCTGATTCCAAAAATATAACCTATTGTATTCCATATAGATTTATCCATGAGCCAGTGTAAATGTACTTTTCTTATATAAATCTGATGAAAGCAATAGTACTTTTTACCATTATCGTAGGTGACAATAGGAAAATCAGAATGACTTCCCCATGTAGTTTCTTCCCCATTAATTATAAGAATAGATGGATGGATAGATAGATAGGTAAATATATGTTTGTATTTATGTACATAATATTTGTATTTACATATTACATAGATCCTAGGTATGTACTTACATATATACACACATATATACACAAATATGTAAAACCTAAAGATCCATTTCAAATATGTGGAAAGTGGAGCCAGCAAGGGAAAGCGTTTTTGTAAATGGAAGTGATTATGGACAACGTATGTACATATACATACTCTACAAGTGTAATCTTTTAGTATAATAAATAGGACACTCATAGTAGACAATTAAGTAATAAATATTCAACTAAATAAAGTGGTTGCTGTTTTTAAATAGAATGACTTCAGTATTAAGACATTGATCAGAGAGACGAGTGGTAGCTTTGCACATAAGTTTTGTTTCATAATGACAGTTTATCATTTGAGTTGACTTGCAATACTTAAAGACTTAAGTTATTGATTTTTCCATATTGCTGAGCGGAATTTGGTTAATAGAATCTTTGAGTTTAACAGCTTTTAAGGCCACTTGGGGACCCTGAGTCTTTTAGTAGGGTCCAAGGTTTATTGACTGTTAAGTTACACTGAAGTTAGATAGAGTTAGTTAGAGTCAGATTAAAAATTAACTCAAACCTTTAAAGAAGAAAACAGAAGTTGTCCATAATGCAAAAATAAAATTAGGTCATTTTCATTTTTCCGGAAAAAGTTCTGATCAGCTTATTTTCTTTGCCTATGAGAGGTCTGTGCAGTATTCCCCAAGACCTGGCAGGACAAAGAAGGAGCCTATACTTTGACCTTTTCTGCTCTCATTCCAGGGGCTTTCCTTAAATTGTTACAGGGAAGATTCATTCTCTTGGAGCCAGCAGCTTCCTTGATTTGGGGAATTGCGTATTTTGTGACCGTTTTAATGTCAGGAGTGCAGTTATGCTTAAGGAGGGTGTGCTGGGCTGTCAGAAAATACTCGGTTCCACTTCTAGGACATCCCAGTCAAGATTGTCCTTAGAGGCCAATTCACATCCCTTTCTCCATGGGCTAGGGAATTGTTACCTCTTTGAATGTTTCAGGATAAGCATTCCCCCCTTCCCCTTGGTGTTTTCTGTACTCAGACTCCTAAAAAGAAATGGCATGAGCTGCAACTTTTTTTGAGATTTAACTGCCTGAAGTCTGTTTCAAGCTCACCAGTGCAAAGCAGCCATACTAGTTAAAAAAAAGAATAAAAATAGTCTCAGCCTACATCAGGGCTAACTTCTTTATTGAGCCAAGAATGTGATCAGGACCAGGAGGTGGTTGGTAATTGAGGAGCCAAAATCATCGGGATTGATAAGGCTGAAGCCAAGGTTTTGTCTGTGACACCAGAGAACTCAGATGAGTCAATTCAGTGAGAGGAGAAAAAATTAAACCAGTTGTCTGGGAAGTGACATGGGTAGATGGGGGCCAGAACTTGGGAATTTAGACAGGTGTTTAAATGCACATTCCCATACTGGATGAAGCCATACCCACTGAATTAGAATCTCTGAGCGAGGGGCTTTGGAATCTGCATTCCAGGAATCAAGTCCACGTAAATCTGGAATCTGGTATTCTAGGGGATCAGAGGAATGAACTAACAAACATATTTAGCATATGTTTCATGAAGGGATTGGGATCGACACTGGATCTTGACTAGGTTAGATTTTGATATATAAGAAAAAGGGTGAATGTAGAATCAAGCAGAACATTCCATTTAGGGGAGATGACTAGGTAAGGATCCACAGAGCAATAACAGATATATTTGAGAAATACTCTACTGTGAGCAATTTACAGACAGGGCCTTATATCCTCGCAGAGCCTAGCTTACATTAGATGCTCAATAAATGTCCTTTGAATCGTGAAGGCTGTGGACCAACAGAATTATGAGATGGGTCAAGTCAGATTTTTGAGGAGTCTTGAATCTAAGAAGTTCCTTCTAGATTTTGTAAATGAAGTTTTTGGAGTGGAGAGTCAAATGATGAAAGTGTCATTTAGGAAGATTAACCTGATTTCCATAATACCTGGGCTGGGAGAGCCTGGATAAGGAGGTCATAAAGGGGTCGAACTAATATGTCAGTATTCCCTTGTTTTCACGTTGTCAACATTTGAAAAACTTCAAATTTTTGTGAATTGAACACTCGTGGGTTCAATTCTCTACTCCAATTACGTCATCTATAAAATGTGTATAATGACACATGGTGGAGATTGGGTCACATGAGATAACCTACATACAAAGTTCCTCATAATATGCAAGCTAAGCTAGCTGATAGTGAATACTCAAAACTGGGGCTGTTACCCACAGAAACTTAATCAGATTCATCTTTACAATCCTAACTTTTTTTTTCTCTGCGCCTGGAATAGAGATTTTGTTGTTGTTATTGTTAAACTAGATTACATTTACGTACATTTTTAAAATCTTCATATTCCTGTGACAGTGGATTTTAGTTTAACATTCAGGACTTTTTCTGGAGAGAATGAAAGAGTAATAAAAATTTCATTCTCTGATATTTAGTTCCTTTTCCGGCTGCATGGGGTCTGTTAATTAGCGGAAAATGAAAAACCAAGCTCCTTGCTAGTTTCAAACCCGTTTTTCCTGCTGAATAGTTCTTACCTATAGATGCACTCATGTTATGGAACGGAATGTAGTTTGAAAATTGTTGCATGGATTTGAATCATAACTTGAGAAAATCCTGGGAGCTGCACATAATCAGATTAAACCTTGGCTGTTTGCCCAGCTGCCTACATCAAATTGCCTATGCCTTGAGCTTCTTAATGGTGCTAAATCTAATGCCTTAATCCTTAAAAATTTACCCTATAAGAAAACATATCTTCTGCTCTCTGCCTTTCCCACTGGATTGTCATTATTTCAGTTACTAAAACCTTATGTAGAGTGGATAATAATCTAAATCCATACAAATTGGATTTGTAGACTGTATTGGAAATAACGAGGAAAGAGAATGGATGTTTGTTTCCCTACTTTTTTCTTCCCACCTTTCCCCTGTCAGTTTAGAAGTAGTGAAAATTGATTATAAACTTAAGTGTATGGGTAAAAACGAAATAAGTGGACAATATAGGACTTTTTGCCCGATCTAGGAGGAGACAGTGTCAGAAGAGACTAAGATGAGGTGGGTGGGAAAAGTGGAAGAGCCATCAGACATGTTGAGGGCCGCGAATAGGCCAGCCTGGCTGGTGTGAAGTTGTTGCATCGAGGACTGGTCCCAGCAAGGCTGGAGGACTGCTTTGGACCAAACACAGTGAAGTCTCTGGGTTTCTGGTCAAAGTCCCTGATGCCCTCCAACATAAAATTCTTTCCTATCTGGGGGACTTCTAGTGTCTTGCATGGCTTGACTCCCTATCAGTTCATTTTCAAATAAAATAGAATAATTACACTTTCCATTTTTGAGCACCTTCAGAGGAACTTCTGGCAGCATCCCAGATGGTGATCATCATAATAGCACACGCTTGGAGAGCACTTTTTCAAGTTACAGAACTCTTTCACTGTTGAGACAAGCATGAATTAAAGAAAGGATATTTTGTGTGTGTGTGTGTGTGTGTGTGTGTGTGTGTGTGTGTGTGTGTAGTCACTCCCTTTAGGTTATCCAAGTATGATGGCAGTGGGAGATAATAAGGTATGCCCCTGAATTGGGATTTGAAAATGCAGGACACTGAATGAATGATTGTCTATTTAGCTTCTTTTTAGTGTCCAGCCTATCGTAGATGTCTTTGCAATCCTCTGAAACTAGGGTTACTCTTCTCATTTTATAGAGAGCAAAGATACTGCTCGGAGACAATGCCACTGAGTGTCAGAATCAAGACTAGAACCCTTGTGAAGTCTCATTCTTTGCAATGGACCACACTGGGTTCCAGGCTACCTCTTCAAACCATAGCTTTAAGTGACACCCCCCCCCCCCACCAGCCCCAGACACCCGTGTGAGTGAGTGGCAGGAAGGCAGAGCATTCCTGTAAACAGTGGTGGATCATGATTTACTACCTCTCTGAAGTTAGGCACCTTGCTTTACCTCTTTAAACCCCACTTTACTCATCTGTCAAGGGAGATAAAATGCCTATCTTGCAGAGTAGTTGAGAGAATTAAGTGAGATAGTAGGATGTAATATTAATATGCCCAGTAAATACAACAGTTGGTACCCACTAAGCACTTTCTAACAATTTTCACTTATTATTGTCACCAGTAGTTTCTGTAATGAAGAAATCAATCAGCCTGTAATGAAGAAATTGCAGGCTGTTTCTGAAATTAGGAACTCCTAGATGTATTGTTTTAAGAAAAAAATACCCTAAAAAAGCAAGCTTCATAGAAACTGATAACTCATGAGGGAGAATTTAATCCTTTTTTTCATAAACCAATTAATAAGAAAAGAAAGGAAGAGAAAAAGCCTATGACCATTATTATAACTTGGAGGCAGTTTAGTCTTCTGAGGGAGATACTTTGGACTGAAGTCCTCTGACAATCAGCCCATTTGTCTATACCTGCTTCTCACTGACGATAAAATCTCTTTACAAAAAGTGGCCAGACAAAGCATAAGAGACTCTTAAAAACTGAGAACAAACAGGGTGGATGGGGGGTGGGAGGGAGGGGAGGGTGGGTGATGGGTATTGAGGAGGGCACCTGTTGGGATGAGCGCTGGGTGTTGTATGGAAACCAGTTTGACAATAAATTTCATGTTAAAAAACAAAAACAACAAAAAAAAAGAAAAACAGAAAGTGGCCAGACTGAGGAGTCAGTAAATAGTTAAGTCAAGTAGTAGCTTATCAGGGCAGCCACGACACGGACCTGTTTTAATCTATCATGGAGTTAAAATACTACATCCAAATCTAAAGCAAAACCAAATCCTCAAAGCAACCAAAGCAATTTATACATTGCTATAAAGAAACTCGCAGCCCTCATTTGGTGGATGGAAGAGAAGAGAAATCCAAGTGTCTGTAGATTCTCCCCACCCCTCAAAAACAGTCCAAATTAGGTCCATTTGGAGGAATGGTATCAGAGGGGAAGTTTTTATCTAGTTACAAGCAAAAGGAAATGGTTATTTCCATAGAAATATGGCTTTCAGAGTAAGAGGTAATAGTTCTGTCACATTCTGGAAATGTTCACTTCTGAGGGCTCGCTTTTTTAAGACGTTGACCAACTAGAATAAATCCAGAAAGGAATGCCGAAGAGTGTAAGGGTCTAGAGCTCTTGTGCTATATATGGACATATGTCTACTACCTAATGCATTCAACTGATGCTTGTGGCTGGAAGGAGGAAGGGAAGGTCAGAGGACACAGTAGGGAGGAGGGAGGGGAGGAAGGGAGGGTGGGAGCAGGTGGGTTTACAGAGGCTGGTTAGCCAGGAAAGCTGAAGCATGGTGTGAAATGCCTGTCATCAATGTCTGAAGGGCTCTCAGATGAAAAAGAATACTAGCTGTGTATGATGTCAGAGGAAAGAAGCAGGATTGATGGGTAACACTTGAATACAGAAAGATTTTTTAGCTCAAAATAAGAGTTTCCCAAAAACAAAAAACATTTTAAAAACTGAATGTGCTACCTTGCAAATTAGTGAGAAGTCTTTCTCTGGAGTTTTTCCAGTACGACGGGTGAATTTCTATTGGAATTATTGTAGAAAGCAGTTATTTCCAGCTTTGGGTGGAAAGTTGAGTTAGGGGTCTGTGATTCTCTGATATTATGAGAGCCAGTACACTGCCCCTTGATTCATCTGAGGTTTAAAACATCAATCTGTGTTTCTCCTTTCTATGTGGCTATTCATAACAAAAATTCTGGACTATGCAGGGCTAATTTTTATGACTTTGTAGTGCTTTGTGATGGGAAAGGAACCCCAATATGTTAATTTTTACTCTAATACTTTAAAAGTTATTTTTCACAAAACACAGAAATGTTAAGTTTGCGAAATGGAGATATAATCGCATGAAAAATTCCAAATATTTTTTAATGTTGTTCTACCTAAAGATATTACATCTCCATGTAAGGAAAGACAGTTCCTCTTTAGAGGGATAGTTACTCTGTTAGATATAGTATTAATACTCCATATAGCTTTGTTAAAATTCATATGAAGAAACCAGGCTACAGTTTATAAACTGGCAGTAAATCCTGTTATTTCTTCAATTTTGATATGTTGTCCAAAGCTAGAGGCGATTTTGTATGAGTTAAGAGTGTGGCTAAAGATAAAAATTTCATTTCATTAATCCACTGATCATGTTAGAATTACACATGGATAAAGGTGTATTTATTTTACTGATTCTAAAGTACAGTAGGACATCTTAAGGCATATCAGTGTTTCACGAATGCTTGTCATAAGATCTTTGTTTCTGAGCAAATGGCACTTAACAGCAGCTAATTCAGTCATCTTAAGAAGGGAGGGTGTTTTTTTCCCCTGTATTATGTAAATGAGGTTCAAGATGACAGAACTTGTTGGTGCCAGAGTTAAGAGGAGAAGCTGGGTTTCTGAATTCACATTCTGCTTCATTATGACAGTTACTGACATTATAATGAAGCAATTATGGTTTCTAAGTGGCTAAATGTATGGGCGTTCTCTTTAAGAGATCCCATGGAATTGGGAAAGCTCATTTTTGATAAATAGGGTTTGTAATTAACATATGTATATATATATACATACATATACATTTGTACATATACATACTTATATGTATGTATGTGTGTGTATATATATATACATACATATATATATATATATATATATATATATGTATGTATGTATAACATTGAGTTTATCCTACATTCTGACATCCTGCTAAGTGCATGCAAGCTTGTCCTTACAGGTTTGACACGAATGTGTTTTATTCTCAAAGATGCAAGCCAAAGTGACCATTGTTGTCATGGAGTTAAATAGCCCTCTTTGTGAATACATTCAAGGGACTCCTATTCAGGTGACTCCTATGTTAGAGAATTCTAGACACTGAAGGAGTAGTAAGCTAGAAAGAACAGTTAGGTGAAAATCCAACAACTCACTCCAGTCCTTCAGAGGGAAAAGCTAGAAAAAGTGGCAAATCAGTATTACAAGGTTTTCCTTGCAGTTGTAAGGAAGCACTGTAAGGTTTTTTCCTTCTGATTGTCACCAGCTGCTACCTTCTAAGTCTCTTGGACTTAAGAGTCCTATATTAATGAGACAATGGGCATGAAGAAGATACTAATAAACAGCTCCCATTTTCCCACAATTCCTAGTTTGTCTAGTGAAACAAAGGAGGCTGTCTACTTAAGAATCAGGTTCCTGGTGGCTGTCCCAGAGATCTGCAATATAACGCTTCGTCCCTGAGTCTGGGATTCATGTGGGAGTTGGCCTGTTCCTCCTGTGACAGCCAAGGAGAATCACAAAGCGTTTCCTGCCACATGCTGCCCGGCCCTCTGTGTAGCCCAGCACAGCATTATCTGACCTTCAAGCCTATGTGGGAGTCACTTCCATTTTCAGTCCTAGGGCTGTTTTAAAGTTATGTAGATGAGTTGGCCAGACTTCTCTCCTTTAAAAAACAAAAACCTCGTAGCCTGACATCTTCTTTAACTTTCCTAATATGTTCAAATGCAACACACATTTATTTTCATGCAGTAAGCCTAGGAAACTTTCCTTAAGTCTTTACTTCTCCAGAGGCTAATTTGGGCTACTATTTGAGAGACAGGTAGAAGCATTTGTCAGGTGGCAGAAATGGAAGCCAGGCTCTTGTAACTGTTGCAGTTGCTGCTTCCGCCGTATCTTCCCAAAAACAAGTCTGCATCCAGAATCTTCTTGAAGAAACCCCAGGAATGATTCTCCTCCACTGCTTCCTTTGCCCAGAATCATTGTTTCTTAATGTTACTGGCTTTATCCTTGCCTTTTAGAGGTTGGGAGGGAAAACACTATAGCAGTTAACATTTCTAGAATGATACAGCTCTAAAAAGCTATATTTAAAAAGAAAAATTAGGGATGCTTGAGTGGCTCAGTTGGTTAAGTGTCTGACTCTTGATTTCGGCTCAGGTTATGATCTCACCGTTGATGAGATCGAGTCCCGCATCGGGCTCTACACTGACAGCACAGAGCATGCCTGGGATTGTCTCTCCTCTCTCTGCTCCTCCCCCTGCTTGCTCTCTGTCTCTGTCTCAAAATAAATAAAAATAAACTTTAAAAAATAAAAATAAAATATTGTATTTTCTCTATTATAATTTTTATTATATAATCTTATTATAATAGAGACAATATTTATTTGTTGTTTTTTTTTTTTTTTTTGAGAGAGAGAAAGAGCATGTGTGAGTGGGGGAGAGGGGCAGAGAGAGAGAATCCCGAGCAGGCTTCATGCTCAACACAGAGACCTATGCGGGGCTTGAACTCATGACCGAGAGACCATGACCTGAGCCGAAATCAATATATTATAGAAATATATTATAGAAAATATATAGGGAGAAAATAGAACATACAGATATAGGTAGGTATGATTATTGCTTAAACAATTAGAAATAAAATCTGGCTCATTTTTTTCCAAGAAATCATTAAAAGCTTTCCTCTGTTCTCACATTCAAAAGGATACCACTTACACATGCAGAATAACCAACCTGCTTCCCCTCTGGTCCGTACTTGATAACCAGGGCACATACGAACAGAATCTCCTTTCATTCTGTTGTTAATTGTGAAAGAGCTTTATTCTTCCCCATGTCCCCAAATTCAGAAACTGGTCCAGTTCCAGGGTGTCCTGGATACAACTGTCTGGCTTTGGATTAAATCTCCAAGGAGTTTTATATTCACTCACTACTTCCTGTGGAAGTAGAAGTTGTAATAATCATTACAAGTATCTTGAATCGCAACCTTAACGGCATTGTTACTGGCCTTTTCTGTTCCTTACATATTCAGTATAGAATCACTGAAAGACTCTATTTTCTAATTATGAAATTGACACTCTTTGTTTTCTTGTGCAGATTTCATTTAGTCACTCAAAACTGGCAAGTTATTCAGTGTCTTTTAATGAGCCCAGAATGTTATGAAAGCAATGGGTTTTTGGATTTTATTTCCACGCTCTTGGAGAGAAGGCCATAATTTGCAAAGTAACTGGAAATAAACTAATATTATTATATTCACCATTACGAATACATGTTTGTTGAGTAAAATGTCAGTTTCCTTAAACTTGGCGGATATCTATGGGACCAGTGAATTAATTCACAAATCATTTTTAAGGTGTTGCAAATCTATTTTTGAGACTTACCAATTTGGATATACTTGTCTCCTATCTTTGCTAACCAGGGACCATTCTGTGCTCCAGAGATCCACACGTGAACCCTCGCTCGCGGTACTTTGTACTAGTTTTTACGTCTTGCCAGTTCCTTCCCCAGCTCCTCACACATTCCCTGCGGTATCGTCTACCTTTGACATACAGCCATACCTGGGCAGTTCTTTCAAGAGTTCCAGTAGTTCACGTTCATGGATAATTCTGGCCAGTTGTTTCAGGACATCTGGGGGGATACTCCTCTCAAGCAGATCCCCCTTTGTTGGGGAGAGCCGGTGCCACACAGCTACCAGACATCCGCCGCTACATCTGCAGGGTGCTGATGGCCAGCGTCACTGCTTGCCAGAGATGGCTGGTGCTTACGTCGGGTTTCCAGACTCCGCTGGGCCCCACTGCCGGTGCAGAGGAGCCTCGCAGGGCCCAGATTCCACACAGTAGTCTGTGGAAAAGTTGAGAATGCCTGTCTGTTGCTTTCTGCTCTGTGTTGGGGAGGTTGCAGAGCACTCCTCTCCTACAACCCCGATGTCTTAGGTAGATTTAAGCACATCCTCTTTTTTCATGAGTACATTCTTTCTCCCTGGGACCCACAGGGGACTGAACCATGAAGAGTCCCAAGTGACAACCCTTAACATCACCCCTCTTGTGCAAAGCTTCGTTACCAAGACAGCCTTGTCAGTATCTGACCAGTGACCCTCCGTAGGATGCGTTTCCTCCCAAGATGCC
Organism: Panthera uncia; assembly: GCF_023721935.1. Taxonomy (NCBI): domain Eukaryota; kingdom Metazoa; phylum Chordata; class Mammalia; order Carnivora; family Felidae; genus Panthera; species Panthera uncia. The sequence continues at coordinate 16,627,800 of NW_026057581.1, forward strand.
GCTCAGGCTCTTGTGCCAAGTGGACTGCCCCAGCGGTTTGCAGAGGATTCTGAAGCCAGGAGGTGAGCCAGAAGCACCACCCACAGTGGATAGACATAGCAGGTGACTGCATACATATTCCCCTGGCAGCATTCTGGAAAACCATTAAAATACATCATTGAAATTTGTAACTTTTAAACACTGATCTCCATCGCTTAAAAATCTAGATCAGGGACACCTGGGTGGCTCGGTCGGTTGAGCATCCGACCCTTGGTTTCCGCTCAGGTCATGATCTCACAGTGTGAGTTCGAGCCCCATGTTGGACTCTGCACTGACAGTGTGGAGCCTGCTTGCGATTCATTCTCTCTCTCTCTCTCTCTGCCCTTCCCCTGCTTGTGATCTCTCTCTCTCTCTCTCTCTCAAAATAAATTTTAAAAATCTGAAACAAAAATACTTTATTTTAGAGTCTAGCTAGCTGGTTTCCGCTGGATCCTGGTTCTCTTTACAATTCTGGAATTACTTCTGCCTGAATATCCCTCTGCTCGATAATACAATGATACTTTATCAGATCTTTCAGTGTTTCCATTCTCTCTTCCTACTCCCCAACACTCTTTCCTCGCCATTGTGTGTTCATATATTCATAATTCTGAGAACTCTCTAAACTTGTCAAAGAAGAGTGTTGTGAAAGAAAGAAGAGGTCAAAAGTAGACCCCTGATGTCTGCTAACCCTGTTCCTGGTATGATTTTGACAAACTCATTCATTTCTTACTACGTGCATTCCACAGACGCTTATTGAGTGCCTCGTGTGTGCCGGGCACAGAGGATCTTGACCAGTTTGGGAGGAGAGTGGTCAGGGAAAACCAAAAAACTATCAGGAGTCATCCAGGCAGAAGGAGGAACACCTTCAATGGCACAGATCGAGAATGGGGCATTGGGGGAACTGCAGGTACTTGGATGTGCCTAGAGCAAAGGGGACACCTGCACATAGACATCTGGAAGGAGAGGAGGCTTAGCGAAGTGAGTGGAGGTGATTGGACTGTGGCCCAGTCAGCCAAAGAATTTAATAATAATTATTTTGATTTTTTGAAATTCTTCAGATTTTATACCAAACAAGTTGTAAATCCTTCGGCAACATTCAGGTCGATGCCAAGGATCAAGGTCAAAATGCACAGTACGTGCGTCTCGACTCCCTTCGTGCAGTCCTCTGATATAATGGACTTGCCTTCCTCTGAGCTCTCTATTTGCACTGTATTGAAATGTTGGTAATAACAGTAACAACACTTACAACGATGAAAATAATGAGGCTGTCACTAGATTTGCTTTGGGGCTTTGACTTCTGTATCATTACAATCTCCTGGAGGAAAAAGAGTCCTATTTTTACTGTTAACTAAATTGTAATCCGACGCAGTACTCTGAGGACAGACTGCTGCAAACCTTCAGACGTCCTATTGGTTTTCTTTGCTCCGATGGAAGGAAAGTCCTTCTACTGTGGGAGTAGGTCATTCTTCAGCGAGACGTCTTTTCCTGTGGTGTGTGTTAGTGGACAAAGCAGAGTAGACTGACTAAAGATTTCAAAGGCCCTCTTGTACCCTTCTTCTCCAGACATTTCTGAAAAACCTGTAGAGAAATGTTAGAGTAGACAGCTGCGGGTGTTACTGATCTTTTGAAGATAGCTGAATTCTGGTAGCTTAGTGTATTTAATAGAAGCTGAATAATATTCCATTGAATATATATAGCCGTGTCATCGGTATCCACTCTTCTGTTGCCAGGACACTTAGATTGTTTCCGTATGTTGGCTCTTGTGAATAATGCTGCAGTGAGCATGAAGGCAGAGGTATCTGTGGATACCTACCCAGAAGTGAGACTGCGGCCTCATATGGTAGTTCTGTTTGTAATTTTTTGAGGGATCTCTGTACTGCTTTCTGTGGTGGCTGTGTCAGTTTACATTCCCACCAACAGCGCATGAGGGTTTCCTTTGTCCGCATCCTCGCTAACACTTGTTAACTCTTTTTGAGGAGAGCGGCTCTAACGGGGACAGCGATACCTCATTATGGTTTTGCATTTCTCTGATGATTAGTGGTGTTTTGGGGTGCATTTTGGCCATGTTTGTGTCTCTGAAAAAAATGTCCAGTTCCTCTCCCCATTTTTTAATCGGGTGTTTTGTCGTTGTTGATGATGGTGATGTTTTTCTGAGTTGTGCGAGTTCTCGATGTATTTTTGGCTCTTAACCCTTTACCAGATCCATGATTTGCAAATATTTTCTCCCTTTCTGTAGGTTCCCTTTTCATTTTGTTATTATTTCTTCTGTTTTGCAGAAGCTTTGTAGTCTGATGTGGTCCCACTTACTTATTTTTGCTTTTGTTGCTTGTGCTTTTGGTGTCATCCAAAAAAATGTTGCCAAGGCCAAGGAGCTTTTCTGCGTGTGTTTTCTTTTAGGAGTTTTATGGCCATTTTGTTTTAGCCATAAAACATAAAACTTAAGTTTTTAGCCCATTTTGAGTTAATTTTTGTGAGTGTAAGAGAGAGGTCCCATTTCATTCTTCTGCACGTAGTTATCCAGTTTTTACAGCACCATTTATTGAAGAGACTGTCCTTTCTCTATTGAGTATTCTTGGCTCCCCTGTCAAATGTTGGTTGATTGTATATGTGAGGGTTTATTTTTATGCTTTTGACTCTGTTCCATTTGGCTGTGCGTCTGTTTTTATGCTTCTATCATACTGTTTTGGTTACTATGGCCTTGTAGTATAGCTTGTAGTATATAGTTCAAGATGTCTGATGCCTCCAGCTTTGGTATTCTTTCTCAGGATTAATTTGGCTATTTGGGATCTTTGTGGTTCCATACAAATTTTAAGATTATTTTTTTCCTATTTCTGTGAAAAATGCCATAGGAATTTTGACTGAGATTGCATTGAATCTATAGATGACTTTGGAGACTATTGACATTTTAATGGTATTAATTCTTCTTTTTTTTTTTTTTAACATTTATTTATTTTTGGGAGACAGAGACAGAACATGAGCAGGTGAGGAGCAGACAGAGAGGGAGACATAGAATCTGATGCAGGCTCCAGGTTCTGAGCTGTTAACACAGAGCCTGACGTGGGGCTCGAACTCATGAGCCATGAGATCGGGACCTGAGCTGAAGTCGGATGCTTAACCTACTGAGCCACCCAGGTGCCCCGGTATTAATTCCTCTGATCCATGAACTTGGAGTGTCTATTTATTCGCCACTTCTTCAGTTCATCAAAATCTCATAGATTTCAGTGTACAGATATTTATTGGTTAAATTTATTCCTAAGTATTTTATTATAATTTATGCTATTGGGAATAGGATTATTTTCTTTTTCAGATGTTTTGTTGTCAGTGTGTAGAAATGCAACTGTTGATTTTATATCCTGCAACTTTACTAAACTTGTTGATTAGCTCTAGCAGTTTTTTGGTGGGGTCTTTAGGATTTTCTCCATATAAAATCATATCATCTGTAGGCAAAGACTTCTTCCTTTCCAATGTGGATGCCTTTTATTTATTTTCCTTGCCTGATTGCTTTGGCTAGGATCCAGTACTATATACAACAAGAGTGGTGAGAGTAGACGCCCTTGTCTTGCTCCTGATTTTAGAGGAAAGGCTTTCAACCTTTCACCATTGAGTTTAATGTTGGCTGTGGACTTGTCATAAATGGCCTTTATTGTGGTGAGATGTGCTTCTTCTATACCCAATACCGTGAGCATTTTTATCATAAAAGGACGTTGTATTTTGTCAGAGGCTTTCTCTGTACCTGTTGAGATACGATTTTTGTCTTAACTTCTGTCAATGTTGTGTGTCACATTTATCGATTTGTGTGTATTGAACCATCCTTGCAACCTGGAGATAAATCCCACTTGATCATGTATGATTCTTTTACTGTGCTGTGGAATTCAGTTTGCTAATATTTTGTTTTGAGAATTTCACATCTATATTCTACAGGGATATTGGTCTGTAATCTTCTTTTGTAGTTTCTTTTTCGAAAATATTTTTAATGTTTGTTTAGTTTTGAGAGAGAGACAGAGCCTGAGTGGGGAGGGGAGAGAGAGACAGACAGAAAGACAGACAGAATCGGAAGCAGGTTCCAGGCTCTGAGCTGTCAGCACAGAGCCCGACGCGAGGCTCGAACTCACAAACCATGAGATTACCTGAGCCAAAGTTGGATGCTTAACTGACTGAGCCACCCAGGCACCCCTTCTTTTGTAGTTTCTTTATCTGGCTTTGGTATCAGGATAAAACTGGCCTTGTAAAAATGAGTTTGTGAGTGCCCTGTTGTCATTTTTTGGAAAATTTTGAGAGGGCTTGGCATTCATTTTTCTTTAAATGCTTGGTAGAATTCATCAGTGATACCATCTGGTCCTAGACTTTTCTGTGATGGAGGGGTTTTGATTACTGATTCAGTCTGCTTACTCATGTTAGTTTGTTAAGCTATCCATTTCTGTGTGTCTTAGTCTTCGTAGGTTGTATGTCTAGGAATGCATCCATTTCTTCTAGGTTATCCAGTTTGTTAGTGTATAATTGTTCAGGGTAGTCTCTCATGATCCTTGTATTTCTGTGGTAGGAGTTGTGATGTCTCCTCTTTCACTTATGATTTGATTTTGAGTTCTCTTTTTTTTTTCTGAGTTAGTCTAGCTAAAGTGTTGTTAATTTTGTTTACCTTTTGAAAACATAGCTTTGGGCTGATTACTGTAATCACTAATCTTTTTGTATCACTACAAAATATTAAAATATATATTTGATGAAAACTTAGACCTGTCATATACTTAGTCAAAAATTTCACATAAGGTTATATTTTTTAATCATTTTATATCATAATACCTATTCATCTCATCTTTTATTTCAAATGAATAGGAAGAAACCAACCTATCCAAAACTGTGATTGGTGCTTTGGTTAAGACTTGAGGAAATTGTACAACTTTCTTGATAGCCGTTTCATTAACAATATTTCCCTTATAGTTGTAATATTTTAATTACATAATTAATATATTGTTAGTGATTTCTAAGACATTAGCCGCATCCAGAATTAATCTCTCTCTTTCCAATCTCCCTGCCCCTGTCATTCTCCTTTCCCCCTCAGAGATAATTGCGGTTAACAATTTGATGTGTCCCTTTCCAAAATTTTTCCTATGCATATATATACTTGATCATATACCTGCATAGACCGATAGATTGACATTTGTTAAACTGTTTATTTAAATGAAACCTGATCATGTGAAGCTTCTATTGTACTTTACGTTAGATGAGTTCAAGCCATGATTTCTTACACCAAGTCATTCTGTAAGGCTTATAGAAGGACATTCTTTGGGTGCCTGGGTGGCTCAGTTGGTTAAGTGTCCAACTTCAGCTCAGGCCATGATCTCACCACTCGTGGGTTCAAGCCCCATGTCGAGCTCTGTGCTGACAGCTCAGAGCCTGGAGCCTGCTTCAGATTCTGTGTCTCCCTCTCTCTCTGCCCCTTCCCTGCTCGGTCGCTCGCTCTCTCTCTCTCTCAAAAATAAATAAATATGAAAACAATTAAAAAAAAAAAAGAAGGGCATTCTCTGAGGCTATTTTTTTTTTTTTCCTTTACTCAGTGTCTTAGCCAACTCAAGCAGTCATAACAAAATAGCATAGACTGGGTGGCTAAACTATAGAAATTTATTTTCTCACAGTTCCGGAGCCTAAAGTCAGAGATCTGGTGCTAGCATGGTCGAGTTCTGGCAAAGGTGCTCTTCCTGGCTTGGAGACAGCAACCTTCTTGCTGTGCCCTCACATGGCTGGGGGAGAGAGCAAATAAGAGCAAAGTGTCCTTAATTCCCATCACCTCTTCCACCCATAGTTCTACCCACCTCCCATCTGGTAACCATCAAGGTGTTAGTTAACACCTGTTGGTTAAACAGAGCTCGTGTTTTGGTTTATCTCTGTTTTGTCTTGGATTGTTTTTCTTCCTTAAACTCCACATGTGAGTGAAATATGGTGTTTATCTTTCCCCGACCACCTTACTTAGCATCACACCCTCTAGATCCATCCATGTTGTTGCAGATAGCAAGATTTCATTCTTTTTTATGGCTGAGTAATATTCCATTGTATTCCACCTACCACATCTTCTTTATCCACTCATTTGTTCATGGACTCTTGGGTTGCTTCCATAATTTGGCTGTTATCAATAATGCTGCAATAAACATAGGGGTGCATATATCTTTTTGAGTTAGTGCCTTTGTATTCTTTGGGTAAATACCCAGTAGCAGAATTACTGGATCTTACGATAATTCCATATTTTTTTTAATTTACATCCAAACGATAATTCCATTTTTACTTTCTTCGAGGAACCTCCGTACTGTTCACAGTGACTGCACCAGTCTGTATTATCACCAACGGTGTGTATGGGTTCCTTTTTCTGCGTATCCTCACCAATATGTGTTGTTTCTTGTGCTTTTGATTTTAGCCATTCTGATGGGTGTGAGGTGATATCTCATCGTGGTTTTGATTTGCATTTTCCTAATGATGACTGATGTTGAGCATCTTTTTATGTGTCTGTTGGTAATCTGTATGTTATCTTTGTAAAATGTCTGTGCATGTCTTCCACCCATTTTCCAGCTGGATTCTTTCTTTCTTTCTTTTTTTTGGCGTAGAGTTGTAGAAGTTTCTTGTATATTTTGGATACTAACCCCTTATCAAAGATATCATTTGCAAATATCTTCTCCCATTCAGTAGGCTGTCTTTTTGTTTTGTTTATTGTTTTCTTTGCAGTGCAGAAGCTTTTTATTTTGGTGTATTCCAGTAGTTTATTTTTGCCTTTGTTTTGCTTGCTTTAGAAGACATATTTAGAAAAATATTGCTGTGGCTGATGTCAGAGAAATTACTGCCTGTGCTCTCTTCTATGATTTCTATGGTTTCAAGTCTCCCGTTAGGTCTTTAATCCATTTTGAGTTTATTTTTCCTTATGGTGTAAGAAAGTGGTCTACTTTTCATTATTTTGCATGGACCTATTCTATTTTCCCAGCACAATTTGTTAAGGAGACTGTCTTTTTCCTATTGCATATTTTTTCTTTGTCACAGATTAACTGACCATATAAGTTTATTTCTGGACTCTCTGTTCTGTTTCACTGATCTAAATTATATGTCTGTTTCCGTTCCAGGACCATATTTTTTTGATTACTGTAGCTTTGTAGTATATCTAGAAATCTAGGATTGTGATACCTCCAGCCTTGTTCTTCTTTTTTCAGGATTGCTTTGACTCTTTGGGGTCTTCCTCTGGTTCTATACTTCCTATACGAAGTTTAGAATTATTTGTTCTAGTTCTGTGAAAAATACTATTGGTATTTTGATAGAAATTCCATTAAGTCTGTAGATTACTCTGGGTAGTGCGGACATCTTAACAGTATTTGTTCTTATAATCTATGAGCGTGGGATAGTTTTCCATTTGTTGTGTCATCGTCATTTTCTTCAGTCAGTGTTCTATGGATTTCAGAGTACAGGCCCTTCATCTCCTTAGTTAAGTTTATCCCAAGGTATTTTATTATTTTTAGTGCAATTGTAAGTGAGATTGTTTTCTTTTTTTCTTTTTAATTTTTTTTTTAATTTTTCTAATGTTTATTTATTCTTGAGACAGAGACAGAACGCGAACAGGGGAAGGGCAGAGAGAAAGGGAGACACAGAATCTGAAACAGGCTCCAGCCTCTGAGCTGTCAGCACAGAGCCCGATGCGGGACTCGAACCCACGAACTGTGAGATCATGACCTGAGCCGAAGTCAGACGCTCAACCGACTGAGCCACCCAGGCGCCCCGAGATTGTTTTCTTAATTTATCTCTCTGCTCATTCGTTATCAGTGCATAGAAATGCAACAGGTTTCTGTATATTGATTTTTGTATCCCGTAACTTTATTGAATTCATTTATCAGTTCTAATCGTTTGGTGGAGTCTTTAGGGTTTTCTATCTATAGTATGGTGACATCTGCAAACAGTGAAAGTTTTACTTCTGCCTTACGAGTTTGGATGCCTTTTATTTCTTCTCCGATTGCTGTGGGTAGGGCTTCCAGTCTATGTTGAATGAAAATGGTGAGAATAGACATCTGGTCTTGCTCTTGATCTTAGGAGAAGAGCTCTCAGTTTTTCACCATTGAGTATGATGTTAGTTGTGGGTTTGTCATATATGGCCTTTCTTATGTTGAGGTATGTTCCCTTTAAACCTATTTTGTTAAAGGTTTCATCATGAATGGGTATTGTACTTTGTCAACTGCTTATTCCACATCTATTAAAATGATCAAATGGTTTTATCCTTTCTCTTGTGGATGTGATGTGTCAGATTGATTGATTTGTGAATATTGAACCACCCTTGCAACACAAGAATAAATCCCACTTGACTGTGGTGAATTATTTTTTTAATGCATGGTTGGAATTGATTTGCTAGTATTTTGTTGAGGATTTTTGCATCCATGTTCACGAGGGATATTGGCTAGTTCTCTCTTTTTGTGGTGTCTTTATCTGGTTTTGGTACCAGGGTAATGCTTACCTTATAGAATGAATTTGGAGGTCTTCATTTCTCTTCTATTTTGGAACAGTTTGAGAAGAATAGGTATTAACTCTGCTTTAAATGTCTGGTAGAATTCCCCTGGGAAGCCTTTTGGTCCTGGACTTTTGTTTGTTGGGAGGTTTTGGATTACTACTTAATTTTTTTTTATAACATTTATTCATTTCTGAGAGAGAGATAGAGTGTGAGTGGGAGAGGGGTAGAGAGAGAGGGAGACACAGAATCTGAAGTAGGCTCCAGGCTCTGAGCTGGCAGCACAGAGCCTGATGCGGGGCTCGAACTCATGAACTGCAAGATCATGCCCTGAACCGACGTTGGACACTCAACCGACTGAGCCACCCAGGCACCCCTGGATTACTCCTTAAGTTTTATTGCCGGTAATCAGTCTGTTCAAATTTTCTGTTTCTTCCTGCTTCACTTGTGGGAGGTAATATGTTTCTAAGAATTTTTCCATTTCTTCTAGGTCATCCAATTTGTTGCCATATAATTTTTCATAGTATTCTGTAATAATCTTTGTATTTCTGTGGTGTCACTTGTTATTTCTCCTTATTCATTTCTGATTTTATTTGAGCATTCCACCCTCCTCCCCCTTTATTTTTTTTATTGAGTCTGGCTAAAGGTTTATCACTTTCATTGATCTCTTCAAGGAACCAACTTCTGGTTTCATTGTTCTGTTGCTTTCAGTTTCATTTTATTTCTGCTCTAATCTTTATTATTGCCTTCCTTCTACTGGCTTGGGGTTTTTGCTGTTGTTGCTCTCCTTCTTTTTATAGCTTTTTTTGGTGTCAAGTGATGTTGCTTATTTAAGACTTTTCTTGCTTCTTGAGGTAGACCTGTATTGTTATAAACTTGCCTCTAAAAAAGAGCTTTTGCTCTTCTCAAAGGTTTTGGAAACTTGTGGTTTCCCTTGTGTGTGACTCTGTTCTCTTGCTGCGTTTAAAATTCTCTTTATCACACTCTTGCATTGATGGTGGGAATGCAAACTGGTGCAGCCATGGTGGAAAACAGTACAGAGGTTCCTCAGAAAGTTCAAATAGAACTACCCTAAGATCCCACAATTGCACTACTGAGTATTTACCCAAAGGGTACAAAAATACTGATTCAAAGGGATGCATGCACCCCTATATGTATAGCAGTGTTATTTATAGCCCTGATATGGAAGTAGCCCAAGTGTCTATTGATAAATCAATGAATAAAGAACATGTGTATATGTATGTGTGTGTGTGTGTCTATATATATACATATATATGTGTGTATATATATACATATACACATGTTCTTTATCCGTTGAGTTATTGATAGATCAATATATACACACACACATACATATAATTCAACCATAAAAAGAATGAAATTTTTCCATTTACAACAACATGGATAGAGCTAGAGGGTACAGTGCTGAATGAAATAAGTCAGAGAGAAAGACAAATACCATATGATTTCACTCATATGTGGAATTGAAAAAAAAACAAGCAAAAGGAAAAAAGAAATAAGAAACAGACTCTTAACTATAGAGAACAAACTGATGGTTGCCAAAAGGGAGGTAGGCAGGTGGATGGGGTGAAATATATAGATCTTTTACAATGTTCTTTGGCCCCAAATATAAAGCTATATCATTTTACTCTTGCAGAAAATTTAACTTCCTGTTAAATAGATAATATAAATAAAATTATCTCTTGATCACTGCTTTTTGCCATTTTAATTACTAATGAGTCTTGGTGTGGACCTCCTTGGGTTGATTTGGGGGGGTGCTCTCTCTGCCTCCTGGATCTGGATGTTTGTTTCCTTCCCCAGATTCAGGCAGTTTTCAGCTATTATTTCTTCCAATGCATTTGCTTCCAATGCATGTCCCCTTTTCCCTCTCTTCTCCTTCTGGGATCCCTGTAATGGGAATGTTATTATGCTTGATGGTGTCGCTAAGTTCCCTTCATCTATTCTCATTCGTTATTCTTTTTTATCTCTTGTTCGGCTTGATTGCTTTGCATTACTCTGTCCTTCTGGCCACTGATCCTCCCACTTCCTCTAGTCTACTATTTCTTCCATTTAGTCTATTTTTAATTGCAGTTATTGAGTTCTTCATCTCTGATTGGTTCTTTTTCGTGTTTTCTGTCTCTTTGTTGAGGGTCTCGCTGAGTTCCTCCACTCTTTTCTCAAGCCCAGCGAGTATCTTTATAATCATTATTTTATAATTTTTTCTTGTTTATTTATTTTGAGAGAGAATGAGTGGGGGAAGGACAGAGAGAGATAGAGGGAGAGAAAGAATCTCAAGCAGGCTCCACCCTGCTAGCACAGAGCCTGATGTGGGGCTCGAACTCACAAACTGCAAGATCATGACCTGAGCCAAAATCGAGAGGCAAACGCTTAACCGACTGAGCCACCTAAGTGCCCCTTTATGATCATTACCTTAAATGTTCTCTCAGGCATACTACTGACCTCCATTTTGTTTAGCTCTTTTGCTGTGATTTTTGTCCTGCTTTTACATTTGGAGCATAGTCCTCTATCTCCTCATTTTGTCTAATTCCCTGTGTCTGTTTCTGTATGTTAGAAAAGTCAGCTGTGTCTCCTGCTCTTGAAAGTAGTGGCCTCATGAAGAAGTCCTGTAGTGCCCTGCAGTGCAGTGTCCCCTGTTCATCAGAGCCTGGAACTTCAGGGGTGTCTCCTCTGTGTGTTGCGTGTCTTCTGCTCTTGTGGCTGAGCCTCATTTGCCTTCAGCTGTCGTCAGTGACTCTCCTTGCCTGCCATAGGCAGGATTTGGTCCCTGTGTTGTTAGTGGGCCAGTCTGCGACCACACTGGGCTTGAGTTGAGTCAGACCAGGCATATGTCTAGGATTCACTAGCACCAAATTGCAGGTGCTCTCCCTGTGTTGTCCCCTGAAAAGCTTTTGTATGTGTCCAGGATCTGCAGTCAAACCAGATGTCTGCCCCCAGCCCATGGCTGGGGCTGTAGTAGGGCTGGTGTGTGTGGTTATCTTCCCCCCAATCCCAGTGTAGGAGTCACTCTGGAGTGCTCCTGGCCCCTGTTGAGGCTGTTTGCACACTGCCAAGCTTGTGGTACCACTTTGGATGCGTTCTGACCCAGGGCATATTGGAGGGGTCAAGTCCACAGGAGAATGAGGGGGTGGGGGGAGGGAATGGCACCTGCCAACTCTTTTGTTCTTGGAGAAGTCTCCCAAAGATCCCTGCCCCACCAGCACATGCTCTGAGATTAGTGCAAAGTTTCCCCCCAGGGGCGCCTGGGTGGCTCAGTCAGTTAAGCATCCGACTTCAGCTCAGGTCATGATCTCGTGGTCCATGAGTTCAAGCCCCATGTTGGGCTCTGCGCTGACAGCTCAGAGCCTGCAACCTGCTTCTGATTCTGTGTCTCCCTCTCTCTCTCTGCACCCCTTCCCCTCCCTCCCGCTGGCATTCTATCTCTCTTTCTCTTAAAAAGTAAGTGAACATTAAAAAAAAAGTTTCCCCCCAGTATGTCCCAGGGGTTTTTTCAAACTGCTGCTTCTATACTATATCTCTGCGGGCTATTGGTTGTGCTTTTTAAGGATGCAAACTCCATTTCCTCTCACCCCCTGGCTCTCCCAGAGCCAGCCTGCCGACTTTTAAAGTTTCAGGTGTTAAGCCCCACTGACTGTAAGAACTCATGAAGTTAAGTCCCTCTGGTTTTCAGAGCCAAATGTTTTGAGGATTTGTCTTCCCAATGTGGGTCCCCTGTGCCTGGGGTGCCTGATGTGGGTTCTGCTCCTTTCCCTTCTCTATACCTGTGGTGTCCCTTCCTCCCCAGGACAGTCTCGTGAGTCAGTTTTGCTCCTGACTGCGTTTCTGCCCTTCCTACCCTTTTTGATGTGGCCTCTTCTGTCTGTGAAGAGTCAGCTCTGCCAGTCTTTGGGTCATTTTCCGGTTTGTTACACTGATGCGGGTGTTAGCTAATTGTATCCCTGGGACTAGGTGGGTTTTGGGTCCTTGTACTCCACCATTTTCCCTGGAAGTCCATAATTTGCATAATCTTATCAGAGCACAAAGGTAGAGCTGAAACAAAGAAGATAAAATCAAAAGGAACCACAGTTTAAAATCCCACTTAAGTAAACAACAACAACAACAAAATGAGTTGTGTAAGTATAGGATGTATAAGGACAGCAGTTAACATCTAAAGCTCCTGGTGATGCTTGTTGACAAGTACTGACTGATGCACTGTGTGGGCATGCAATCTCCTGATGCCTCAGTAGAAACAGCCTCAGAAGAGGCCATGATCTGTCTGCACTCTTCCTGAGTAGGCCGCTTTCAGAATACCGTATGCAGGTACAGCAAGCATAAGGAGAATACAACTGAACCAGTGGTTTTATTTCTGTTTGGAATAATGTGGATACTGTCTGAGTTTGTAGAGTTAGTTACTAAAATGCCTGTGAAGTGAACGTTGGTATAATAATACATAGCAAGTGTAAATTTCGTCGAGCCGAATATGTAATAAAATACTCAGTAGGTTTGTAGCAAGTAAGCAAGAACTTGGTATTTTTATAACAAAAGCACATAAATCATTAATACCTTGATTATACTCCAAACACATTTCAAGAGACCCTAGTCTGAATCCTTGCTACTCAAAGTGTGGTCTGTAGACCACTAGCATCAACATCACCTGGGAGTTTGGTAGAAATGCAGGCCCCCTCCCAGATAATTAAAGTTTAAGAGCAGGAAAAATTGTGAACTTTCAGGTGTGTTCACTGAAAGCTTTAAAAAGCTATGAAGATGTCTCTAAGTGTCTCTTATCTTAAAGAGTGGTGCCATTTCTTGGGTAGAGAACAAGGAAAATGCAGAACAGTGCAGTAGTGATGGCTTATGTGATTATTTCATTGTCCTTCTAGGCATTTCTGTCATTCTTACATTTTCATAGTTTGTTTTTTTTTTTTTTTGGCACAAATTTAGATGATTGATTAATGAGCTAATTTTTGGGATGATTAAATAGCAAAATGTTTTGAAAATATAGAAAGTATAAGATTACTAAGATCCCACAAGATATTCAGGTTTATAATAGGGTCCATTGGACTCCTGTTAATTGCAAAATAGAATAAGTTTCATTCTATTTTAAAAATATACACACTTTTTTCCGTTGTTTTTTGGAAGAAAGAAAGAATCTTCTGAAAAACTCAAAAAATAAAATTGAGTCCAGTATACCCCGATGATACAGCAGGTGTTAAAAGAGCGTTGGGGATCTTTCCCAATGTACTGGAAACGAGATTGCACATAGGAAAATATAGGTAGGAACGCAAAGTAATATGAATGTAAGTATCAAATGAATACCGTAAAGGTTTAGAACAATGAGAGTTGTGTTCATTCATTCACTACGTATTCAGTGCTCATTATGTGCCAGGCATTGTTCTTAGAATTGGGGATAAAGCGGCCTGTTGGAGGCCCATTGAAGGACCCAGACAATAAACAAACTCGCCAGTGAAAGTTTGTAGAGGTGCTGTCAAGAAAAAAAGAGAGCAAAGAGATGGAGACTGGTTCTGCATCACAGACCAGGACACCACAAGGCAGACGCTTTCCTCCTTCCGTTGCAATTAGGCCCGAGAGAGATGGCTGTGGGAAGCGCCTCAGGAGTTGCCATTTGACCAGACACTGAACGAAATGAGACAAAGAGCCGCGTGGGGGAAATGGAACGCAGCAAACAAAACTGCACTCACACATCTTGCTCTAAATAGACCTTTCATCTCCTTAATTGAGCGAAACTGTTGTGAGGCCTCAGGGGTCCCCAGGATGCAGATAAAATCGACCTTTTTTTTTTTTTTTTTTTGTCAGCTTATTGCCCTGGGATGTAGGGCAGCACAGGAAACGTAAGCAGGAGCTCCACAAAGAGTCCTTCCTCTGCCACTCCAGCTCTGAAACCTCCCACTCCGAAGGGATCAAAGCTGCCGATTGTTACTGCACTTTGTTCACATTTCACACAACAGTGCCAGTCTTGAGCTCATGGTGTCCATTTCCACATCTGTAAACTGGGAAGACTACCCACCTTGCATGGCTACCGGGAAAGTCCTAGATAATATATATCCAGTGCCGGTGCATGAGTGTTTGATTGGCAGGTGCTACTGCTATTCTTCACCATTATGGTCAGTTCATTTATATTCCAGCCGTGGTAACTAAATATGTTCCCCCAGATGCCTCAATACCTGGCTTAGATGGTTTCAGCCTCACGAAGATTACTTCGTAAGACAAATAATAATTCAGAGTTCCTACCAATGAGTAAGAGTTCCCTACCTAGTTCATATCCTCAGTCTCACTTAGTTGCTTCCTCCAGAGCACAGTGCTGGGAGGTAGGTGCTGAGCCGGCAGGTGTTTCAGCCTAAAATACACGTAAATCTACATGATGTGACGTCAGCTACATGAAAGCCAAAGAATTCCATGTGTTCGCTTCTAGCCGTTCTCTAAACCTTCTGGTTTTATTCACAAATGTAAACACATTCTGATTCTTCAAACACACGAGAGACTGGCTGGCAACCATCCCTCAGGGTCCGTCAAAAGAACTGGCAACATTAGACGGCCATCCTGAGCCCTGGGAACAACACAGAGACCTCGCTGCATGACAGTAATCCGGTTTGTGCCCCTTGTCTGTGGAAGGAGATGCCAGCTCCCTGTCTCTCAGTTCTGTACAACTCAGCCTTGACCTTGAGGGTCCCCGGAATGTTTCAGATTGTGTCTGGTTAGTCTGAGAATGACACATTCCTGAGCTGGTTGGATCCCATATCCTAGCCCGCTGTCATCAAATGCTTCCGATTTCATCTTCTCTGAAACTTTTTTTTTTTTTTTTTAAAGGTAAGGATTTGGAGACTGTGTCTTCTTACAAACTTAATAGTCTGTCTCATGACTTTAATGACTTTTGCTCATTTTAAAAAGAAATGAGGAAGGAGTTGGTGGTGGGAAATGACTATTCTGATCGAATTAAGGGTCTTTAAAGGTTCCATGAAACCGTATCGACAAAACCGTATCAACACCAAGATCTTGAGTCATTGCGTTATACGATATAATACCCATGATAGATAATGCTAAAACCCACAAAATGCCGGAAACACAAATAAAGGAAGGAACACGGAGAAGGAATGAGGGAAGGGGGGGAAGGAAGACAGGAAGAGGAAGGAGAGGGAGGAAGGAGTGGAGTTCCACGGACACAGGACTGGGTGGGAGTCCCAATCAGCATTGTGGTGGCAAAAAAGTAGGCGTGCTGTTCATGGCTCTCCTGCTGCCAGGTTCTCTCAGAAAATGGCAGCCGAGGCAGGAGCGCATGGTGAGCGTGTCCACCGGCACTGGGAGTTGCACGGCACATAGCTAGGAAGACCACCTCGGCTTCGCGTAAGGAGTCAGTCCAGTGGGTTTGCCTCAGGTGGGTCGCCGCTACCTCCAAGCGTGGTCTTCCTGCTGGGAGTAGAGCAGGGAGCAGGTGCAGGACATCACGTGGGTGTTCTGCAGCGCTGCTCCCGCTGGCAGGGATGAGCATGGTGTGAGGGGCGGTGATGGCAGGTACGGTGCTGGGAACGAGGTGGTGGAGGCTGGCTTGCTCTGAGTTCTGGCTCTTCCATGAGATAACTCCATTTCTGGTGTTCTTGATCCTCTCCTGTAAATCCTTCCCATATGGAATTCTCTCCCTTTGGCACGAGGCGCATCGCCAGCACACGTTGCAGTGCGGTTCTGCCGGCTACAGAGCCTCTCACTTACGCGTAATAGGAAAACGTCCTCATTTCACTTTCATTTTTGGAGATATTCTGTCCTCCTAGCCTGTGGTCCCCGAGCAACCACTGATTTGCTTTCTGTCACATATGTAAGCTCATATTTCCTCACGTTTTGTGTAAATGGAAACACACGGTATGTTCTCTTTCTCTCTCTCGGTCTAGCTTTCATGCAGCATCATAATTTTGAGATCTGTCCATGTTGTCTGTGCATCGATAGTTCTTTATTTTTGCCCAGTTATATTTCGTTGTATGGATACCCCAGAGCTTACCCATTCACCTGTTGATGGACATTTGGGCGGTTTCCATTTTTAGCGATTAAAAATAAAGCTGCCGTAAATATTGTGTACAGGTCTTTGCAAGGATATATGCTTTATTTTTCCTTGAGTAAATATACCTAGAAGTAGCATGCCAGATCATGTGTTTTTACCAAACTGCTAAATTTTCAGTGTGATTGCACCATTTTACATTCTCAGCAGCTGTGGTAAGCACGCAGGAATACACAATGAAAGAAGCCTGTACTTCCAGTCTTTCCATCCTCCAGATATTGTTATACACAGCCATAAGTTAAATTGAAAGTCATGGAACATCCCACTGGGTATTTACCCAAAGAAAACAAAAACACTAATTCGAAGAGATATATGCACCCCTATGTTTAGCACACCACTGTTAACAATGGCCAAGCTATGGAAACAACACAAGCGTCCATCAGTATAAGAATGGATAAAGAGGATGTGATCTATATCAACAGTGCAATACTAATCAGCCTTAAAAAACAAGATCTTGCCATTTGTGACAACATGGATGGACCTACAGTGAAAGTGGAAGGAGTCTGAGAGACAAATACCATATAATTTCACTTAGGTGTGGAATCTGAAAAACCAACCAGACAAAAGCAGAAACAGACCCACAAATACAGAGAACAAGCTGATGGTTGCCAGAGGGAGGGTGGGTGAGGGGATGGACAAAATGCTTCAAGAGGAGTAGGAGATACAGGCTTCCAGTTATGGAATGGGTAAGTCATGGGGATGAAAAATGCCACTTAGGGAATGTAGTCAGTGATAGGGTAATAGCGTTGGATGGTGATCTGCGAGCTGCACTTGTGGTAAGCACAACGTAGCCTATGGGGTTGTCTTGTCATATCACTGCGTTGTTCCCCTGTAACTGATGTAACAAGTGTACTTCAATAAAATAAAGTCATGGAATGTGGACTTTATTACTGTGTGGGCAAGGGGAAATCCCTGAGGTTGTTCTAGAAGTGGGATTGGAGAATTTTTGGCGGGGAATTCTGTGGCCTGGGGGACTTGGAACATAGTCTGAAGGGAAGCTGTGACCAGGCATGGGCATCTCCCTTGGCTCATAGGATTTCCTGTGTCGAGGGGCATGGCCTTGGGACGGCCAGCATGGGGCCCTCTACGGTATGAGTTCAGGACAGCATGCCCCTTGCTTGGGTCTAATGACAGTGCTGTTCCCTTCTCTTCCAGTCTGTCCAAACTCTGACCACCTTAAGTCCTCACTCCTGCAGTGTCTTCCATCAGTGTGGCAGTTCTGTGTACCTTCTTCTCAGTTGTTTGCTGTTTGCCTTTCTCTGTAGGTCTCACTTTCCCAGTTTGCCTGTAGGCTTTTGAGTTGACCACTATGCCTTTTTTGTCCTCATATGTCTGACAAAGTGTTAGTACATAATGGCCGTTCAAAGTGTTGGCTGAATGACTGATGTGCTGCGTGTACTGTAGTTTGCTGATTTGTCTTAGCTCCTAGGTTATTGTGTTAGTGTTGGGACATCAGCCAGCATGCTTTGACGTTTACAGTAAAACATGCTTTGACGTTTACAGCAGCTATTAACGCATCACCCAAGCGGTGCTCTACCCTGCTGTGCTAAGCCTTCATGCTTAGTTGACTCATGCTACCCCGACTCTGTACTTACTACACTTAGGTTTACTGATCTAGGGTAAATTTTCATTTGTTCTTCTTATCTCCTCATTGTCTCTTAACATTGTATCCTTGCTAACTGTATTAAATAGTCCAGAAATAAAGAGGTCATTTTTATTCCAGTTTCTGATTTTCTCAGTATTGACTTTATTTCCACCTATCATGTGAGTCAGTAGAGACCCTGGCCGTAAACATTTCCTGAGTGAATCCCATCTCAGTCTATTTGTATATGATGATTCTTCTTCCTGAAATGCTCTTTCTTCCCTTCTCCATCTAGACGATGTCCTAAGAGTCTTTCAGAACTCAATAGCAGTAGCATCTCCTTCTGGAAGGCTTCTGTTTTTAAGAGACCTATATTAAATTTCCTACCTCTATGTTCTTTTGTTTGTTTCGGGAGTACAACATAATAATTCAGTATTTGTATATATTGCAAAATGATTGTCACACTAAGTCTGATTCACATGCACAGTTCAAATTTTTTGTGTGTGATGAGAACTTTGAAGATCTATTTACTGCCTTAGCAATTTCAAAATATACAGTACAGTGTTATAGTCATCATGCTATAGATTATGTCCCCATGATTTGTTCATTTTACACAGAAGTGTGTACCCATTTCGCCCACCCCCCCACGCCGCTGCCTCTGGCAACCACCAATTTGTTCTTTGTATCTGTGAGTTTGGGATTTTTGTTTTTGTTTTTTTTTTTTAGATTCCACAAAAACTGACCTATTTCTTTTTATTTACTGAAGCATAATTTAGATACAGTGTTCTATTAGTTTCAGGTACACAACATATTGCTTCAGTTCTATACATTACTCAGTGCTCACCATGATAAATAGTCACCGTGTGTCACCAGACAATGTTATTACAGTATTATTGACTGTATTTTTCATCCCCATGACTTATCTGTTTTATAACTGGAAGTTTGTACCTCTTAATCCCATGTATTTTGCCTGTCCCCTCACCCACCTCCCCTCTGGCAACCACCAGTTTGTTCTCGGTATTTAAGTATATTTTTTTCTTTGGTTTTTTTAGATTCCACATATAAGTGAAATCATGTGGTATTTGTCTTTCTTTGTCAGACTTCTTTCACTTAGCCTAATACCCTCCAGGTCCATCCATGTTGTCACAGATGACAAGATCTCACTTTTTTTTATGGCTGGCTAATATTCCAGTGTGTATATACATCACATCTTCTTGATCTTCATCTGTTGATGAACACTTGGGTTGCTTCCATGCCTTGGCCGTTGTAAATAGTGGTACGATAGACATAGGGGTGCATATGTCTTTTCAAATTAGTGTTTTTATTTCCTTTGGGTAAGTGCCCAATAGTGGTATTACTGGATTATATGATTGTTCAGTTTTAATCTTTTGAGGAACCTCCATGCTGTTTTTCACAGTGGTTGCACCAGTATGTTTTTCCACCAACAGTGCATGAGGGATCCCTTTTCTCCACATCCTACCAACACTTTTTATTTCTTGTCTTTTTGATACTAGCCATTCTGACAGGTGCGAGGTGGTATCTCATTGCATTTTTCAATTGCATTTCCCTGACAATGAGTGACGTTGAGCATCTTTTCACATGTCTTTTGGCCATCTGTGTGTCTTGTTTGGAATAATGTCTGTTCATGTCCTCTGCCTATTTTTTAATTGGAATATTTGTTTCTTGGTGTGGAGTTGTCCATGTTCTTTATCTATTTTGGATATTAATCCCTTATTAGATATATCTTTTGAAAATATCTTCTCCCATTCAGTAGGTTGTCTTTTCGTTTTGTTGATGGTTTCTTTTGCTGTACGAAAGCTTTTTATTTTGGTGTAGTCCTAGTAGTTTACTTTCACTTTTGTTTCCCTTGCCTGAGGAGACATCCATGAATATATTGCTAACGGCAGTGTCCAGGAAATTACCTCCTATGTTTTCTTTTAGAAGTTTTATGGCTTCAGGTCTCACATTTAGGTCTTTAATCCATTTTAATTTTGTGTATGGTGGTAAGAATGTGGTTCACTTTTACTCTCTTGCCTGTAGCTCTCCATTTTTCCCAGCAGCATTTATTGAAAAGACTGTCTTCCCGTTGTGTGTATTCTTGCTTTCATTGTCATAGATTAATTGACCATATAGGTTTGGGTCTATTTCTGGGTTCTTTTCTTTTCCATTGATCTGTGTGTCTGTTTTCATGCCAGTACCATACTGTTTTGATTACTACAGCTTTGTGGCATATCTTGAAATTTGGACCTGTGATAGCTCTAGCTTTGTTCATTCTCAGGATTGCTTTGGCCATTTGAGGTCTTCTGTGGTTCCATTCAAATTTTAATACTTAATTATTCTATTTCCATGAAAAACACTGTTGGTATTTTGATAATGACTGCATTGAATCTGTAGATTGTTCTGATAGTACGGACATTTTAACAATATTAATTCCTAATCCATGAGCATGGTATATCTTTCCATTTGTTTCTGTTATCTTCAGTTTTTTTCATCAGTGTCTTCTAGTTTTCAGAGTACAGATCTTTAACATCCTTGGTTAAATTTATTTCTAGATATTTTATTCTTTTTGATGCAGTTGTAAATGGGATTGTTTTTTAAATTTATTCTTTTACTTCATTATTAATGTATAGAAATGCAACAGATTCCTGTACATTAATTTGTATCTTACAAATTTATTGGATTTATTTGTTTTAATGATTTTTGATGGGAGTCTTTTAGGGTTTTCTATTTCAGTTATCTGCAAATAGTGACACTTCTACTTCTTCCTTACCAACTTGGATTCCTTTTACTTCCTTTTCTTATTCCTGCACCTATGACCTCCCAATACCATGTTGAATAAATGTAAGAGTGCACATCCTTGTCTCGTTCCTGATCTTAGAGCAAAAACCTTCGGTTTTTCACTGTCAAGTATGATGTTAGCTCCTGGTGGGTTTTTCAAATATGGCCCTTATTATGTTGAGGTATGGGCCCTCTAAACCCATGTTGTTGAGAGTTTTTTTCATCATGAATGTATGTTGTATTTTGTCAAATGCTTTTTTGGCATCTATTGAGATGATCATATGGTTTTTACTTTTCTACTTATTAATGTGATATATCAATTGCTTTGCAAATATTGAACCCCCTTTGCATCTCTGGGATAAACCCCACACGATTGTAGTGAATAATCCTTTTAATGTATTGTTGAATCTAGTTTGCTAATATTTGGTTGGATTTTTGCATCTATGTTCATCAGAGCTATTGGCCTGTAGTTTTTGTTTGTTTTGTCATGTTTTTGTAGTGCCTTTGTCTGGTTTTATTATCAGGGTATTGGTGTAGAATGCCCTTTCTTATTCATTTTTTCACTCTCTGCTCTCTCTTCAGTATCTTCCCCTCTGCTTTCTTTTATTTCTGGCCTTCTACTGTGACTTAGTTTCTGCAACATTGTAGAATGAATACAAGCTTTGTGACCTTTAGAGTTTTCTTAGACCTCCAGATGTTGGAAAATGGAGTTTGGACTGTAGCAAACAGACTGAAAACCTTTAAACATGTGTGGGTGGATGTGGCAATGAGAGGAAGATTTCACTGGTATTTGTTATGAAGGTGGATATATCAGTGAGATTAACATTCTTTGCTCAAGAATGAGAGGCCTCAGGACAGACCTTCTCTGTTCTAATGGCAACACAAATCTTAACTCTGTCACACTGAAATGTGAGGTTAGCGACCTTTTCAAGACTAGAGGTCTCCTGAGATATCCTTCATGGAAACCAAAACACTCTGTAAAAATTTCCAATCTTGGTTTAGCCCAGATACCTTTTATAGAGATACTATGATATAATAAAGGTCCTAATACATGACCAGCAGGTGTAGGTGCTAACAGATGTCGTCATTAAATCTTCTTCCACTCTCTCGAGCTTCCTAAAGTCCGCAAATACCTAAGTTTCCTTGAAATTTTCTCAGGATCAAAGTGACAAGTAAGAAATAGGTCTAAATGGTAGAGGCTGATCACCAAACCTGCAGATCTTCTTTTCAAATGCCAGCAAGTTAATTCTCTTCTTTGGCACTTACGCTTTCTTTGCAAATGAGATGCTTTGCACTCCGGTGGCTGATTATAGAGAATGTTCTAGATGAACATCCTGAGAGATGACGCTCACCTCACCAATCCACCAGCCCCAAATCATCATCAAAGATCCCTTTCCCACGAACACTGGGCAAATTTGTCTTTTCTTCCCTTTGCTTTAGGAGGTGCACTAGACCATTGTAGGCAAGGTTAGGGAACACCATCACAGGTATTTTGAACAACATAATAGCACACCAGAATGACCAGGAGCTAAATCCAGAGCCTGTAGCCAGTTTAGCAACCGTAAGGTTCTTAGCAGAAATTCTCCTATCCTGAATCCAGTTAAAGTGGCAGTAATCACCTGATGTACCCTAGAGATGCTGTTTATTGTAATATTAAATATATATTCATGTAGGGGCGCCTGGGTGGCGCAGTCGGTTGAGCGTCCGACTTCAGCCAGGTCACGATCTTGCGGTCCGTGAGTTCGAGCCCCGCGTCAGGCTCTGGGCTGATGGCTCGGAGCCTGGAGCCTGTTTCCGATTCTGTGTCTCCCTCTCTCTCTGCCCCTCCCCCGTTCATGCTCTGTCTCTCTCTGTCCCAAAAATAAATAAAAAACGTTGAAAAAAAAAATTTAAAAAAAAAAATAAATAAATAAAATAAAATAAAATAAATATATATATTCATGTATAAGAAAGGTTTTGAAAACAAACAACATATAAAGGTTTTTAGATTATGGAAAAAATAGCTATAGTGCTTCATTGCCTTATTTGAAAAATAAGTCCCCTTTAAAGCTTTAAATTGAGCTTTGTGAAATACAGTTCAGCTGAATTTTTATTTAACAATTACATTATATCCTGCAGGTGTAGACCCTCCCTGTTGCTTGCACGTGACTCCTGTTAATTGCAACAATAGAAGTTGCTTATGGAAAAGCTTCTGCCTCTAAGCATTTTAGAGGGAAATGGAATTAAGGTCAATAATCCTTCAGTGTTGGGGCGCCTGGGTGGCGCAGTCGGTTAAGCGTCCGACTTCAGCCAGGTCACGATCTCGCAGTCCGTGAGTTCGAGCCCCGCGTCGGGCTCTGGGCTGATGGCTCAGAGCCTGGAGCCTGTTTCCGATTCTGTGTCTCCCTCTCTCTGCCCCTCCCCCGTTCATGCTCTGTCTGTCTCTCTCTGTCCCAAAAATAAATAAAAAACGTTGAAAAAAAAAAATAATCCTTCAGTGTTTAAAAATGTACCAAGCCTGTTTTTCAGGACTGCCTCTTTCCTTTCCTTAGGCAATAGAATTTTTTCCTTCTAAATCCACACAAGCTCGTGAAGGATGAGACTGCGTTTAACTGGTCCCCTTCCCGTAAGTGTTTGCAGCCGAAAGTCCTTGAAGCTAGGACTTGGAGATTCTGGCAACTACATGTCTGTTTTGAATTTCCCAAAAAACCGAGTTAAATAATGTTTTCTTTTATCTTTTCAGGAGCATCTAAAGGCTTTTGATGATGAAATCAATGCTTTTTTGGACAATATGTTTGGACCTCGAGGTGAGTAAGCTACTTGAGAATTTCATGTGGAAGGAAACTAGTTGCAGAAGAGGGTTTTGTCATTTCTGGTGTTTTTTTTTTTTTTTTTTAATGTTTGTTTATTTTTGAGAGAGAGACATACATACAGAATCCAAAGCGGGCTCCAGGCTCCGAGCTGTCAGCAAAAGGCCTGATGCAGGGCTCGAACTCACGGACTGGGAGATCATGACCTGAACCAAAGTTGGACACTTAACCGACTAAGCCACCCAGGCACCCCTCTGGTACCTTGACGACAGTATGGTACTTAACATTTAGAGATCTAACTTCCCTCTCCTTTGATATCCTTCTCCAGAACATCTAGAAAGCCTCAGTGCACCTGCTCAACCTTCCTGGGATTAAAGTTCCAGGAGCCACAAGCAGGGACAGAATGCAGCGAAGCCCTTCCCATCGGTGTCTCTCGGGCCACCAGAGCAGGCCGGAGCCACCTGCTAACCGGGACTACTTTCTCTCCTGGCGCCACGGCCCACACACCTTCCACCTTCCCCACCCGCGCAGTCACCTCTCCTCTTTCCGGCCTCGTGTGTCTGGGGGCGTGAGCTCGCTCCGCCCGTGTTGTGGGCTGGAGCCCCTGCGCGCCCCCCCTCTTTTGTGTGTCACCCGTCACTTAGACTCACTGTGGCGCGCCGTCCCCTGCAGCGCTTCTTACGCTTCCCTGGGCATCTTAGTCACCCTGCATAGCTCGCAAACAAGTGGATGTTTTCCAAACAACGTGTTTCGTTTCACTTAGGCCTCGCTGGTTCACAAACCGTGGCGAATCTGTGCCTCTCTCCGGGTTATTTCCTCAGCACTGTTGGGTTAGGGAAATGGAGGGAAATGAGGTTTTCCTGTCTCTCAAAAACCTCCAAACAGCATCATTTAGAGACTACTTAGACCACTCCAGTCTCTGCCTAGGCTTTATAAACGTCTGATGAACGACTGTTTGTATGATTTTAATATAATGATGCTGTGTGATTATTAGAGCTTTAAAAATATTTTCAGTCGCCTCCCCCCCCCCCCGGCCCCCCACCCACCACCATTTGTCCTCGTGGTGACCCCGTGGGGTAGGCAAGGCAGGATCTCTGTATCGCATAAGCTCCCTTATTGAATATGTTCTCTGCCTCACAGTTCTTGTGGGTGCAGAGGAGGACGGTTCACGTAGAGGGCACGCAGGGTTTCTTGGCAACTGTGGCTTCTATTGGACACTTGCACCAGAGCGTGGAACAACAGTGTCTCTGTTCACACCGAGCTGTGCCTTTGCTAAGATTGCTGTGATCTGGAACTATGTGGATAGGGGTCCACGTACGGAGAGGATTGCAGTTTGTTTACTCAGCTCTGGTCATGTTTATGGAAGGTTCTTTGTGGCGAGGAGATGGGAAGATTGACAGTTGACAACCGGGTCGGGTGACCTCCACGGTGACAGGGAATCTAGCCTCTGGGCCTTCCAGCATCCCTTTCCCTTTCCCAAAAGTGGCACAAGCTTAAGTTGACTGGCAGGCCACCTAGCAGACTTCCCGGGTGTCCCCAAGTCTCTTCTGTACTCACTTCTTCCACGTTGGCATCAGGGGATCTTGTCCTGGGCAGATACCCGACGCAGATGCAGTTAACCATTAACGTCCCAAAGATAGGATAAATCTTACTGCAAGTATTTGTTCCTCTCTCTGGGCTGGGACAGTTAACTCTCCTCCTTGACAAAAGCGGCAAGCATTTACAGGACCATGACAAAAGAAAACGAACCACTGGAGGTGCTGTATTGTGTACTGGGCTCATCCTGCCGATTGGCCTAGATTGCACGACTCAGAACTCAGTGGAGGTATGGGTGAGATACGGTGGGAGCGTAAGACCTGGGGTCTGTCTCTAGGCGGGAGGTCAGACTACCACCTCGGCGGTAGTTGCAAAGCAGTGAAGCAGACCACGTGTGTTGGTTTCCCGGGGCTGTGGTAACCACGTGCCACAAACCACGTGGCTTAAAGCAACAGTGGTTGATTCTCTCACAGTCTGGAGGCTACAGGTCTGACATCAAGGAGTTGGCAGGGCAGTGCTCCCTCTGAGTTTCTAGGGAAGAGTGCTCCCTGCCTTTCTCCCAGCTTCTGGCATTGCCGGCAATCTCTGGCATTGCTTGGCTCGGAGATGTATCTCCCTGTTCTCTGCCTCCATTTGCACGTGGCTTCTCCTCTTCGCGTCCCTGTGTCCACATCTCCCCCCTTGTAATATAGGACACTGGTCACAGCGAGGGACCACCTAGTCCAGTACGACATCTTCTTAACTGGGTCAGACCTGTGAAGACCTTATGTCCAAGTAAGGTCACAGTCACGCGGGTATCAGGAGTTCGGACTTAACCATATCTTTTGGGGGACACCGTTCAATCCATAACACCGTAACAGGAGGTGGGGTAGTGGTTTAGTGCAAATATTTAACTGTTTCACTCTCTGTGGCTCAATTGTTCTCAAACATAAACTGGCAATAATTACATCACCTATATGGTGGATGCATCTGTTACCTGCACTGTGGTGATGGCATCGTGGGAGTTTGCATAAGTCCAAACCCATCAAATTATGCACATTAAATATGTACAGGTTTATCAGTTATACCTCAAAACTATTTGAGATATCAACTATATAATTAGATTACTTTGGGAATTAAGTTAATACATGTAAAAAGCTTTATTAGGACAGTGCCTGGCATAGAATAAGTGTTCAGTAAATATAAATTGTGATAACAGTGTTCCAGCCATCATAACACATTAATTATAAAATTATAATTACATTGTTACGCAGGTGGGGAACTGTAGTAGGAAAGGGTAAGAAGAAGCAGCTCCCTTCCAACGGCAGGACATTTATCTGGTTTTTAGAGGATGCGTAGGATGTATTTTATTTTATTATGTCTTTTTTTTTTTAATTTTAGAGAGAGAGTACGAGTGGGGGAGAGGGGCAGAGGGGGAGAGAGAGAATCTTCAGCAGGCTCAGCACTGAGCCCAACACGGGGCTCGATCCCACAACCCTGGGATCATGACCTGAACCAAAATCGAGTCGGTTCAACTTACTGAGCCACCCAGGCGCCCCATGGGTGCATAGGATTTGGATTCAGAGGTGAACATTAGGAAGTGGCACATGGGACAGACTTTTCCGACCAGTGATTTCCTGCAGGTTGTGTGAAGGTAGGTCTCTGCTAGTCACACGAATGCTGAGGTGGGCCCCTCGCCTGCCGTGTTCTCTCCATCACAACTGGAGGAGTTTACAGAACAGGTGATGGGACAGAGCCTGAGAAGGCACTTTCCTCTGTGCTGTCCGTCAGGTGGGGTGGAGTAAGGGGGGCTGGCGTGCGAGGGGTAGAGTGGAGCAGAAAGAGGGGCGGAGGCCTGGGGAGAGCAGAGAGAGGGAGGAAAGGGCATGATCGGCTGGAGAAACCAGCTCCTTCCAACCGCATTTACAGAGATTAAAAACAACGTGCCAGTTTTTATCATTGTGGGCCAAATTATTTGCTTTATTGAGACAACAAAAAAGAGCAGAACAGAGAACTAAAATCACTTTGTGCCTACCGTTCTATTCAGATGTTAACTAATTATCTTACAGATCTATTATGTGTGCTTTATGTAGATGTTTACGTTTTCACCCTCCAGAGCAAGGAACACTTGCTGTATCTTGGTTCTTGCCTCCTGGCTATTGATACTTCTAGTCCATGGTCAGGTTTCAGTCCTCGGTTATATTTTCTGCCCTCACCTCTGAATCATCAGCCCCCAAGGCTTTGCCTTCTTCAGCTTCCCGTGGTTGTTGGGTTCAGTCCCACGGCTCTGGCTCAGCTGAGCTCTCAACTCTGCCTGGTTTACCGCACGGTGGTCCTCACCGAGCTGCGGGGTGTGGGGTGTGTGAACCAGTATACGCTGTCGATACCCCTTCTCTCCTGCCTACTCCAGACTCCACCGAGGAAGGCAGCACCGGGTGGAACGTGCTGGGCAGCAGAGGTGAATTCAGATCCTGACGCTGCTGCCCCCTGCTGTGTGGCCTCGGCAGGTTACTGTAGCTTTCTGAGCTGTTTTTCATCCACAGAACGGCATGATGGCACGTCCTGTTTACAGGGTTAGAATAAATAAACATAGTAACTGTTCCGGAGAAGACGCTAGAACTCTTACCGCCCGCCTTGATCACCTGTCCCCGTCACTCAGGGTTCAGCCTAAGCCCTGTTTGCTCCATGAGATCTTCCTTAACTCCTCCCACCCCAGGGGTTTCTTCTTCAGAACTGTAACTCCAGTCCTGCTTATCGCGGCTTATTACTCGGGTTCTTGTGGGTTCTTGTCGTATTGTTGCTTGTTGTATCCAGTATGGAACATACAATATATGTGACAGGAGGTATTAAAAGTTCTCATGACAAGAAAAATTTTTGTAACTATGTAAGGTGATGGATGTTAACTAGATTTATTGCGGTGATGATCTTGTAGCGTGTGCAAATATTGAATCGTGTTGTGCTCCTGAAACTCATGTTCTACCTCAGTAAAAAACAAAAGGCCAAACAAAAAAAAAAAACCCAAAACTTTTTAAATACATGTGATAATATTTTAAAACTAAACAGAAGCGCCCCCCTTTAGGATTCTCACTGTATGTGTTTCCTTTCAGATTCTCGAGTCAGAGGATGGTTCATGTTGGACTCTTACCTTCCTACCTTTTTTCTTACTGTCCTGTATCTGCTTTCAATATGGCTGGGTAACAAATACATGAAGAACAGACATGCTCTCTCCCTCAGGGGTATCCTCACCTTGTATAATCTCGGAATCACACTTCTCTCCGTATACATGCTGGCAGAGGTAAGTGTCTATGTAGGAACTCTGGAGTCTGGTAAGTAAGTGTCTCTGAGAAGTAAATCTGGCCTGCCAGAACTATCCAGCGCTGCTCTCAGTACCATTCAAGATCTCAGGAACTGTTCCAGCATCTGATACTGTTTCGTCAGAAAATCTTGGGGAAATCTTTGTTTCTGAGAATTTTTCTCATCCCAATTTAGGCCTGTTTCTTTCTTTAAAAAAAAATTTTTTTTAATGTTTATTTATTTTTAAGAGAGAGAAAGCGTAAGCAGGGGGGAGGCATAGAGAGAGGGAGACACAGAATCTGAAGCAGGCTCCAGGATCCTAGCTGTCAGCACAGAGCCCATCGCGGGGCTCAAACCCACATACCGTGAGATGGTGACCTGAGCCAAAGTCACTTAACCACCTGAGCCACCGAGGCGCCCCTAGGCCTATTTCTTGAATCCTTAGTCTTTCACTATAATTCAAAGTCGCAATTTAGATCTGAGTGGGCCTTTAAAGCTCATATGTGCTAGTTTTCTCCTTTTACAGATGATGATACTGAGGCTTGGAAAAGTTACATGACTTGCCTGAGAATAGACGGCTCTTGAGGACAGAGCAGTTTTTAAGTTAAAAATCAAATGCAGTTAGTCGGAAATACAGATACACAGTCCCTTAAAGTGTATCTGTGTAAATACAGATACACAGGGAGGCACAGTCCCTCCATCTTTGGTCCCCCGTGATGGGGGCATCGTGGTTTCTGAGGACTGACTGCGGAGTCCCAGGCTGAGATTCCAGCCCCGCTCCTGCTGCCCTCATTACATCACGCATCGCCCGTTCCTTTGTAACGTGCCAAACCCAAGTCATTTTACAAGAAAGGGAACAAGTAACAATTGCGCTCTCTGTACAACCCAAAGCCTGCTTCACTCTGCCTGCCACAAAGGAAAGTCAACAAGTGCCAAATAAACCTGCTCCAGCGAGCAGAGGGAAAACAAAAACAAGACAAAACCTTTCTTAGGGAACAGGATAAAATCACTCATGTCAGTTACAAATGGCTGACAATGGCACAAGTATAGCTGCCTTCCTGGTCCTTGAATTCTAAAAGAAGATAACTCCTCACGTAAAATATAGATCCTGTCGGCCACAGAGTTCAATCTGTGCATTGCTCTGCTGTGCACCATTCTGAAGACGCTTAATAACCATTACTTAACATGACTTACAACACCGATGCCCACAGTTCCGTGATCGGAGTGCAGATGGAATTCAGGGTCTAGAAAGCCCCCCCCTACAGTCCTGTCGCATCAGTGATCCTAATTTACCTGACTCTGAAAGGGGAATTTTTATGTAGGTTTTCAACGAGGTAAATCTTAGTTCACTAGATGAGCTTGCGAGATAGTGATTGACAGGGTTAGTTTCTTGGGGAAGAAACAAAGGGAAAGATACTCTTCCTTAGATTGTTTTCAGAAGCAGCACCTGCGTCAGAAGGGCAGCCGAATGTCTGACCACACCGGAAGCCCGAATACCAGCTGGAGACTTCAGAGTAGTGGAGTCAGCAGATGCGAATGCAGGTGTCACGCTCTGTAATTCTGGGGCAGTTAATTAGGCTCTCTGACCCTTACACGACTTGTCTTTAAAATGGAAATATGGGGGGCGCCTCAGTGGCTCAGTCAGTTAAGTGTCGGGTCATGATCTCTCAGTTCGTGAGTTCAAGCCCCGCATCGGGTTCTGCGCTGACAGCTCAGAGCCTGGAGCCTGCTTCGGATTCTGTCTCCCCTTCTCTGCTCCTACCGCACTTGCACTCATGTTCTCTGTCTCAAAAATAAATAAACATTAAAAAAATAGAAGTCATATGGAGATATGGTCCTCGTTCTACTTAGCTCATGAGTCTGCTAGAAGGATTAGTCAGTTCTGTTCAGTCAACATTCTGTGAGCATCCACTAGGTGCTGTGAATTGTATACTCAGCCAAGGAGATATTAAGATGGGTAACACGTGATTTTTGTACTTGAAAAGCTCATAGACCAGTATACAGCAGGACTTCATGAATATGAGAACGCTGTGTAAATATTAAGGTGAATATTATTCACCATTAACAGGAATAAGAACAGTAGTGTTTGGACAAGTAAATGACTTCGACCCGTTTTTAGGGAGAACGTCGGTACTTAGTCCCTTCCCTACAAGAATGTGATCCATTGCTTGTCCACTGTGCTCTTCTCACACTCCTATAGCTCTTGGTTCACAGTTACCACTGTTGATTGCCCCCTGCTGTCCTCTGATTGTAGCCTCTTCCAGGGCAGGCATACGGTCTCAGACACTTTTGGGGTATGTGTAACAGCCACTAGTTGATGATGGGTTGACTGAACCTTGCTAACTTGTTAAGCCCAGTTCAGATGTTTGCTTGGGCCAGGAAGGTACTGCTAACATTACTTGGAGTCTTTCAACAAATACGTATGGAGTTTCTACAGTGTGTCAGATTCTATTCTAGGCTCTGCAGCCCCGCCTTTCCCCTTGCAACGCTGACCAGTGGTGGGCTGGTGGGGGGGCAGGAAGGCCTCTGATATTCGAGCAGAAATCAAGCATATGAAGATCTGAAGGAACTGTGTTCGTGCAGAACAAGCAGCAAACGTAAAGGCCTTGAGGCAGGAACAAGCTTGGGATGTTCAAAGACCACAAAAAAGAAACAGTGCACCTAGACCACCGTGCTCAGAGGAGGGGATGGTTCATGACGAGGCAGAGCGGTGGCAGAACATAGAGGGCCTTGTAAAGAGTTTGGCTTCTATTCTGAGTATCGTGGCAGGCCACTGGGGGATTTTAATGAGGGGAGTGATCGATCTTCCTTCTCAGATATATGGTTGCATCCGCTACATGGAAAACGGACTGGGACAGTGAGTTGGGGGCAAGAGCGGAAGCAGAGTCCAGGAGACGGTTGGAGCGCTGTTGTCACAGATGCCGGTGGCCTGGACTGAGGAGTTGGAAATGGGGAGAAGCAGAGGGATCCTAGACCTCTTTTGGAGCAAGCTAGGCTCCACCTCCTAAGGCTAACCCTGTCCAATAGCCTGGTTTCCTTTCCTTCAACACCCAGGATAGATGGCTCCCGTCTGCCAAGCCCGCCAGGGGATAAGCAATGGACCTGTGCAAGGCACATAGAGTCTTTCGTAGAGCGGCTGCTTAATTCTATTTAGGTTTTAAATTGTCAGACAGTTTTAAACAATCTAAATGGTTTTTTTAGTAGTTTGATGGCTTTCAGCGTTCAATTTTAACATCCTACCACTCCCCCTGTGTATTTCTCTGCAGGGTGTACCTTTACACGCCTCTGATGAGCAGCCACAAATAGTAGGCCTTTGCATACCTTATGTAACACGTTAACTAGACTCCTCGTGGTGATCATTTAACAATATACACAAATATCGAATATGCAAAAGTCCTTGGCAAACTTGTCAGGAGCATAGGTTTCTTTTTATATCCAGAGATATTTTTCATTCAGCAATTGTAAATGCCTACTATTCCTGAAGTTGGAAAGGTTAAACATTTTCTATAAATAAAATTTGATGAAGGGGAAAAATACTGTCTGTACCTGCTTTGTATTCTAGAATCTTAAGTTTTTACAGTAATAGCTGGAAAGAAGAGAGAACTTCTTTGGCAGAATTTTCCACAAAGTATAAAAAGCTTATTTTCTCATAATTTATTGGGTGCTTTCTATGTGCTGGGCATTGGGCAAGGAATGGTGAATTCAAAGATGAGCAAAAAACACACAGATCTTTATGGAGACTTTTGGTTTTTGAACATAATGAGGGATATAAATATTAATCATTTATAATCACACACATGATTGAGTACCAAGTAGCATAAATACAGTGAAGAAAATGACTTAAGAACCTTTGAGCCCTGATTTTCCCATCTGTAAAATGGTAATAAATATGTACATAATAAAATTATGGAGACGATCAGCTAAGGTAAATATAAACCAATATAAAGTATTATTAAAATTTTAGTGTAGTTTTTGCATTTGTTTATATTTAATTCTGTGTTTTACCTGTGGAAACATACGGCTAGATGATTCCTCACATAAAATATTTTGTTACTCAAATGATAGCTAAACTCTGTTACTTTGGGCCAAGGTAAAGTTCAGAAGTAAATTATACCCATTAAAGAATACCAACTATTGGTATCTATTCAACAGCAAGAATTAATTCCTTTGATAACATGTTTGGGGACAGGATTGAGAAAGTCAGATGCTGGGAAGTTTCTACTCAGACCTTGAACAGACAGACGCCAGTCAGGAACATGAATGGGAAATCTAGTCCTCTTTCAAATGTTCGTGTTAATTTTTCCCCCTCTGTTTCTTTGGCAGCTTATTCTCTCCAGTTGGGAAGGAGGC
Organism: Panthera uncia; assembly: GCF_023721935.1. Lineage (NCBI taxonomy): Eukaryota > Metazoa > Chordata > Mammalia > Carnivora > Felidae > Panthera > Panthera uncia. The sequence continues at coordinate 16,660,646 of NW_026057581.1, forward strand.
TACAATTTACAGTGTCAAGATCTCACCAGTGCAGGGGAAGCCGATGTCCGGGTAAGTCTTGAGAAGCTAATCGACCATCTGTAACCGTTTCTCCTAGAAAAGGAGAGGAGGCCTTATCCTTCCAGATATGAGGATGGGGCTGGAATTACATAAGAAAGGGAGTCGTGTTCTGATAGAAATACTTGGTAACAAAAATGTTTTTCAAATGTCCAACTATGGGGGAACTGATTGAATAAACCATGGCTTGTCCAGGAATGGTTCCTTTTGCAAAACGGAATGACGAAGATCTCTATACTGTTACAGAGTAATCTCTGGGACGTGATCTCAGTTAAAAAACAAAACAAAACAACTTGCAGACCGTGTTTATAATATAGTACCTTCTGTGTAAGAAGTGATATGAATATGTGTGTGTGTGTGTGTGTGTGTGTGTGTGTGTGTGTGTGTGTGTTTGCTTTTAAAACAAACCATGGTAGAATAAACCAAAACCCAACAAAGTGTTTCCTTTTGGGTGAAGGAACTGGGCAGAGGTGATAGGGATGGAATGTACCTTGAGTCATACTTGATTTTGGAACCATTAAGTGTTTTACATTGTTTGAAACAAAATTAATTTTAAAAAGAAAGCAAGGCAGCCTTCCTCCCAAAACTTGGAAACTCAAAGAAATGGATATACCCGTGTATTAAGTGACTTTAAAACATGGTGTTTTGACTGACCATCCCTAGGGGATGTATCTTAACAGTATTCAGTAATTTTTTTGATTGCTATTAATGAAAATACTGGTGTTGCTTCTCTGAGACTGTTAAAGGTACACTGTAGGATGAAGTTAAGTATTTAATAATGTTAATATCATTACAACTAGTATTTGAGACCTAGAAAAGAGATACCAATTAAAAAGTCAAACGAACACTGATCATAGATTCAAATTGGAAATATCAGAATTAGCTTTATTCTTTCTAAAAACAAATGTGTTATTTAGCTCTATCTACAGAAAAGGCCTAGTTAGTCTCTGACAGCCCAGTGCGGTGAGGAGTGAATACCCAGATTGTGCTTTCTAAATATAATTTTCCACCAGAAGGGATTAGGATTCTTAGAGAATTGGCCAATTCCTGGGTTGGGGTGGGAAATGTGTATAAGCAAAATCGAGGACATCTTGTGACAGAAAGCACGTAAGCTGTCCAGACTACCCAGGTCATGACAAAAAGACCGAGGAGCCATCTTGAAGGGACTCCCAGCGTGCAAGATGGGACAATTCAAAAAGAATACTGACTGGAATGGGTTGAAGCATACCAAGTTTAGTAAAAACCCATGAGTTTAAAATGATACTAAAAAACACATTGTTGCCTTCTGAAGGTTGCTAGAACACCAGCTCTTTCTAGGGGAAAAATGTTAAAGGGAAAGAATCAAACATTGATCTTTGCTTTTCACGTGTGAATTTCCAAATAGAGGAAGAGAGAGAGCTCTTCTCTATAGAAAAGTGCATAAGTAACGAGAGAACTAGAAAATCACCCTTTTGTAACTCCTAGTTGAAATCATGGATCTGTTCGGCCGTCATCCATCCATAAGGGATAAAACTGTTGGGTGAACGCTGAACGGAACTTCATAATAATTGGATTAGCTGTTAACACCTGAACTCTATCACGAACGCCAGCGGGACGACCAGAAATGATGTGCCCTCCCAGCGTGATGTGCCAGGAAGTACACAGAACCATGGACTCAGAGTTCCTGCCAAATTCCCTAAGTCTCAGTCCTTCAAGCCGCTAAATCTCATTGCTTTGCTTCAGAAAATGTGGGGGATAGAGAAGTTAAATAACATTAGGAATTCACAATATTAGAAATTCCATGCAACAACTGATCTAGTTTTCGTGAAGAAAAGACAGGAAGAGGGGAAGCAAGGAAAGGGGACTGTTACTGATTAGAAAAGACTAACAAACTTTATCAAATCAGTGCAAGCTGGACCTTGGTTGCATCCAGATTTAAATCAGTTCTAAAAGGCCATTTTTAAGACACTTTGACCATGGATGAGGCTATTGGTAGATATTAAGGAGTCCCTGATTTTATTAGCTAATGACATCGTGGTTATGGTGAAGTAAAAGTTTCCTCTCTCTCTGTTGGTGGTTTTTATAGATGAAATGATACCTTGCCTTTGCTTAGAATATGCTGTACAGCCCCTAAAAATGTTGAGAAATAGAATTGATCCAACAAATTGGAATCATATTGAAAGTTTTGAAGTTTAATGATAGGTAACACAGGTTCCTTATACTTCCTCTCCTTGATTGAAATTTTCTATAATGAAAAACATGCTTATTAGCAGAAACCTTTTAATGAAAATCTTTCATAGTAAGATGTACATTTCAGAATGCATTTTAAAAAACATCTTCAAAGCCGTAGTATGAAAAAAGTATATATAGAGGTTTCTCTGCACCCATTTTATTTCTAATGTATTATCACAGAGCAGCGCACTTCGGGCTACCATACAATTCTCTAAAAGTCATTGTCATTTTACATTTGTATTTGACTTAATATCTGTGAAGTTGAATCACACTCTCAAACATTAAGATGGAAACCAGCACACCTCCTTGTCTTCTTGGCAGGCAGACAATAGAGCATGATATTCTGACTTCAAAGTTCCTTTTGCACACACTCTCCTCATACGTTTAAATGTTAGTGCTAAAAACACTGCCGCTAAAGTATTTCCCTGTGGCTGAGACTTGTAAGGGGCTCAGGAGGGAAAGTAGGAATCCCGACCCACCAGCTACGTCAGTGAGGAGGGAGGAGCATCGTGATTTTTTTTTTTTAAGCTTGTGCTTAAGTTCCAGTTGGCCAACATACAGTGTAATACTAGTTTCAGGTGTACAAGGTAGCGATTCAACACCCCATATGACACCTGGGAGCACCGGGATTTTAAATCTTCCGAGGAGGAGGAGACACGAAAGCAGCAGTCGTCCACTTACAGACGCCTCCTGGGCTCCAGCACAGCTAAGAGACCAAACACGCGCACAGTAGGGAACTAGAGAAAAAACTAAGACCTAGTGTCACGAGCAGTAGCGATCTGTTGAGTGCTGAGCCCTGAGCAGAGATGAGACAGCCCCTGCCTTGTGTGATTTGCCCTCGGTCGCATTAACCCTCACTACACCGTCATGGTTACTGAAAGCAGAGGCATAGAGCAGTTTCCAAATGCAAAGGAAGACGTGGCTGATGAGGCCTGAGAAAAGGCGAGGAGAGGGTTAGGAGGAGGCATTTAAGGGTGTTCCCCAAGGATGCCAGGCGTGCGGTAGGAAAGGAGGGTGGACGCGGGGAGAAGGGTGCCAGGAGGCCCAGGGGCCCCGTCGGCGGCGAGTGCCGGAAGAGGGAGCAGACGGCCTTGATGGCGCCCAGTGCTGTGCTCTGAGAGGGTGCTGGAAATCCCTGCCAGCGCAGGCTGGAGAACGAGCCCGTGTTCGGCGGGTGCAGGGGAGTCACCTGATCAGATCACGCGTGTCGGAGGGGCAACTCCTTTTCACCAGAGTGGGGTGGATTGCTGGGAATGAGGAGAAGCTGGGGGCAGAGATGCCAGGAAGGTGCTTTGGTGATGGCCTGAGATAGAAACGCCCGCTGGTGGAGTGTGGCATCACGCAGGTTGCTGGCGGGGGATCTCTGCCCCCAGCTTCTCCTCATTCCCAGCAATCCC
>NW_026057581.1:16664410-16703593 GCF_023721935.1 Panthera uncia
CAGCCAGCCAGGGGGAGCGTTTTCATTCACTCACCTTTTCTTTTTCCTGTTTTAACATCCTTACAGGTAGCCAAGGTGTTGTGGTGGTACTACTTCTCCAAGTCCATAGAGTTCCTGGACACAATTTTCTTTGTTTTGCGGAAAAAAACCAGTCAGATTACTTTTCTTCACGTATACCATCATGCCTCCATGTTTAACATCTGGTGGTGTGTTTTGAACTGGATACCTTGCGGGCAAAGTAAGTTCTGTTGCCGCTTCTTCAGTTCCGTGTCATGGGTCTCGCGAGGCCTCTAGTGGGTGCCTGGGGTTGAATACTATTGTACTGATGTGGCTCTGGAGACGGAAGAGGGAGGCACACGGCGCAGCACGCGGCTGCCCGTGTGGCCACTTTCGCGTCTTTCGTTCCTGCAGAATGGGAGCGTTACCTTAAATGCATTTTGTTTTCCCCCTGCGCCAAACGTCCGCGGGCCAGAAGCACGCACCCCAGCTGGAGTAATTTTACTCCGGCACCAGGGGCTCAAGGACTCCTGTCGAAACAAATCCAGCACCTTCCACTTGGTGGAGGTCATCACTCGGCTGTCCTATAGATTGGACTTTTTTTTCCATTCTGAAAAGTTAAAGGCACGTCTCTGTGTGGCTTCCAACGTTTGTTTTTACTGAGAGCTACAATGCGCCTTATATCACAGCCTCTTTACGTGTATGCACTTTGTGTGGAACAGAAATTTCAGGAGATGTTTACCCTAGCTCTGTGATGCACTTTGGGTTTTTGTTGTTGTCGTTTCATTAATCCTGTTGCACTTTTTCAAAAAGCTGATGAGCGCTCTCACTGCATTGATTTCACAGTCATTAATGGGTCCCTTCTGACCTGCAGTGCAGACAGCAGTACTTTCTATGTGATTGTCTTATGTCCCCAGCTTTAAAAATCTTCTGTGAAAACTCAGAACAGGTAAAACTTACGTCAAAATGATTTGGGGATCTTAGAGATATTTTTTAAATGTCAAGGAGAGGGGCGCCTGCGTGGCTCATTCGGTTCAGCGTCTGATCACGGTCTCACGGTTCGTGGAATCGAGCCCCACGTCGGGCTCTGTGCTGACAGTGTGGAGCCTGCTTGGGATTCTCTCTCCCTCCCTCTCTCTCAAAATAAACTTAAAAAAATAAATAAAATGTCAAGGATATTTGGAATATATCCATGACTATGAAGATGCAAATTAAAACCAGAGTGTGAAGCAGGAAAGTGCTGGGGATGAAGTGGTCAGAAAGATGTTTTTATTTTAACGCTCTCCTGGACCAAATCTGGCTTCTTGAGTTTAGTGATTAAAACTATGATAGACTTAATGCTGTCATCAATATACAGACCGTAATCAATATCAAGCAACTATCAAGGTTAAGTATTTTTTGTGATTGTCAACAATTTCATTACAAATCACTAAACATCTAAACCTCCTTCTCACGTAATCCCCATGTAAAGACCTGGGATTCTTGTAGATGAAATGCGGTGTGTGTGACAATTCATAGTTAACCTAAAATATTATAAAAATCATGTCCCAGGGGCTCCTGGGTGGCTCAGTCGGCTGAGCGTCTGACTTCAGCTCAGGTCATGATCTCACGGTCCATGAGTTCGAGCCCCGCGTCGGGCTCTGTGCTGACAGCTCGGAGCCTGAAGCCTGCTTGGGATTCTGTGTCTCCCTCTCTCTCTGCCCCTCCCCTACTCGTGCTCTCTCTCTCAAGAATAAACATTAAAAAAAATTTTTTTTAATCATACCCCATTAATTCATGGTAATGAAAGCTCAAGCAGTAAAGAAATACTGCTGTAACCAGTTATTCCAGCCAGTATTTGCTGAGTACTTACTAGATTCTGGCGGTGGTGTCTGAGCCACCCAGACACCCCTGTTTCTCATTCATTGATTTGCATGGATCTAACCAGACCTTGATTTAAACTGGGAAAACCAGGCTAGAGAGTTTAAATTCATTAGCCAGCGTAGGTACTGCACTTTTCAGTTTCCGTAGCATTATGCACTCAATCCCAGCACCGCCCAGAGAGCCAATTACTGCCCTGCCCATTTCCCAGTGACAGAATCAAAATTTACAAAGTAAAACTAATGTATCTAAGGGGACATAGCTGATAGGGGTCCTCTAGCCCCACAGCCCCTTCCACCACAGGACTGAGAGCTCACAGCCCAGCCATCTGGATCCCAACATAACAGAGGTAGTGTTTGCTTTGCCGGGCACTGTCGTGAGCACTTTGTGTGTATCGATTGGTCTAATCCTCAAGACAGTGGGTTCCCGGTTTCCAACAAATAGACCCGTCTCTGACATCTCACCCCTTCAAACTAAATCCTTTTGCTTCTTAGCTGAGCAACATAGAACTTCTCTCTTTTTCCTTTGGTTTCCTGAAACACCATTCGCCCACGTTGACGGAAGCTACAGGGACTTCACGAAGGTGGCGGCAGGGGCAGGGGAGTGATAACGGCACAAGTTAGCACAGAAATGTCCTGCAATTGGATTTTAGATATTCCTTGTCCTAGAAGTCCATGAGGTGGTCCAGCTGCTGGGAAGCCTCACTGGCCAGTCCATCCCCCCACCCCCCGTCCCGTCCCAGCCTTCTCTCCTGCTGCACCTTCTCTCACCTTGCTCTAGCTCTCCTGGTTCTAGGTCCCTGTCAGGTAGAATTTATTAAATTTAAAGAGCAGCCTGATCTCCTGGACTCTTTAGCACCTTGTTAAACCCTAGACCGAAGGCCCTCTTTCCACAGTCGGAATGGCTCATCAGAGGCATAGTGGAAGCAGAGACACTTCTCTTTCTAAGGAATTCCGCCACCGGTTTGAAGCTAACATTTCATTTTCTCCCTGATCACTCGATAGTAACAACAGTTTAAGGGACAGTAAAGCCTTTGCAAATCAGGAATTACCTGTTTGGTTGGCACTCTGACTGAAAAACCATCCAGTTTTGTCCTATCTCGGTGACTTTTGCGGAATCCTGGAGCAAGAGCGCGGAAACGAGAGTGAATTCATCGTGTGGATTGTGGCAGATAGTGCCACAGGTGTGACCCATCTTCAGCCGTGCTGCACAGGAAGAATCCGTCTCATTTGATGAAGAATGAGCAGTAATTTTTATCCCATACTTTTACAGGTTTCTTTGGACCCACACTGAACAGTTTTATCCACATTCTCATGTACTCCTACTATGGCCTTTCTGTATTTCCATCTATGCACAAGTATCTCTGGTGGAAGAAATACCTCACGCAGGCTCAGCTGGTATGTTATCCCTTCGTTCAGCTCCTCTCCCTGTGAAGCATCGAATATCCTCATGGAGGAAAGAAATCTGTCCCCGTAGGCAGAGGCTTTGCTGTGTGTGAGGAGGCTGCCTGTTTTCCTCTAAAGAGAACCTTTTAAGGATTAAAATCTAGTGTGTCGAAATAAGCTACCTTATTCCTTGCTTCGAAGTGACAGTGATTTAACACAGACGTTAATTTTAAGATTCATTTTTATCTAAATAAGTGCAACTGCTACTCTTCCATGAGAAAACGAGCGGGCAATTAAATATACTGACTAGCATCGTTTCAAGCGAAATTTCTGGGTAGGATAGTGGGCTGCTTCCGCAGCTTTGCTTTCTTCCTGCAAAACCTAGGGCGTAACAGGAGTCGACTTCTAAATGTTTCGTATTTCCAAATGGTGTATTGCGTGGCTCGGCCTGGCCGCCCCCCAGTGACGCCCCCCACCCCCACCCCCCTGCAGGTGCAGTTCGTGCTGACCATCACGCACACGCTGAGCGCGGTGGTGAAACCCTGCGGCTTCCCCTTCGGCTGTCTCATCTTCCAGTCGTCCTACATGCTCACCTTAGTCATCCTGTTCTTAAATTTTTACGTTCAGGTAAGTGAAATGTACATCTCCGGTGGCGGAACATAGCAGACTGCGCTCTCGCCTTACATTGGTGTTTAATTTGCCCGAGGAAATCCACTAGCACGTGCTGGTTGGTGATGGAGGCTCGCAAAGTAGAGAGTGAAAACTAACTCTCCCCCTGCCCCCAAGCCCTCCCCTTGAAGGAAAACCACCGTGAATAGCCTTAGTGGGCATTTTATTAAACATTTTTCAGTGCATGCATAAAAAGTTTAATGAAGTCACACATTGGTAACATGGGACGAAAACATGAAACAAGGGTCTTATATCTGAATCCAGGGCCTCTATACAAATGGAGAAGAACTTAGGCTGAATGAATTGAATATTAAAAAATCGTTTCTATATCAGCACGGTGATGTTGTGACCTATCTGGAAAAAATTCTTTTAAGGCAAGCCACCGTGGAAAGGTCACATTGGCTTTTTCTTTACTAAATGTCATTTTCTTTTTAATCAACAATTTAAATGGAACAGGGCTCCAAAACACGACATCAAAGCAACTCCATTAATACAAAAACTGATGAAGGCGGGGGGAGCAGAGTGCAGGCCTCAGGTGGTGGTAGAGTTTAAATTGCTCTCCTTTGTGGGCTGGGGAAATAGAAAGTAAGCTTCATGAAAAAAAGATGAGAACATAATTTCTATTCCAAACAGTACTTTCCAAATTGAAATCAACTGTATTTCTTTCTTTAGACAATAAATGCTTCATTTTTTTTTAGTTGGCATTTGCTAAAGGTTAACCTGTGGTGGCTTCTCACAAAGTACAACTGTGGGAAAGTGAACTGCTGACAGTCTTTTCAGCGCCATTGGACTGGCTAGGCTTTGTCTTTTATAACAGATAGACGTTTCCTTTGAGAATTTCTGAAGAAATAACCATTGATGGAACCAAACAAAGCCACCCAAAAAACCCCAAAAAAACAAAAAAAAACCCCAAAAAACAAAAACAACTCACACAGCAAAACTGACTGTTAACAGGAAAACTAAGTGAGTCAGCGTGCACTTGGTGTTGAACCTTGAGGATGAGCAGGTAGCCGGCAGGGTGGGCAGTGGGCGTTCAAAACGTTGACCCTACTTGTTGGTTCACACAGAGTCTTACTCCTTTAGACTTGAGTATATAATTTCAGGCTTGACCCTTGTTAATATAGGTGCTTTAAAAAAAAAAAAGTAAAAATGAGGCAAAATCAGGTATTTGGACAGAATAAGAAGGATATGCCAAAAACCAAATCAAGCCAGAACGCTGGATACTGGTACTTTTAAGATAACAGCATTTTTTTGAACTTGAATTGGAAAGGATCTAATTTTTAGGAAATGGAAGTAAGCAACTAATGCAGAATAATTTGAATGCCAGTCCTGTAATACATAAGGTGACAGAAACAACCTTTCATTGGAATTCATTCATATGTGTCTCGGTTTTTACCTTAGTTTTAGTTTTAACCATTAGCTTAAAAATTGTCAGACAAAAAGTCTTCTGTGGTGGGGGGCCTGGGTGGCTCAGCCGGTTAAGCATCCGACTCTTGATTTCGGCTCAGGTCACAGGTCGTGAGTTCAAGCCCTGGGATTCTCTCTCTTTCCCTCCCTCTCTGCCCACCCCCCCCCACTTGTGCTCCCTCTCTCAAAATAGATAAACTAAAACAAATTCTTACCTGTCCAATACCCAATAAAATCATGAACTGTTTTAGATTATATGCCATGTCGAAGTCTTATTCAAGAATCCTTTTTTCCCTCTCTTCAAAATATACGCATCCAACAGACGTACCGAAAAAAGCCAATGAAGAAAAATACGCAAGAGCCACCTGCAGGGAAAGAAGTTAAGAACGGTTTCTCCAAAGCCTGCTTCGCTGCAACTAATGGGGTAATAAACAAGAAAGCACAGTAAATGCCCAGTAACAGACAAAGCATATATAATAGCCTCACAGATTCGCTTGTTTTAAAGCAAAGACTGAATTGAAAGTTATATATGTTTTAGCATAAACTAATTTCTTTTGAGTTTATAAATCATTTGTACCCGGAATGTATTAATATATTGCTATTAGGTTAATCTGTTAACTGAATGCTTCCGTCAACATACGTGTCACTTCAGACACCGAACTCTGTAGACCTCAGAACTGGTGCGGCTCTGTCTCCTCCCCACAGACTGACCCCCTCACCAGAACCGTCGGTATAACGCCTTATACACGTACAAAGCCAGGAAACACGGAGCCTTGTTTTCCGAAGCCAGTCTTCAAATAAAAAGTTTTATTCAGATTGAAGTGTTTAAAACAAAATGTTAATTACCTTTCTAACTACAGGGTGTCTTAATCTATATTAAGCACTGCTCGCCAGTGTGTAATCAGTCCATTTGTTCCATTAGGACCTGACCCCAGAAAATATGAAAATGGATTACAAACGGAAGACAGGAAAATCTAGCACAACTTTTCTCTCTTAAGGTAGAGTCTGTCAAATTCCTACACTAAGTCTCAACTTAGTGATATGGTAATGAAATTTGTATTTGATTTTGACAATTACTTTTCCTAAGAAGAAAAACTCTTCTGCCAAATCCTCATAGCTCAGGGGCTTCGGATAGGAGTAGTTTCTCACTTTTTAATTTGGTTTCCTTAACTATTCACGTAGTCCTGTCAACCTCCCATGTTAAATTACCCTAGTTTAGGTCGTAAATGGACACCATGATCGGTTTTAAAAGCAGCATCTGAATCTGGCTGCCCGCTTTCTGATCAAGGACTCTTCCCTTCTCCTTGGAAGACTGAGCCACTGGAATATTTATGAATCAGAGCAGTTGGGGCAAAATAGACATTGAATTTGTCCACTCTTGTATTATCCCCAAATACCTGCTGTCACTCTTTTCAGGTTAAGTTTTTGAAAACAGGAAGAAAAAGAGGACTATGGAGAGATCCCAACATGAGCCTTGGGCTGGTAATGAGCCACAGTGAAAAGTGCCAATTTGGCAAACCCGGTATATCCTACCCCTGCCCAGGTAACACGGGTTCTCCTGAGAACAAGCACAAAAGTGGAGGAAAACATAAATATTTTTTTCCTCCCTAAATATTGGACTTTTACTACTAAATTGCATCACGCATGGAAACAATATGTTTTGAAGATGTGAGGAAGATTTATACCCTATGAAACTAAAAGACTTGCCAACTTTGACGCTTTTTCTTTCCGCTCTTCCCTTTAAAATAACTTTGAGGTCATAATGTTAAGGTCAAACACGGAAGTGCCAGAAAGGCATGCTCGCCATCACCCAGTGTTCAATCTGGGAGTGCCTCTCTGTCCTTTCTCCCCCCCTTGCTTTCTAGTCTGAAAATTATTTCCCCCGTTTAAAAAAGAGCACGGACTTGGGGACGGCATTGCACCACGGACACCAATCCAGGTCTCCCACTTCCCGCTCGTGGCCGCCACCCTCTCAGGCCCCGGCCTGCTTTGCGAAAGGTGACTGACCTTAGCTGGTCTTCGTGGGAAACGTGCTGTGCAGATGCGTGCGTATCACATGTGGGCACTTGGTCCATTTTTATCAAACAGACACCCACTTACTCTTGGATTTATTTTTCTAAGTTTTCTAAAGCTGATTTTTCTAGGGTGCCTAACCCCCGCTTCCTCCCATCCCATCCTAACAGTGTTGTTACGAGTATTGTCCTCTCCCAGAAACCTGTTTCAAAACAAGGGCTAGCTTCCAGGAGTTACTTCTCCTCTGTAACGAAACGCGAGCTGGACTCCAGTGCAGTTTGGGGTCCCAAACAAGGGCTGAAATCGGTGACCAAAGTGCATTCCAGGTAAAAATGAGACACAGAGGGAAGCCAGACCTCACTGGTCGTTCGTTGTTCGCAGCTTATTCTCAAATGTCAATGAGGCCCTAAAGTCTCAGACTCTGCGTCACACCTGCAGTTTTGGTGACCTCACGGACCCCATACTGGCAGAGCAAGGCGGGAAGCCAGCCTTTGGCAGAATGGCAAAGCCAGACAGCTGTAAGTACGAGGCAGTTGGAAACCTCTTAGATCGAAGGGAAAAACGTGGGTAGTTGGTACTTCCAAGCTCAACTTAGAGGCGTTGGGATGCTGTTTTCCCACTGGGGCTTTCATTCTTGTGAAGCCGACCAAACACTTCTAGCCTTAAACCATTCAAGGGCTGATACAAGAGCTATGAAGTCTTAGCCACAAAAACTGAATCGGGTAAATATTTTAACCTGTCTTTAAGCGTTGGAATTTAAAAAAAAAAAAAAAGTCTACATTTAATGTGATTTTCCTAGAACCAGGAAAAAAACTCTCTAATCTGTTAAAAACTTTTGTGCCCGAATTTCCTTTTAGTCATAAGAATGAAAATATTTAATACTATAAGCACATGTTACAAATTCAATTTTTTTAAACAAAATGGAATGTTAAATGGAAATGAAGAGACATTTTCAACCCATCAAAACTATACATTGAACCAGTTAGGCTTATTGAAAGATAAGGTCCTCCCTATCCCCGCCAGAGGTATCTATTTTTATTGGTAAGGAAAAATGATATTTACTGTGATGGGCAGAACCGCTTTGTAAGAGACCATTCTGATACTTCTGTATCATTTTATGATGTTTCTAGAGTCTTCCTTATTTGGAAAATAAGGATATCTCTTTTTTGTTTTCTTTTGAAAGTACTTGAGAACATAATATCATGATTGGGGTGGACAGGGAAGCAGGAGAAGCCATTTTTCTTTGTAGACAGATAAAAAGCATTCTGTATGATTGTTGTATAATAAATTGATTTTTACACTAAAGCAAAGCATGTTGAGATTATTCTTATTTGGTTGCAAGAAGTTAAAACGTGTGCCTGCGTGGTATTCCAAATGACCAATTTTACTCAGGAATTTTTTCTTAATAAAGGGATATTTTAGTAATTAATTTTAGACAATTCTTCATTTCAATAAAAAGTGCACGGCCTTTTATGTAGCATTATTAGTATATGAATACTATGTAAAACTATTTCAGAAAATGGTCATTACAAGAAAAACTTAAGACCAATTAGAGGAGTAGAGGCTATAATGGCTATTATAAATTTAATGGTTTAATATAATGGTTATATTAAATTTACTGTGTGGGAGCACCAGCTTGGTTGAGGGGACGATGTTAAGCAGAAACACCATACAGTGCTCTGGAGCCTCCGACTATAGCTCTGTAGAGTGCCCAGACCAGCAGAGAGGGTGCTGCTTCCGCTCAGGAGTGGGATGTAAGCTTTGACCATGGGGAAGCCCAAGAAAGACACGTCAGTCAAGGTCATAGGGCAGGATCACCGATGGGTGGTGCATCAATGGAGAGTTTTGAACGGTTACATTAAAGAGAACAAGACAGGCCCAAAGGACGTGCTCAAAGTCTGTTTACGAAATGGCTTAAATTCCTGGATGGTAACAGGGATGGGGCAGGGGTGGGAGAAAGGGTACGGGAGGTGGCACAGAAGGGGGAAGGTTCAGTTTCGCTATCTGAACGGGGACCTGAGTTTTCGGCGGGGGCGGGTGGGGGGGAAGGAGAGGACATGTTAAAAAGTTTCCTTGTAACCTACTGAGGTTTCATTTAAACAGTGGGTGGATAGCAGCACTTTCAACAATAGCCAAATTATGGAAAGAGCCTAAATGTCCATCAACTGATGAATGGATAAAGAAATTGTGGTTTATATACACAATGGAACACTACGTGGCAATGAGAAAGAATGAAATATGGCCTTTTGTAGCAACGTGGATGGAACTGGAGAGTGTGATGCTAAGTGAAATAAGCCATACAGAGAAAGATACCATATGGTTTCACTCTTATGTGGATCTTGAGAAACTTAACAGAAACCCATGGGGGAGGGGAAAAAAAAAAAAAAAAGAGGTTAGAGTGGGAGAGAGCCAAAGCATAAGAGACTGCTAAAAACTGAGAACTGAGGGTTGATGGGGGGTGGGAGGGAGGGGAGGGTGGGTGATGGGTATTGAGGAGGGCACCTTTTCGGATGAGCACTGGGTGTTGTATGGAAACCAATTTGACAATAAATTTCATATATTAAAAAAAATAAAAAATAAAAAATGGTATGTTTATACAAGAAAATATAGGACTAAATAATATTGAAAAAAAAATTAAAAAAAAAATAAACAGTGGGTGGAACCAATTCACGTGTAAAAACAAACCTTTTTGTCTCTGTGTCAAGGCCTAATAATTCGTTGTAGAGTGAAAGAGCTGCCTGACACGTGGGAAGCATTCACCCAAACACATTTCCTAGTTTCTGTACAAAAAGAAGATTGCCGTGTGTTTTTATTACAGCAGGCTTTCTTCAAAATCGGCTACTAAGTTCACGTACTTAGGAAACGGCGGTCTTCCCAGGCAAAGAAGTAAGCACTCGTACAAGACTACGGTCACCTGAGATATCCTTTCACCTTCAGTCATGGAGAAGAGGAAACGTGATCAATGTGTAGGTCATTTTGCCCTGTTAAAGCGTGTAGAGGGGACACTGGAATAAGAGCAGGAGGGCGCAAATCTGAAATTCGTACCCTCATCGGGCAGCTTGTCAGCACAGGTCATCGTGCATCTGCAGAGCAGCTCACGGGGAGCCCTCGAGGAAGGTGTCTGTGGCCAGGTCACGTTCGGCAGCCCGGGTGAGGCAGACCTCTGCTCCCTCCGTGCACTCGAAGCTCGTGGCACCGACCTGTGCCGTTTGCAGGCACCGCCGTCTGTAGCCCGGAGATGGGCCCGTGAGCTTGTTTTTGCCACAGTTACATCTGCCTTTGGTCAACAAACCTAGCCACCCCCCGAAAGGCACGTGGGTCTGTGACTCCCGAGCATTGAACAACAAAAGGCAAGGTTTTGCAGCGTTGCCTGGGATAATGTCGCGTACGAAGAGGGAAATGGACTTCACACCTGCTAGTAACGAATAGAAGTCGCACATTTCTCTGAAAGATTTAAGCACTCTGCCTGGGCTAGTCCATGTAAAACTGGCCCTTATGTTTTTAATGCTAGTTTAGTCCTACGGGATCTGATAAACTCTGGAAATAGGAATGTTCACTTAAATATTTGTCAAATCTACCTCGCCCAGTGCTGCGTATTACACCAGAGGTACAGAGGTGCCCCAGGTGAAATCCTGCCCGTAGCCTTCATAGTCTAGTTAAGTAGATGGAGAAATGTTTAGTTAGAAAATAATGGACGCATTAAAAATAGTGGGGGCGCCTGGGTGGCTCAGTCGGTTAAGTGTCCGACTCTTGGTTTCTGCGCAGGTCACGATCGCGCAGTTCGTGTGTCCGAGCCCCGCATCAGGCTCTGCGCTGACCGTGGGGAGCCTGTTTGGGATTCTCTCCCTCCCTCTCTGCCCTTCCCACACCCTCTCTCCAAAATAAACTTAAAAACAACAGCTTACCAAGAAAACTTTCCTAAACGAGGCAATAATGCCTGAGCTTAGTTTTTGATGGGTGGGAAATTGTCCATATAGACAAGGAAGGGACCTTGTTCAAAAAAATTCCAGAAGTTAAACACCTAGGATTCCAATGGATTCCATTACTTGAACAAGTATTTGAATGCCCCCTGTGTGCCAAGCATTGTCCCAGAATTTGGAATAAAATGGTAAAAAGAACAGACGAGCGGTCTGCTCTTAAGGAGCTCATGTCTAGTGGACACCTTCTAGAGGGAAAACAAGCAGTTACCACGCTCTGTAAGATGTGCTATTCACATTAACAAACATGCACTGGGGTCAAGAAGCCTTTGTGCCTAAAAAAGGGAGAGGAGAAAGCTGGCCCCGCCAGAGACTTAGCCAGAAACAAAGTCGTAAGAAGCACTGAGAGAAAGAGGAGGAAGTAGTGTCCCAGAGGCCAAGAGAATATTTAAACAGACTCAGATGCTGCAAGGTTATCAGGTGGGCAAATGCTGGGGGAAAAAAAGGGCATTAGGTTTGGTCAATGGGAGGCAATTAGCAGATTTCAGGGGATTTAGAGTTAATGAGAAGCCCTCCCCCCCACCCCCCGCCAATCAAGCCACATAGAAATAATGTCTAAGAGTTGGAAACAGGAAGGGAGAGCTCTAGCTGCTAAAAGAGAGCGAAGCTGAGTGAGTTGCAGTTAGAGGGCAAGTCCGATGACCTCGAAGCTTGCGGGGAAGGATTGGGCAGTCGGGCCCCTCCCTTTGTTCCCACAGGGAAACTACTCAGAGTCCACTGCTGCATCACCTGAGAGCCATCGATGGCCTTGAACGGACCCTACACAGAAAGCAGCCCAGGGGCGTCCTGCCCTTGGGCAAGGCTTGGCCTCACTCTCTTTGCCACAGGAAGGGTGGAGAAGGAGCCAAGGGGTGGGAGAGATACGAAGACGGGAGGGTCACCCACAGAGCCCAACTTGTGTCTCAAACTGCAAAGTCCAGTTCAAGATGGCAACGTAGGAAGAGTCTGAACTCGCCTCCCCCACAGAACACACCAAATCACATCTATTAATTCAACAGTTCCTCCTGAAGAACGATCGAGGGCTGACCGAACGGCTACTGAACAACCCCAGGCAAAGAAACCAGCAAGAGAGACGGAGACGTGGTAACAAAGGGAACCCCCACTCCCAACTCTGTGACCAGCAGTGGGGAGGGACAGTACTGAGAAATCAGGAACAGATCCCTCTCTGTCCTTGGGCACAGAAAAAAACCCAAGGCTTAAGAGAGAAACACTAGAACTCTACCAAGCAGCAGGGTCACCGCAAGAACTCTCTCCAGGTCAGAGGGACCAGAGAATGACACAGTTTACGTTGCCACCCTACCTTGGGAGCTTGGACTGGAACAGAGTCCAGCCACCATGACAAGCAGGTCTGGTTGTTTTGGTGGGCTTGTGACCTCAGCAAACCCAGGGTCCACAAGCCCACGCCAGCCCTAGACACGCTGGAACATAGAAAAAGAACCATGGTTTAAAAGGGCAGAGGAACTATGGGAACCCTCTCCCTTCCATCTGAAGGGCCCAGACTGGAGCAGGTCTGGCTGCCCACAAGGGGTGGGTTCAAGACGCCATATTGGAGGGCCCTGGTACCATAACTGGTGGGTCTGATCATCATAGGAAGCTTGTGACCTCAGAAATCCTAGAGTCCTGAAGCCCACAGGAACCCTGGCCATGATGGTGCACAGAAAATAAAAAGCCAAGGTTTACAAGGGCTGAGGAACTGTGGGAAGGTTCTCTTCTCCTCCACCTTCAAAGTCCAGACGAGAACAGGGTCCGGCTCATGTTGAGTGTGCCACCTCAGTAAGCCCAGCGTTCACAAGCCCACACCAGCTCCCCTGTGGTGCTGGGGCACAGAAAACACAAGCTATGGTTTTGTGGGATTTTTATTTCTTTTCCTTTTAAAAATTTGTCAGGTCTTGTTCGTATTTTTTTCTTTTTGGTCTTATTCTTTTTTCTTTTAGTTTACTCTTTTTAAAATTTCATTGTTTTTTCCCTTTATTCTTTCTGTAGAAAGCCATGGTTTAAGAGAGTAGCTGGCGTATACAGCCACACAGCTCCAGCCATCCAGCAGAAGTCACAAAGCACACACAGTCTACGTAGGGAACACCATACAGGGGACCACTCCTTCAACTGTAGGAGAAGTAGCCGTCTTGCTTAGTCCACGGTAAAAAGCACAAAAAGTCAAGCAAAATGGGGAAACAGAGAAATATACTTAAAAAAAAAAAAACTCAGAAAAAGGACCAAATGAAACAGATCAGCAATATGTCTGATAAAGAATTGAAGTAATGATTAGAAAGATATTACTGGGCTGGAGAAAAGAATGGAAGAACTCATTCCAAGAAGTGAGACAAAAAAAAAATATTAAAAAGAACTAAGCAGGAGAGCACCTGGGAGGCTCATTCGGTTAAGTATCCAACTTCAGCTCAGGTCATGGTCTTGCAGTGTGTGAGTTCAAGCCCCGCATCAGGCTCTCCACTGTCAGCAAAGACCACTTCAGATGCTCTGTCTCCCTCTCTCTGCCTGTCTCACCGGTCCTCTCTCTCGCTCTCAAAAATAAATAAACTTAAAAGAACCAAGGAGAGCTGAAGAATGCAATAACTGAAATAAGAAAACACTAAAGGGAATCAATAGATTAGAGGATGCAGAGGAACATATCAGCGATATGGAAGAGTAATGCAACAAACTAAACAAAAAGAAAACAAAATTAATGAGGTTAGATTAAGAGAGCTCTTAAGCAACATCAAGTGAAAAAACACTTGCATTATATGGGTCCCAGAAGGAGAGAGAAGGGTCTAGAAGACTTATTTAAAGAAATAAAAACTGCAGGAGTACCTGGGTGGCTCAGTCGGTTAAGTGTCTGACTCTTGATTTCAGCTCAGGTCATGATTTCACAGTGGTAGGATCGTGCCTCGCATCAGGCTCAGCATGGAGCGTGGAGCCTACTTGGGATTCTGTCTCTCTCCCCAACTTTCTCAAAATAAATAAATAAACTAGGGGGCCTGGGTGGTTCAGTCAGTTAAGCATCCAACTTCGCTCAGGTCATGATCTCACAGTTCATGTGTTTGAGCCCAACGTGGGGCTCTGTGCTGACAGCTCGGAGCCTGCTTCAGATTCTGTATCTCCTTCTCTCTTTGCCCCTATCTCCTGCTCATGCTCTGTCTTGCAAAACTAAATAAAATGTTTTTTTAAAAAATTAAAAATAAGTAAACTTTAAAAAGAGAAATAACTGAAAACTTCCCTAACTTGAGGGAAATAGATATCCCAAGTCCAAGAAGCAAAGAGAGTTCCAAAGAAGATGAACCCAAGGCGGTCCACACCAAGGCACATAATAATTAAAATGTCAAAGGTTAAAGATAAAGAGAGGATCTCAGAAGCAGCAAGAAACAAGCAGTTACTTACAAGGGAAAATTTATAAAACTATCAGCTGATTTTTCAGCAGAAACTGTGCAAGCCAGAAGAGAGTAGCATAGTATATTCAAAGTGCTGAAAGCAAAAAACCTACAACTAAGAATACCCAGCAAGGTTATCATTCTGATTTGAAGGAGAGATAAAGTTTCCCAGACAAACAAAAGCTAAAGTAGTTTCTCACCGTTAAATCAGCTTTACAAGAAATGTTAAAAGGACTTCTTTAAGTGGAAAAGAAGTGGCCATAATTGGACATAAGTAAAAGAGGAATAAAAAGATGTAAAATATGACAACATATACTTAAAATGTGGAGAAGCGAGTAAAAAGAGAAGGGGGAATCTTTTTGTTTTTAAGAATGTGTTTGAACTCAAATGACCATCAAATTAACATGGAATGCCATTTAGTTAGGATGTAAATGGTAACCTCATGGTTACCATAAACCCAAAACCTATGATAGACACACAAAAAATAGAAAGAAAGCCAAATAAAACACTATAGATATTCCTCGATCACAAAGAAAGAGAGTAAGAGAAGAAGAAAGAACTACAAAAACAACCAGAAAACAAAATTTTTAGATGGCAATAGGTACATACCTATCAATAATTACTTTAAATGTAAATGGCCTAAATGCTCCAATCAAAAGACAGTGGTGGAATAGAAATAAACACACACACACACACACACACACACACACACACACACGACCCATCTATACACTGCCTACAAGAGATTCAGCTCAGATGTAAAGACACAAACTGAAAGTGAAGGGATGGAAAAACATTCCACATGCAAATGGAACTGATCAAAGAGCCAGGGTAGCAATACTTATATGAGACGAAATAGGCTTTAAAACAAAGATTTTAACAAGAGACAAAGAAAGCCATTACACAATGATAAAGGGATCAGCCCAACAGGAGAATATAACAACTGTAAATATCTATGCACCTACCACTGGAGCATCTAAATACATGAAGCAAATATTAATGGACATAAAGAGATAAATTGATGATAATACAAAAGTAGGGGACTTTAATACTCTGTTCACATCAATGGATAGATAATCTAGACAGAAAATCAATGAAGAAACAATGTCTTTGAATGACACATTGGACCAGATAGATACAACAGATATATACAGAACATTCAACCCCAAATCAGTAGAATCCACATTCTTTTCATGTGCACATGAAACATTCTGAAAAACAGATCACATGTTAGGCCGTAAAACGAGCCTCAATAAATTTAAGAAGACTTAAATCAAACCATGTATCTTTTCTGACCACCACAGTATGAATCTGGTAATAATTCACAAGAAAAAAAACTGGAAAAAACACAAATACATGGAGACGAAATAACATGATACTAAACAACCAATGAGCCAATGAAACAAAGAAGAAATTAAAAAAAAAAAACATGGAAACAAATGAAAATGGAAACATGATAGTCCAAAATCTCTGGGGCACAGCAAAAGCAGTTCAAAGAGCAAAGTATATGGCAGTACAGGCCTACCCCAAGAAACAAGAAAAATTTCAAATAATCTGACCTTAAGCCCAAGAAATTAGAAAAAGAACAACAAAATCTGGGGTAAGCAGAAGAAAGGAAATAATAAAGATCAGAGCAGAAATAAATGACATAGACACTTAAAAAAGAAAATCAGTAAAACAAACAGCTGGTCCTTTCAAAAGATAAACAAAATTCACAAATTCTTAGTCAAACAAATCAAGAAAAAAAAAGATAAAGGACCCAAATAAAATCAGAAATGAAAGTGGAGAAATAACAACTCACATCACATAAATACAAAAAATTATAGGAGATTACTGTGATAAGATATATTCCAACAAACTGGACAACCTAAAAGAAATGGATAAATTCTTAGAAATATGTAATCTTCCAAAACTGAACCAGGAAGAAATATAAAATCTGAATAGACTGATTACAGGTAATGAGATTAAATCAGTTATTTAAAAACTACCAAAAAAAAAAAAAAAAGGTCCAGGACCAGATGGATTCAAAATCGAATTCTATCAAATATTTAAAGATTTAATACCTATTTGCCTCAAACAACTCCAAAAAATAGAATAGGAAGGAAAACTTCCAAATATATTCTGTAAGACCAGTATTACTGTGATACCAAAACCAAAGACACCGCAAAAAAAGAAAAGTACAAGCCAATATCTCTAATGAACACAGATGCAAAAATCCTCAACAAAATATGAGCAAGCCACATACAACAAAAAAATTATTCATCGCAATCAGGTGGAATTTAGTTCTGGGATGCAAGGACGGCACAACATTCCCCAATTGGTCAACATCATACACCATATCAACAAAGCAAAGAATAAAAAACCTATAATCCTCTCAGTAGATGCAGAAAAGCATTTGACAAGATTTAACATTCATTCATGATAAAAACTCAACAAAATGAGGTTAGAGGGAACAAACGTCAACATAATAAGGGCTATAAATGACAAACCCACAGCTAACATCATCTTCAATGGTGAAAAATTGAGAGCTTTCCCTCTAGCGTCAGGAGCAAAACAAGGATGTACACTCCCACTTTTTAGTTAACATAATACTGAAAGTCCTAGCCAAAGGATCAGCCAAAACAAAGAAATAAAAGGCATCCATATTGGTAAAGAAGAAGTTAAATTATAACTATTTGCAGATGACATGATACCATACATAGAAATGAATTCAGTGAAATGGTAGGATACAACATTTATACCCAGAAATTTGTAGCATTTCTAGAAATTAACAAAGTTGAAATTCTTTTAAATACCATTTACAATTGGACCACAAAGAACACCCAGAAATAAACTTAGCCAAAGAGGTGAAAGACCTATATTCTGAAAACTATAAAACACTGATGAAAGAAATTGAAGATGACACAAACAGAAAGATATTCCATACTCATAGATTAGAAGAATTAATATTGTCAAAATATCCACATTACCCAAAGCAATCTACAGATTCAATGCAATCTTTATCAAAATACCACAGCATTTTTCACAGAACAAGCACAAATAATACTAAAATCTGTATGGAACCAGGGGCGCCTGGGTGGCTCAGTTGGCTGGGGACTGACTTCAGCTCAGGTCACAATCTCACAGTTCGGGAGTTCAAGCCCCGCGTCGGGCTCTGTGCTGACAGCTCAGAGCCTGGAGCCTGCTTCGGATTCCGTGTCTCCCCCTCTCTCTGCCCCTCCCCTGCTCACCCTCTGTGTCTCTCCATCTCTCTGTAATAAATAAACGTTAAAAAAAAAAAATCTCTTCCTTAGCTACCATGTTCATTTGTCATTCTCATAAAGTCCTTCTAATCAAGCCAGTAAAGGCGCTTCCGTTTGGGTCTGGATAAACTTTTTTTCAAAAATTGTTAACGTTTATTTATTATTGAGAGACAGAGAGAGACAGAGCATGAACAGAGGAGGGGTAGAGAGAGGAGACACAGAATGCGAAGCAGGCTCCAGGCTCCCAGCTGTCAGCACAGAGCCCGACGTGGGGCTCGAACTCACGAACCGGGAGATCGTGACCTGAGCTGAAGTTGAACTCTCAACCGACTGAGCCACCCAGGTGCCCCTGGGCCTGGACAAACTTAATTTCCACTAATACTCCATAGTATTACAGACTCGGACCATTCCTTCATTTCTCTGCCTCTGTTCCAGGATTCACGTTAGTCCCTCTGTGCTAACCCTAGAGAAACCTACCCTATCCTTCAAGATCTCATAATGGCACTTTTCCTCCAGGAATCTGTCCCTGATCACCCCAACAAAAATGACCTCTCCCTCCTCACAACCCTGCTTGTGCCCAGTTTACACTTCACTTAGGACCCTTGTCACACACAACCTTGAGATTTTTCAGTTACCTGGTGTCTTAAGACTAACTTCTTACTAGCTAAGATCATGCCTTACCCATCCTACCCTGGGAGCTGACCGAAGGCTTTGGAGGGAACAGCTCTCAGATATATGTTTACCGGTTACCAGAAGTCATATCCATTCTTTAGATGTTGTTCACTGAAGATGGTCAATGTAATGGCACTGAAATCCACAAAACTCCAGGTCACCAGGAACTGTAAGCCCTAAACTGGATATACCCACACGAGATGAAGTGAATTAGATCCTATGGACTTAAATAAAAAGTGTTCTTATACTCTTTTATAAAGCTTACTATAATGTACTAAACCATAGCTCATTAAAAAATTCTAAAGAAAAAAGACGACCATTAAATTGAGGCTGTAAACATTTGTTTTGGCAGACTAAATTTACACAACACAGAAGATATTATGTCACGATTATATAAGTTAACTGTTTTCAGTCCGTAGTCTTTAACTGCACTCATCCAATTATGAACAGAGTTCGTTTGTAGATGGCCTCAAATTACATAGGTTTTATTTTTCCAAAATAAATTCACTCAACTGTGCATGCAAACTTCATGCATTCAGACTTTATTAGAGCACTTAGGAATTGTCACATAGGCATGTCTCCTCTGCTAAAGCTGGCCGTTTTGTTTAAGTGCTGAAGAAAATAGAATGTTTGCAGATCCAACGAAATAATAAGTATTTCAAAATACAACACTGTTTTCATCTGAGCTATTTGCATCACAAATTAAATTTTCCCTCTACGAGACAGACCAAACAGCAGGTATACAGATGCTAAGATTTCCCCCCCAAAACTCAAGGACACCTCAAATAAAAGACTGATTTTACTTTAAAATCATTAAAAAAAAAAAAAAGCAACACCCCAAGTTAGTAAACATCCTGAGCTTCCTATTTTCTGACCAAATTTTGATACAGAACGCTAACATTTATGACAACTGGACAATAACACAACTACAAACTACCAACATATCCTGTCCTATTTCCAACTCTGCAGTTCTCAGGGATGCCATTTGGAGCAGAGCAAAATGAAGAAGCCAGGGCCACCGCTGTGTGACCCAAGCCAGCTTTGTCATCTTCAGGTGGCTCAGACTGGTGGGAAAAAAAAAAAAAAAAAAAAGAAAGAACAGCAATTAGTTGAGCCTGAACTACCCAGCTCTTGGTCCCTCAGAACTCGGTGAGCCAACATGAATGTCACTCTGTTTTATCAGCTACGTCCCTAACTCAGATATCCAGTGAAGTTCTGTCTTCCACGGCCACTGGAAGCTAAAGTCAGTTCATTGCGGGAGAACTGGCCGGAGTCAAAATCACCCTGCAAAAATGTCTCAAACGTGTGACGCTTCGAGGATGTGCCCGCCATCTCTCAACAGTCCAGCACAGCAGGTTATTTTTTTCCTCCCGTATTGAAGAAAAGACCAGTATTTCTTGGGTGGAATACCAAAGGCTGGGCTGGCTTTCGGGGCCGTGCTGTGTGCAAAATGCATGTTTGTTAATACACGGATTGGGACGGAGCCCAACGTGATGCTCATAAAACAAGATGTAGGTAAGAGCTGATATCAAGGAGGGAACTGATTTTCCCGTCCTAAAGCGTCCTAGGCGCAGGCTCATCTGCAAAGAATGGCAGACAGAATCACCTGTGTGATTTAAGTTATTTCTCTTTTTTCTGTGTTCAGCTCAGGTAATTTGACTTGGGCATGAGAGACAGTACTAGATACCTACCCAACATCTGTTCTCCCTTTCTTCCTTATTTACAGAACCCCACTTGTTAGGAAGACAGTAGCAGTTAAATTCTCCCCCAACTCCCTTTCAACCAGGGTGGGCTACTGACCCAGTCAGTAAGATGGAGACAAACTTCTGTTGGTTTGGGCTTCCATGAAAACAGTTTTCTTAATTTAGAAAAAAACGGAAGGGGAAGGTAGATTTTCCTGGCACACGTCTTTGACCTTTCACATTTCACCTATTCTCGTCCTTCCTACCTGGAGTGTAGAAGAGATACCCAGAAGTAGAGTGGACACTCTATCGAGCCCAAAGCCATATGAAGGATGGCTGAGCAGGAAACTAAAGGGACCTGGGTCTCTGATGGCTGCTTACTGTTACCGCATCACCGGCCCTGGATAACCTCCCTCCCTCTGGGCTGCCGCTTACAGGGAAAAAATAAAACCCCTGTTTGGTGTAGCTGCTGCAGCCTGATTCCTGTTACATGTGACCAACTGTAACATGTACATTTAATTCACATTTGATCCAGTTCTCCAGTAGAGCTAGGAATTAGGCTAATATTCTTAGCCCAGATTTGTCTTTTTCCTACATCCTCTTTTAGTGCTATTTTGATGTGAAGATTTGTTATTTTTGTTTCTCTAAATTTTGGGGGGCCTTCCCAAATTTTTTCCTGATAATTCAAGTGATTCAAGATATAGGTCAAGTGATTCAAGATATAGGTAAAAGGATGATCACTACAAAATTATTTGTAATAATAATTTAAAATAAGCTGGATGTGCATCAATAGGGAATCAAATGTATAAGTTGTAGCAGGTCCACAACCTAGAATATTTTATAGTTATTAAAAAATAATTCTGGACTTGGAAAAGGATCCTTTTATTGCTCAGAGAACAAAAATACACATAATATTTAGTATAACATTTATGTTACTTAAAGACATACACATGTATACTTATACAGACATTTGTATACATTCTTCTATAAGTATTGACAAAGTGTCTGAAAGAACATATACCAAACTATAAAGAGGTGGTTACTTCTAGATCACAGGTAAGAAGGAGGGTTAAGGAAAGGGGGAAAAATAACTCTTTATAAATGTTATGCTGTCTGAGTTTATTCCACAAAAGTAATTCGTATCCGGGACTAAATTCTAAAAATACAGAAGTAGTCTAGATTCACCTAAAATGTCACTACACAGAAATACCCCAGTTTTGGTGCATATCTTCTAGAATCTAGACCTCTCACTGTGTATACATGCACGTACGTTGCGCAAACTCTCTTGTCACACCATCCTCCTTGTTATCTCATTGGTCAACTGGTTCTTCTCTTCTTCTCGCTTCATCTCCCTGGAGCAGCCCAAGAACTTCTCTCTATGCTGGCCCTTCTCTCTATGCTCAGTCCCTAAGTCAATTCAGCCAGTCTTATGCTCAGCTTTCTCTTTCCACACCGAATCAGTCTCTTTCACCACACTTTTTTTCTTCTTACCACTGTCACGAATTTTTATCTATTTACTCTTCACTCTCTGTCTATCCTACTAAAATGTACCCTCTAGACGGTCAAGGACCTCTTGGGTATCATTCTAACCCCAGCAGTGAAGACAATACTTGGCACCTAATAGATGCAGCAGTTTGTGGAGTGAATGGACATAATACACCCTCATTGAACATTTAAAACAAGTGGGATCTGGGGCGCCTGGGTGGCTCAGTCAGTTGAGCATCCGACTCTTGATTTTGGCTTAGGTCATGATCTCACAGTTCAGGAGGTGGAGCCCCACGTGGGGCTTTGTGCTGACAGCACAGAGCCTGCTTGGGATTTTTTTTCTCTATTTCAAAATAAATAAATAAACTTTAAAAAAATAAAACTAAAAAAACCAAATGGGATCACGTGATATGCAATGCTTTTCAAGAGGCTTTTAACTTTTTACTCACGATCAAGTGTCTTCCCGAATCAATTAATCTAATCTAATTCTTTTCAATGGCAACGCGACATATCATGTAAGTGTATCGATCTATTTAACCAAGCTCCAGCTAGGCATTCAGGCACTTTCCAACAGCTCCTTATCAGAACTGTTATACATACTACTCTACATTTCCTTGCGCAGTCCAATTTAATCTTTAAGAGAGTTCTCTAGAAGTGGGATTGCCAGGTCAAACATCACAGAGCACAACTTTGGATCCCAAAGGAGTTCTTAAAAATCAACTTTTTTTTTTTTTGATAACTACTATACTCTAAGATATATGGAATTACATTCTTAATGAATATATTTTCATTATATGGTCTACTTAGGGAATCTACCTTAGACCTCTAAATTGAAATTTTCAAGTCGATAACCGTATAAAAAGCCCCATTATTAAATGCTGTGGGAAAGAAGCAAACAGTATTCAAAGAACCCAACCGGGTGAGAGGGTTGCTATCTTTAAAGCGACTGCATCCGGGGCGCCTGGGTGGCGCAGTCGGTTAAGCGTCCGACTTCAGCCAGGTCACGATCTCGCGGTCCGTGAGTTCGAGCCCCGCGTCAGGCTCTGGGCTGATGGCTCGGAGCCTGGAGCCTGTTTCCGATTCTGTGTCTCCCTCTCTCTCTGCCCCTCCCCCGTTCATGCTCTGTCTCTCTCTGTCCCAAAAATAAATAAAAAACGTTGAAAAAAAAAAATTAAAGCGACTGCATCCAAGAACAGGATAGTTCGTAGTTGTTCAACACATTCCGTATTTGTTTACTCCGTGGGCCTCACAATACTTCCAGAAAGCTCACAGGGTGGTAGCCCCACGAGCTGCTGGGCCATCTAGAGAAGCATTAGGGCTCATAGTAATACTTCTATAAACTTCTTCCTTGAAAAATCTCTCCAAATCCATCCCATCCTGTCTCCAATCCTCGGCCTTCCCAATATCCTCGGCTTCTTCTTGAAAGAAAATGTCTCCCTCCCTTCTCCTTCTCACTAAAATGCGGTTGACTTCTGAGGGTGCCACCTTCCCCAACACCCTCTCTCAATTAAAAGTTTTTGTCGTTGCTGTTGTTCTTTTTAACTCTGTTATCCCATTACTTCCTGGCCAGGCAGAGAAACAGGTATTCTCCTTGCTCCAAAATGCCAAATATAGGAATTGTTCTCCTGCAGACACTTCTCTGTTGCTTATGCCAACCATCTAAATTATCATCCGTCACCCATCATCTTGGCCCCTCTGTTCACTTGGCCCTGCTTCCTGTCAAGCCTTAGTAGTTACTGAAACTCCGTCATGAGGGACCCACCTTCACTCTCCGGCTTCTCAGTTCTTTCACTTCCTCACCTCGTATAGGATTTTCTTCCATTTCACCATAGCTACACTCTCTCGGATGTTATCATTACAGAAATCCTGATTCATAACATCCTGTTTTCTAACTGCATTTTTCGGGCCTTTCCCAGCCACCTGCTCTCCTTCCCTCACTGTCCTAACTTTTGATCCCACTGAAACTGTCAATCCCTTGACACGATTTATGGACGGAATGTCTGTATCACCCCCACTCCATTCAATTGCTGAAATTCCCCCCATCCCCGCCACGTGATGATGTTAGGAAGCAGAGCCTCGGGGAGGTAATCAGGATGAAATGAGGTCAGGAGATGAGCCCTCACAAGTGGATTAGTGCTCTTAGAAGAATCAGGACAGAGTTTGCACTCTCTGCTCTCCACCTTGTGAGAACGGACATCTTTATGTTACTGAGTCTCCCCATCTATTGGTCCTGAAATTAGTAACAATGCATTTAGAGTTTCTCCATTAGGCATGATACTGGCTTCTGGACTGATTTAT
Organism: Panthera uncia; assembly: GCF_023721935.1. NCBI lineage: Eukaryota > Metazoa > Chordata > Mammalia > Carnivora > Felidae > Panthera > Panthera uncia. The sequence goes on from NW_026057581.1 coordinate 16,688,460, forward strand.
CATACTACAGAGTATCTCATTACTACTATTTTATGTGGGCTTACACAAATTCAGACACAGATGTAGACTTTTTTCAAACACCTTTTGAAATCTATGGAAGAGAATCACAATGATTTTTCTCCCTAGGTCTATCAGCAATCAATGTATTGACAGATTCCCTAATATCACACCATCTTTGTATTGCTGGAATAAATCTCCCTTGATCATGACACATTATTCCTTTCATAAGGTGCTAAATGGTGTTTGCCGATATTTTGCTTAGAATTTTGCCTTAATTATTTTGAGGGAGATTTGTTCTATGGTTCTCTGTGTAATTCTTGTTGGATTTCAGCACTGTCACACAAGGTCCATTTAAAAATTGGGTAATTTTTATTCTTCTGTGTGCTGGAACAGTACTAACGTTACCCTTTAGTACCATTTAGTCAACAGCACCGAAGTTATCCTTTCCCGATAGAAGAACTTCGTGCACAATCTGAACCATTGACTCTCCACTTCTTCTATGAATAGTTCCCATCCCTGCAGGAGTCCATTTTGTTAAATTGTAGTTTCCTGGAAAATTGCCCATGATTCCAAGTCCTCATCAAAACCAGTTAACACATGAACAAATAAACTCTAGTTCCTGCTTGACCCACACGTTCCTTCCACCCCAGGTCTCCCCCATCTCCCTAACCGGCAACGCCATCCATCCAACTGCTAGAAAACAGAATCCCAGGAGTCATCCTTACTTTATGCATCACTTCCATCTATCAGTGATTTATAAACCGTGGCCCCAAAAGGTACCTTGTGTCTCCCCATTTCTCACCGTCTCCAAAGCCCCTCCATCCAGCTCAGCTCCTCTCCTCTATTCTCACTTCCCCAGTCAATTCTTAACAAGGCAGCGAGGATGGGATTCTTAAAATATAAATCAGATCACAGTACCCTCACCCCCAATGCCTTTGCTCGAACCCACCCATATTTCCCTTCACCTGTAGTATGAAATTCAAGCTCCTCAGCCTGTTCAGTGAGGCCCTGACCTCAATGAGACTCAGTCATGCTCCCAGCTTCCTTTCAAGTAACTGTCCCCTCAAACACCACTCTGAGCTAAGAACTTTCAGTTTTTCAAATATGTCATGTTCTCCCCTACCCAATCCTGTTGCCTTAAACTGTTCCTAAGTCTGGTTCCTTCCTATTCTTTTCTTTTTTTTTTTTTTTTATGTTAGTTTTGAGGGAGAGACAGAGCATGAATGGGGAAGGGTCAGAGAAAGAGGGAGACACAGAATCTGAAGCAGGCTCCAGGTTCTGAGCTGTCAGCACAGAGCCTGACACGAGGCTTGAACCCACAAACCGTGAGAACATGACCGGAGCTGAAGTGGGATGCTTAACCGACTGAGCCACCCAGGCTCCCCTGGTTCCTTCCTATTCTTGAAACCCTATCTTAAACGTCACTTCCCCACAGAGATCTTTGATGACCATCCTATCTGAAACTGCACACCCTTGCTCTCAGCCACAGCACTTGTATCCCTCAAAAGCACTTTGTAAACTTGTGCTTAGTTTATTCGCTCACTTGTCTCTTTCTGTCTTTCCTCAAGGAATTTATTTGTAATGGGGGCAGGAACATATCTGTGTGTTCCTGCCATGGAATTGTAGGTCCATGTTTAGCCTGTTGCCCGATGCAGAGCAAGCACTCAATTATAAATATTTGTTCAATGAAAGACCAGATCCAAAAGGATCATTTCTAGCATGGAAAATATTAGGAAAGAGGAGAAAGCTTCCTGGAGCCCAGAGCGTTAGAACATCTTTCCCCCATTCCAATTCCATCCAAGCAATCCTTTGCACCTACCCCAGGAATGCAGTCGTCACACAGGACTTTGGCTTTCCTCATGAAGACTGATCTGGATTGAGCCTGGAAAAAAACGGATCCATCTCATTATATTTAGCCAATTTAAGACTATACACAAATGTACATACATACATCATAAGGTTATTTCATAGATCGTTACATTCCTGGATGTCAGCTGAGGAGAATCAATGGTCAATCCAGAATACCATTCTAAGTAATTGATATTTTCACTTGATACTATTTCATGCACTGCATCTGTCAACACCACTAGCCCAAAACATAGGTAGAGGGATCTCATGACAACCATTCAAAGTATTAATCCCTACTTCCTTGTAGCACTGCGCTAGGGGCTGAAATAATCTAGTCTGAAATAATCTAGTCTAGTGAAAGGAACGGTCTCCTTTCCCTAGCAAAATATGTAAAAACCATCACTGATGCACAAACATGCCAAGAGGGCAGCCCCTGGGTACCAATCAGATCCAGATACTGGATCTGGACCAAGTCCAAGCCTGGTGCCTGCCCAGTAAGCACCCAGCATGAGCTAAGAGCATCATTATCATCTCTCCTCTACAAGCCACGGGGTGGTTTCCTTAGGTGACTGGAAGAGCGGAGAGCAAAGGCAAAACCCTGGGAGATGTGTATTTTGGAGGGATTTTTTTTTTTTTTTTGAGTATTCTAAAGTCATACAAAGGGCCTATTGTCAAGGGAGGTGAAAGCAAATAGTAACTATTCCTACAATGTAATCTGTATGAACTGAAAAGACAGTTGTCTAAAAGCTGAGGTTTAATCAAAATAAGTGAATTCTCCAGGTTTCAGAAATCTAGGAGGTATAATCTTCTCTGCTTCTTAATCTAGTGTTGGTTTATATCAGCAGTTCTCAAAGTGTGAACCTTTGGGACCCGCTAAGGGACCCCTTAAGTCGGAGACCCCTAAGCTTCCAAAGGTTCCTTGAGTCCAAAACTACTTCGGTAATAATGGTAAGTAATAGTAAGACATCATTTGCTTTTTTTCATTCTTTCTCGCACAAATATACAGTGTCTTCCAGAGGCTACAAGATATGTGATATCACAGCAGACTGAACTGAGAAGCAGATACGAGAATACAGCTATCTTCGGTGAAGCCTGATATTAAAGAAATTTGCAAACACAACCCAGTGCTATTCTTCTCACGTTTGTCTTGAAAAATCTGGTTATTTTTCATAAAAATATATTACTCATATCAATATGTAAAGTTTGTTATTTTTTTCATTAGTCATTGTATTTTTTTAATTTTTTTTAATGTTTATTTATTTTTGAGAGAGAGAGAGACAGAGCATGAACGGGGGAGGGTCAGAGAGAGAGGGAGACACAGAATCCCAAGCAGGCTCCAGGCTCTGAGCTGTCAGCACAGAGCCTGATGCGGGGCTCGAACCCACAGAGTGTGAAATCATGTCCTGAGCTGAAGTCGGACGCCCAACCAACTGAGCCACCCAGAAGCCCCGGTCATTATATTTTTACAAACCAGTCTTTTGAATACGTTCAGCCATGAGTGAAAAAGACTCATTATCATTTGAATTGTGAGCTACATATATCATGACAAGCCTTTTGGAGAGTGAACCCAGGATAAACCCATACCAGTAAAACAAAAACCACTAAAAAACGACAACAACAACAAACCCTCATGAACATAATGTATAATAAATATACATACATGTTAATTTAACATAAAAAATATTATTGGATATTATGTATTATCCTGAGTTATTTATGTCAAATTCTATTTTTTTAATGTTTTTCTTTCACATTTTTAAGGTATAATTGATACGCAATGTAACATCAGTTACAGGTGTATACAACACAGTGGCTTTAACAACGCTGTAGATTTTGCTATGCTCACCATGGTGCGGCTACCATCTGTCACCATACGATGCTTCTAAAATACCACAGACTGTATTTCCTGTTGTACCTTTCATCCCCATGACTTATTCCTTCCATAACTGGAAGCAGGTGTCTCCCACTCCCCTTCACATATTTTGACCGCTCCCCCGTACCCCTACCTACCCCCATACCTCTGACAGCCACCAGCTTGTTCTCTGGACTTAGGAGTTTTTTGATTTGTTTTTTAGATTCCACATACAAGTGAAATATGGTATTTGTCTTTCTCTGTCTGGCTTATTTCACTTAGAATACCCCCTAGGTCCCTCCGTGTTTTCATACATGGGAGAGTTCATGGTCTTTATGGCCGAGTAACAATCTGTTGTGCGTGTATATGTATATACACACATACGCCCCACATCTTTACCCATCCGTCTGTTGATGGACATCTAGGCTGCTTCCGGATCTTGGCTACTGTAAATAATAGGGGCGCATGTATCCTTTTGAACTTGTGGTTTTGTTTTCATTAAATACCCCGTCGCAGAATTTCTGGATCATATATTTCCATTTTAAATTTTGTTGAGAAAGCTCCAAACTGTTTCCCACAGTGACTGCATCAGTTTACATTCCTACCAACAAGGGTTCCTTTTTTTCTCATCCTGACCAACATCTGTCATTTCTTGCTTTTTTGATACCAGCCATTTTGACAGGTAGAAGGTGATAACTCATGGTGATTTAGAATTGCATTTCTCTAATGATTAGTGATGTTGAGTATCTTTTTATCTCTCTGTTGGCCATCTGTACGTCTTCTTAGAAGAAATTTCTATTCGGGTCCTCTGCCTATCTTTTAATTGGAACATTTGGCTTTTTGGTATGGAGCTATCTACGCCCTTCATTATATTTTGGATATTAACCCCTTAACAGATATATCATTTGCCAATATCTTCTCCCATTCAGTAGGTTGCCTTACATTATGTTGATGGTTTCTTTTGCTGTGCAAAACCTTTCTATTTTGATGTAGTCTCAATAGTTTAGTTTTGCTTTTGTTTCCCTCACCTGAGGAGACACAGGGTTGTGTCAAAGAGATTACCGCCTATGTGTTGTTTCAAGAGTCGTATGGTTTCAGGTCTCACAATGCATTAATCCATTTTGGGTTTATTCATATGCATGGTGTAAGAATGTGGTCCAGGGGTGCCTGGGTGGCTCAGTCGGTTAAGCATCCGACTTCAGCTCAGGTCACGATCTCACGGTCCGTGGGTTCGAGCCCCGCATCGGGCTCTGTGCTGACAGCTCAGAGCCTGGAGCCTGTTTCAGATTCTGTGTCTCCTTCTCTCTGTGACCCTCCCCCGTTCATGCTCTGTCTCTGTCTCAAAAAATAAATAAACGTTAAAAAAAAATAGATTACTTAAAAACAAAATATTTAAAAAAAAAAAAAGAATGTGGTCCAGTTTTTCCAGCACCACTTATTGAAAAGATGGTCTTTTCCCTAGTGTATATTCTTGTCTTTTTTGTCATATATTAATTGACCATATAAGCATGGATTGATCTATGGGTCTATATTTGTGCCAGTACCATACTGTTTTGAATACCATAGCTTTGTAATATAGTTTGACACTAGGATTGTGACACCTCCACCTTTGTTCTTCTTTCTTAAGATTGCTTTGACTATTCAGGGTCTCTTGTACTTCTGGATATATTTTAGGATTATTTGTTCTAGTTCTGTGAAAAATGCTGTTTGTATTTTGATAGGGATTATGTTGAATCTGTAGGTTGGGGTAGTATGGACATTTTACAAATGCTAATTCTTCCAGTCCATAAGTATGTATATAGTTCCATTTGTGTCCTCTTCAATTTTTTTCATCAAGATTTTATAGTTTTCAGAGTACAGGTCTTTTTTCCACTTCTTTGGTTTTTATTCTTAGGTATCTTATTCTTGGTGATGCAATTGTAAATGAGATTGTTTTCTTACTTTCTCTTTCTGCTGCTTCATTATTAGTGTAAATATATGTAACAGATTTCTGTATATTAATTTTATATTCTGTGACTTTATTGTATTTATAGGTTCTAATAGTTTTTTGATGGGATCTTTAGGATTTTCTGGATATAGTATCATGTCATCTACAAATAGTGACAGTTCTACTTTTTCCTCCCCAATGTGGTGACTTTTCTTTTTCTTCTCCTATTGCTGTGTAAGACTTTCATTACTATGCTGAATAAAAGTGGTGAGTGGGGACAACCTTATCTTGTTCCTGATCTTAGAGAAAAAGTTTTCCATTTTTTACCATTGAGCATGATGTTAGATGTGGGTTTGACATATATGGCCTTTATTACGTTGAAGTAGGTTCCTCTAAACCCATCTCATTGGAAGTTTTCATCAGTAACAGAATTAGAACTTTGTCAAATGCTTTTACTATATCTATTGAGATGATATGATTGTTATCCTTCATTTTATTAATACAGCGTATCATGTGGATTAATTTGTGATATGGAATCATCCTTGAGTCCGTAGAATAAATCCCACTTGATCTTGGAGAATGATCCTTTTAATGTATGGTTGAATGCAGTTAACTAATATTTTCCTGAGGATTTTCGCATCTATGTTGATCAGGAATATTGGCCTATAGTTTTCTTGTTTTTGTAATATCTTTGCCTTATTTTGGTATCACAATAATGCTGGCCTTGTAGAATGTATTTGGAAGCTTTTCTTTCTCTTCTATTTTCTGGAATAATTTAAGAATGGTATTAATTTTTTTTTTTAATGTTGTTGGAACTCACCTGTAAATCCATATGGTCCTGGACTTATGTTTGTTGGGGCTCTTTTCACACACAGTGTTATATTCATTTCAGGTGTACAATGTAGTGATTCAACAATTCCATATATTACTCAGCACTCATCAAGTGTGTTCTTAATCCCCTTCACCTATTTTGCCCATCCCCCCACCCACGCCCCCCTCCCATAACCATCTGTTTGTTCTGTTTGTTTTTTGGTTTGTCTTTTATTTTTTCCCTTTGTTCTGTTTCTCAAATCCCACATGAGTGAAATCATATGGTATTTGTTTTTCTCTGCCTTATATTTTGCTTAGCAGTATACTCTAGATCTATCCATGTTATTGTAAATGGCAAGATTTCATTTTTTTTATTAAGGTCGCTTCCATAAAGTAGCTATTATAAATAATGTCACAATACACGTAGGGGTGTGTGTATACCTTTGAATTCGTGTTTTTATTTTGGGGGTAAATACCCAGTAATCCAACTAGTGGATCATGGGGTAGTTTTATTTTTAATTTTTGGTCGAACCTCCTTACTGTCTTCCACAGTAGCTGCACCAGTTTGCATTCCCACCAAAAGTACACGAGGGTTCTTATTTCTCCACAGTCTCATCAATTTTTGTTGTTGTGTTTTTTATTTTAGTCATTCTGACAGGTATGAGGTGATATCTCATTGTAGTTTTGATTTGCACAGCCATGATGAGTGATGTTGAGCATCTTTTCGTGTGTCTGTTGGCCATCTGGATGTTTTCTTTGGAAGAATGTTCATGTCTTCTGCACATTTTTAAACTGGATTCTTCGGTTTGGGGTGTTGAGCTGTATACATTCTTTATATTTTTTGGATCCTAACCCTTTATCAGATATGTCATTTTCAAATATCTTCCACTATTCAGTAGGTTGTCTTTTAGTTTTATTGGCTGTTACCTTCACTGTGCAGAAGCTTTTAATTTTGCTGTAGTCCCAATAGTTTATTTCTGCTTTTGTTTCCCTTGTTTCAGGAGACATATCTACAGATGTTGTTATGGGTAATGTCAGAAATTACTGCTTGTGCTTTCTCCTAGGATTTTTATGGTTTCAGATCTCATATTTAGGTCCTTACTCCATTTTTTGTTTGTTTTTGTGTATGGTGTAAGAAAATGGTCCAGCTTCATTATTTTGCATGTAAGTGTTGAATAGAATGTCTTTTTCCCCTTGTATATTCTTTCCTGCTTTGTCAAAGATTAATTGACCATATACTTGTGCATCCCCCCAATTCAAAACCAGATAAAGACCCACAAAAAAATGAAAACTACAGGCTAATATCTCTGATGAGCACAGATGCAAAAATCCTCAACAAAATTAGCAAACATAATCCAGCAATATGTTAAAAAAAAAGCATTCCTCATGACTGAATGAGATTTATTCCTGGGATACACAGATGGTTCAATATTTGCAAACCAGTCAATGTGATACATCACATCAATAAGAGAAAGGATAAGAACCATATGATCATTTCAATAGATGCAGAAAAAGCATTTGACAAAGCACAACATCCATTCACGATAAAGCCCCTCAATAAAGTAGGTTTATACAAAACCTCGGAACAAGGTTTATACAAAACTCAGGAACAAGACAAGGATGTCCACTCTTACCACTGTTATTTAACATAGTACTGGATGTCCTAGCCACAGCAATCAGACAAGAGAAAGTAATAAAAGGCATCCAAATTGGTAAAGAAGAAGTTAAACTCTTACTGTTTGCAGATGACGTGATACTATATACAGAAAACCCTAAAGACGCCACCAAAAAACTATTAGGTAAACGTATTCAGTAAAGTTGCAGGATGCGAAATCAATGTTCAGAAATCTGTTGCATTTCTATACACCAATAATGAAGCAGCAGAAAGAGAAGTTAAGAAAACAATCTCATTTACAATTGCACCTAAAATAATAAAGTACCTAGGAATAAGCTTAACCAAAGAGGTGACAGATCTGTCCTCTGAAAACTAGAAAATATTGATGAAAGAAATTGAAGAGACACAAAGAGATATTCGATGCTCATGGACTGGAAGAACAAATACTGGTTTTTAAAATTTTTTTGATGTTTATTTTTGAGAGAGAGCAGGCAGAGACAGAGTGTGAGTGGGGGAGGGGCTAGAAAGAGAGGGAGACACAGAATCTGAAGCAGGCTCCGGGCTCTGAGCTGTCAGTACAGAGCCCGACGTGGGGCTCGAACTCATGAGCCCTGCGATCATGACCTGAGCTGAAGTCAAATGCTTAACCGACTAAGCCACCCAGGGACCCCAAGAACAAATACTGTTAAAATCTCCATACTTCCCAAAGAATATATATAGAGAGAATATATTCTACCATACCACAATTCACTATATATCTAAGTGCTTTTCTCAGGATGGACTCAATTTTTTAAAATTATTGCTTAAAAGAAAACAAACTGGATCAAAAACACTGACATTTGTATGATCCTGCTTATGCTTTTCAAAATTGACATTTCTAGAATGCCCTGAGCCACACTCTCTGCTCAGCGAGTGCCACAAAAGTAGTTGGTTTGAAAGGATGCAGGAACACAGCTGCTTCCGTGCAGTTTCACCCACGTCGATCACCCATCCTACAGCCAGCGCACTACCATCATTCTTCAACTAAGATACTTCTAGAAGGAATGCTTTGAAAAAAAATACCTCAGCACTTGCAGATCACAGAATGACTTCAGGGCATCAGACTGTTTCCCCCAAAATTCCTAGAATTGAACAAAAGTTTTAAGTATTTGGCAGTTATTCTACTCTGGAACAGATCCTCGTAAGTCACAGAGGATATTCAAGAAAAGGACTTACCAGGGCATCCTCCTCAAGGTGTTTCAGAGCCTGGATATCCTTCTCAAGATTGCTCAGCTCTTGAAGGACCAAACTGTGAAACTTCTCTAGTTTATTCAGTCTGATAAAAGTAAAAAGCACCAGATTTCATTGGGACTGCTTGAATAGGACAAAAGACAATCCTCTTATTGCAAGGATACTTCTTATTCTTCTCCAGACATTTGTTTTAAGACACATAACTCAGGGCACCCGGGTGGCTCAGTAGGCTGAGCGTCCAACTCTTGATTTCAGCTCAGGTCATGACCTCACTATTTGTGAGTTCGAGCCCCACATCAGGCTCCAGGCTCACAGAGCAGAGCCTGCTTGGGGTGTTCTGTCTCTCCCCAACTTGTGCACACTCTCTCTCTGTCCCCTCCCCCCCCCCCCCCCTCCCACCCCTGCGCTCAAAATAAATAAACTTTAAAAAAAAAAAAAAAGAACACCCATCTCCTCTTCCCTCACTGACCATCTTCATCCCTTAGTTCTGCAAACTTTGATTTAGCCTTTCAACAGAAGACTGGAGAAAGCTAGTATTACAGAGCAAAGAAGAGATAACTCCAGGGAAAAGGACATGGAGGCCAGAGCTGTCCTGGAAGCTACTAGACCACCAATCATGGCTCCCCATCGCTTCTTACCTTCCATTTTCTCCCCTTTCTCTTGCCTTAAGCTGGTCCTGAAGGCTGAAATTGGCTAATAGACTCGTTTCTCCCCACATGTTAGTTCTAAAGTTTCCAACAGTTGCTCTTTTAACGACCCCATAAACTGCTTTTTTCCCTTGTTTATGGTCTGTCTTCTCCATTAGGCTGGAAGTTCTATGAAGGCAAGAAGCTCCCAAAGCTTGTCATCACTGCTCTCCTGCACTTAGCACGGGACCTGGCACCTGGTGCCACTCAGCGTGCATTTGCCGAATGAAAAATGCATACATATATAACCCCTAAAAGATAATGGGAGTTCTAGAAGTCCAAAGTCCTTCATGGGCTCGTTTTGAAAACCAAATGACATTGCATGTAAGCAAGTTTGAAAAACATCATAAATTTCTACTCACATTACGTTTTCTGCCCTAAGAAACATCCTCCTTCAGTTAAGCAAACCAACCTGCCATTGTTTTCCTCCTCTCCTTCATTCACAGGTCATTCTCTTCAACAAGGAACGATCTCTATACATAGCTTCCTTATACCATTCAAACCTTTGTTTCCAAAACCTCACTACAGAAGCACTTCCGTTGTAATGGCTCTGGATTAACTCTAATCACTACAGAATCCCATCTCTACTCACCTTTCCTAACCTTCACATCTCTCTGAAATCTTATGCCTTTGTTGTTCTTGCTCCATGGTCAAGATATGTTTGTACACGTGTGCGTGTGCGTGTGTGTGTATGCATGAGTGCACAGCACTTTTTATTGTGGCCATATATGTAACATAAAATTTACCCTTTTAGCCATTTCTAATTCAGTGGCAGTAAGTGCATTCACAACGTTGTGCAACTGTCACCACCATCCATCTCTAGAACTTTTCCCTCATCCCAACAGAAACTCCGTTCCGATTAAACAAGAATTCATTCCCCACTCCCTCACCCTCTGGTATTCTCTACTCTGCTTTCCTTCTCTATGAATTTGCCTCTTTTAGGTACCTCCTACAAGTGAAATTGTGTAAGACTGGTCCTTTTGGATCTGGCTTATTTCACTGAGCATAATGTCCTCGAGGTTCATCCATATTGTAGCACGTGTCAGAATTTCATCCCTTAAGGCTGAATAATATTCCACTGCATGTATTTAACACATAGCACTTATCCAGCATTTTTGCATAGATGTCCGTGCTTGCTCTGTCTTCACAACCGGATTATAAATTTTTTGAAAAGAGTGTTTTAGGATCATACAATGGGAGACCATGAAGAGGCTTCAAGAAGGCTTTAACCCGTCATGTTACGAAGGAGGAAGGAGAAACCTAGGAAGGTTAGGTGAGGGAGGAAACCTCACACATGCACTCAAGCTTCGGCTCCTCGTGACCCCAGCACAGTGGTCATGACACAAAAGCTTGTGAGCGATCCCACTTTCACAAACTTGTTCTGAAGCCCAACACTTACCTGCATTGGTGTATCTGGTTTAAAAGTTGGATTAAGCAATCTGGTGCTTGCTTTGCATTTTTTGAATCAAGCGGACTCCCTTTGTACCTAAGCTAAACCATAACAACAACAGCAAAATGATCACATTTGAGTTAACCATAACTACATAAATTCAGTTCAGGTGTTGCGTGGAAAAGACGTTGCATAGCAAACGTTACTGCTAAACGACTGTGATGAGACACCGTGCTACACGCGGTCTATGCATTACCTCAGGTTCAGTGCCAATAAAGAACAATAAGCTAAAATAGGAAAACCTATAGTCTTCCTGTCACAATGTATATTGAATATTATGAACAAATTGCCATTATAAGTGAGCTTACATTGGTATCGAAGAAAATATAAGACTGTGGAGGCTTCCCATGTTAGTTAAATGAATGTATGCCAGGGTAAGAGATTCTTCCCAAATGTGCAAAGAAATAACTCTTTAGGGATTTAGGAACAATAGGACATCAAAGGAGGGAACTGAAATTCTTCCAGAGTTCATCCTGCAGACAAGATTACAGGATGGCCTACATGCGCATCGCTCAAACATACGCCACCACTCAGCTGACCATCTACCCAAAGCCCACCTCCGCCCTTATCCCAGACGCCTCTCGCATCCAGATGGTCCCCCACTCCCCTCTCCTCCCATCTATCATTATGACCGAATCATTGCTTCTGGTAGTTCAGTTGTCTGAGAACACTACCAATGAAACCAAACCATGAGTCTGATTTCCATAGAGGTGCATCTGGTCTCACCGTAGCAAATGCACAGGTAATAGCAGTCTCATAAATACAAGGCATAATTCACAAAGGCACTGAAATCAGTGACCATGGCTAAGGCAAACGTACCTCCCCAAAAGAGTGCAGAGAACCCTCACTCTGGGTTCACATGATATCCTCATGAAGGAGATCAACGGCACTGATGGATAATAGGAACTTGTTAAACTTGTAACAAGCTAGCTTTTCATTTTTAGTGGAAAATTACCTCAGTTTTTCTTCTCAGGTCTCTAGTGAAGGTTTCGAGGGTCGCGATAATAGCAGAACCATCTGAGTTCTCCGGCACAACTGCTGGGGACGGAGTGGAAATGCCTTCTGAACAATAAAGAGAGAACATCGGGTAAAACGAACACAGTGCTCGAGGTAGATGTGCTCAGTCTATCAGCTGCTCAGAGGTGGACGGGCAGCTAAGAAGCACAGATACGAGCCGCAGAAGTCCCACGGGGGCCTGGCCGTGACTGCAGCCTGGCCGACTCTGGCCGACAAGGCCAGCTTGGTCCGATAGTCCTCGTCGTGAGCACTTCGTGCCGCTTCCCACCGAACCTCACTCAAGTGCTCACCTCCTCCAAACTCTCCCGGAATTTTAAATCAGAGCAACTCTGCCTAAGCAGCAGGCAGAGAGAGGTGTTGTAAGAGGTTTTAAAGAGGATGTGATGGGTGGGACATTTCTATGGGGGCAACACTGGCATGATGGCTCCTGGGCGCCCCGAGTTTTAGGAGGGCTCGCAAGGGCTCTGGCACTATTAAGGGACTGGCAGGTTGTAGCTCATTTCAGCCGCACAAAAGCCACGTCAAATGGGCTCCGTTGTTCCCCATATTGAACAGAGGGATCCAGTAACTTGTGCAAGCTTGTTCTCCATATTGATCCAGTAACTTGTGCAAGCTCACACCAACAGTGCCAGGATTGGAACCCAAAACACAAGGCTCCAAGAGAGCAAATTGGGAAGACCAGAGGCACCTAACCACCAAACTCTAGTATCTCTGGGCTTCCCAGTTTGCTCTGTTGGAGTCTTTCGTTTTGAAATATGGTGGCCTCACTTACGCAGAAGGCCATCCTTCACTGGGGTAGAGTGGATATCTCTACCACAAAAACCGAGCTAATAGCTACCAACTAAAGCAGAGACCATAATTTTAGGAGCTTTAGGCCCTGAAAATTGCCATCAAGAAGAGTAAAGAGGCAGACATCAACCTGCTAGAAGGACTAGAACATGCTAGAAGTACTTCCTTTGATCTCTAATTTGTGCAACAATTTACTTGTCTTTGAAAGGACAAAATGCTTCAAAATGCTTTGAAAGGACAAAATACTTGTCTTTGAAAGGCAAAAGCCACTGTGATCTTCAAACCGTAACCCCCTTGGAGTGCGTGCAGGAGCATTCAGTGCTCACAAATCTGTCCCATTCTTGCTTGAATGGCTGGCCGGGCACTTAATGTCACCTGCTAAGCCCGTTTCTTCCGTCACCGAGGAGGGGGATTCCGGAGCATCGCCTTCTTCCAGTTTTGATTGTTTGGACTTAGCGAAACTGCCACCTGATAGGTCTAAAAGCAAGCACAGCACATTAACGATGGCACACCCGTTCCTTCTGTCCCAAATTTCATCTCGTCCTCTTCTTACCAGTTAATACCCAACCTTGGTGAGCAGCCAGCGGCACTTGTTCCCTGTGACTCATTACTTACCGGTGACAGCACCAGCATCAAAGCATGACGCGCACTGATGCCAGAAAGAGGACACATGGGAACAGGCACCCCTTCGACGAGCCCTGTAACATTTAGGAACGGCCTGCTTAGCAAGGGACAGGCTGATCCAAATGAAAAGCAGCAGTGGTTAGCATCAAAAACGCTGCCAGGGCTCAGGCTGAACGGGGCGGTAGCAAGGTAATCTGAGCAGATGGGCCTTCAGAAGCTCATCAGATGGCCCCGCGGAGCGCGCCACCTGCTGGCGACGCTGGAGCTTTACTGCTGCGCTGAGTGCCGCCTCCTAGAGGAGGTCATCTTGGCTGCTCACTAGCTGACGTGACTCTGAGACCTTCAGCTTCTGAGATGTAAATACAGATCCTCTTTTCAATTTGGCAATTACTCAGTATTTTCTATCTGATGTCCGCTTTCATCCCACACATGACCTTGGCTCCATCGAGCCCTCCCAGCCTTAGCAGTGGCACCACCCCGGTCAACAGAACCCTAGAATCAGGCTCAACTCCTGTGTTTCCTTACCATCCACGTCTCCTCCATCAAGGTCCTGCATACAGAACGAATCCATCCCTCTTTCTACATTCCCACACCATGACCCTGGTCCAAGGCCATCCTCCCCGGAGGACCTCATCAGTCTCATGCCTCCAACGGTATCGCCTCCCAAATCTCTCTCTTCCCTGAGCTCCACGAAGCAGCAAACTTGTGTTTCCGACTGCTTGGTCAACCACTCCATCTCAAAACCCACTCTATTCTATTCTTCCCACCCCAACCGCTTTCTTCCCCACCGTGCACTTAGCCCCGCTTAGCTGTGAAGTCATGTGGCTTTGCCCCTTCTCCTCACTGCTGTTTTTCCCCTCTGAAGTGGAAAAATCCAAATTCATTACTCAATAAATACTGTGTGTAATGAGCTGTATGATATGGTGCTATCGGAGAGAAGCAAAGACACAAGTTTCTCTTTCCGTGCTCTGCTTCTATACATGGTCTCCCCGTGTGGGGGGGGGGGGGGGCTCAGACACCCCACGCATGTTCTCATCTCAAGGTCTTTGGTTCTTGCTGCTCCTCGGACTTGAATCCTTTCCCTCACGGATCTGCCCTGAGCTTTCCTCTGGGCGACCGACGTAAAGTTTCAGAACAACCCCCCAGCTTTGAAATCTCTTTCCATGTTTTTCCTAGCCTCTATCACAACATAACACAGTGCGTGTTTTACTTTTCTTGTATATTATCTGCCCTCCCCGCCCCTCCTCCCAACACACACACACACACACACTGGAAGGTAAGCTCCA
>NW_026057581.1:16703693-16919348 GCF_023721935.1 Panthera uncia
TCCCCCCCCCCCCCCCCCATCAGAATAACACTTAGCAAAGTGCCTGGTCTGTAGTAGACACTCAGGAGATATTCATTGAATGCGTAAATAAGCGAATGCCAAAAATATCTAAGTTCCTACAAAAAAAAAAAAAAAAAAAAAAGATGTAAGATACCTTAGGAGTTCCTAAGACGGCAACAGAGGGAGACCCGGAACTCCCTCTTTCATAGACACACACACATTTCCAGAGCAATTCCTTCTAAAGAATGGTGGGCTGACTAAACAGCTTTTGCACAGCAAGAGAGAGGGAGACACGGTAATGAAGGGACTCCCCTCTGCAGTGGGGAGGGAAAGTACTAAGGGAAGGGGAACAGATTTGTCTGCTCCGGGGCACAGAATGAAAGCTGTGGTTTAAAAGGGCAACTAGAATATAAAAGATCTAGCCTTAGGAACCTGCCAAACAGAGGGGGCGTGGGGGGTGCTGATCCACTCACTCTGGATCAGAGGGGCTGGTGAGCGCCATGGTTTACGTTCCCCTTCTACCTTGATAGCACAGATGGAAGCAGGGTTGGGCTGCCAGAGCCGACCTACCTCCACACCAGCCGCAGCCCCAGCCCTCCCATCAAGGGGGTGCCAGTGGAGCACACAGCAGACACCCCTGATCAGCAGTCACTACAGCTCTGGCAGTCTCACCAAGACGCAAAACGCCCTGGAACACTCCAGGCCTGAACCACTTCACCTCCAGACAACTTGCCAGGGCACCTCCCTCAACTTCTCCCCCTCACGGAGAGTCCCAAAACCTCCGGGCCCTTGCCTGCTTCGGCTCCGGCTGCGCCAACAGAGTACCTTCTGCGTGGAGGCAGCCAGGACACCCCAGTCTGCACCCACTTCGGTTTCAACTATCCTGCCGGGGTGGCCCTCTACTTACAACGCCTGAGGATGTAGAGAAAAAGGAACCCTCTTGTACTGTTGGTGGGAAGGCAAACTGGTGCAGCCCCTGTGGACAACAGTACGGGAGTTCTTCAAAAAGTTAAAAACAGAACTACCTGATGATCCCGTAATAGCACTATTGGGTATTTACCACCAAAATACAAAAACACTAATTCAAAGGGATACATGCACCCTTATGTTTATAGCCAAATTATGGAATCAACCCAAGTACCCATCAATTGATGAATGGCTAACGAAGAGATGGTGTATACACACACACACACACACACACACACACACACACACACAATGGAATATTAGCCATAAAAAAGATCAGCCATAAAAAAGAATGAAATCTCGCCTTTTGCAATGACATGGATGGAGTTAGAGAATACAATGCTAAGAAAAATAAATCAGGCAGAGAAAGACAAATTTCATATGATTTCACTCATATGTGGAATTTAAGAAACAAAGGAGTAAAGAAAAAAAAAAAAGAAAGACAAACTAAGAAACAGACTAACTATAGAGAACAAACTGAGGCACCTGGGTAGCTTAGTTGGGTAAGCATCCAGCTGTTGATTTCAGCTCAGGCCATGCTCCCAGGGTCATGGGATTGAGCCCCACCATTAGGAGGCTTTGTGCTCACAACAGACAGCCTGCTTGGGATTCTCTCGCTCCCTCTCTCTCTCTGCCCCTCCCCTGTTCACATGCACTCTCTCTCAAAATAAATAAACTTAAAAAAAAGGAGAACATCCATAATGTTTATCTCTGTTTATATTGAGCAGTTTGGGTATTACAGGTATAATTATTTTATATTATCTATCGGCAGATTTCTCATCAGATAATTTGAAGGCCAAGAAAAATGAAATGATAAAGTGCTGAAAGAAAAAAACTGCCAACCATGAATACTTGACCTAGAAAAGTTGTCCTTCAGAAAATGGAAAGAGAGATAAAGACACTCCCAGACAATTAAAAGCTAAGGGAGCTTATCACCACAAGATCTGCCCTACAAGAAATGCTGAAAGTAGTTCATCAAGACAAAAATGAAAGGATACTAATTAGTAACATGAGAACATGTGAAAATATGTCACACTTTCAAGTATGTATATAGTCAATATCAGAATACTGTAATATGGTGGTATGTTAATCACTTAACTCTAGTACAAAGAATGAAAATATCGTAAATAACTATACCCATAATGTAATGTGTGCCCAATAGGAACAGAGATAAATTGTGACGACAAAAACATAAAATTTGGGGGAATTTGTATGGAATAAAACTTAAGTTGTTACCAGCTTGAAATAGACTATTAGATACCTAAGACCTTATATGTAAGCCTCATAGTAATGACAAAGCAAAACCTACACAAAAGGGAATATACAAGTATCACCAATTCACAAAAGAGAGGAAGAGATTAACAAAGGAACTACAAAGCAGCCAGAGAACAATAAGATGACATTAGGAATTCCTTACCTATCAACGGCTAAATGTAAATAGACCGATTTAAAAAATGGGCAGAGGATCTGAATACACATTTTTCCAAAGAAGACATCCAGATGGCCAACAGACACATGAAAAGATGCTCAACATCACTCATCATCAGGGAAATGCAAATCAAAACCACAATGAACTATCACCACACCTGTTAGATTGGCTAAAATCGGGGAAACAAGAAACCAGTGTCAACGAGGAGATGGACAAAAAGGAATCCTCATGCACTGTTGGTGAGAATGTAAACTGGTACAGCCACTGTGGAACCAGTATGGAGGTCCCTCAAAACATTAAAAATAGAAATACCATATGATCCAATAATTCCATTACTGAGGGGCATTTACCCAAAGAAAATAAACTGGAAGAGATCTATGTACCCCTATGTTTATTGCAGCATCATTTACAACAGCCAAGAAATGAAAGCAACCTAAGTGTCCATCAATAGACAAATGGATAAGGAAGGTGCGAGGTGTGTGTATATTATATGTGGAATTTAAGAAACACAGCAGATGAACATAGGGGAAGGGAAGCAAAGATAAGATAAAAACAGAGGGAGACAAACCATAAGAGACTCTTAAATAGAACAAACTGAGGGTTCCTGGAGGGGTCGGGGGATGGGTTAAATGGGTGATGGGCATTAAGGAGGGCACTTGTGGGGATGAACACTGGGTGTTATATGTAAGTGATGAATCACTAAATTCTACTCCTGAAATCATTATTACACTATATGTTAGCTAATTTGGATTTAAATTAAAAAAATAAAAAATAAAATATATAAAGAAGTTATAAAACTCAACACCCACCCAAACATATAATCCAATTAAAAATGGGCAGAAGAAATGAGCTGAGAAGGACTCCTGGCACTCAGCCAGCAAGGAAATAGAAGACCAAATCCTCCAGCTATGTGGAACTGAATTCAGCCAACAACCTGAATGAGCTTTCGAGTGGATTTTCCTCCAGAACCTCATCCTCTGGCACCTTGTTCGGCCTTGGGAAACCCAGAGCAGAGAACCCCAAGCAGCCCCCGCCCTCCTGATCTACAGAACTGTAAGATAATAGATCTGTATGGTTCCAAGCATGTATTTGATCTGAGTTGTTTTAAGTTTGTGGTAACTTGTTATGGTAGCAATAAAAACCTTATATGTAGAAGACTAAAAAAAAAAAAAAAAATTTAAATAGGCCAAAGAAATGAACAGATATTTCTCTGAAGAAATACAGATGGCCAACAAACACATGAGAGATTCTCAACATTACTCATCAGAGAAATGCAAATCGAAACTACAATGAGGTATCACCTAACACCTGTCAGAATCGCTAAAATCAATAACACAAGAAACAAGTGTTGGCGAAGATATGGAGAAAAAGGAACCCTCTTGCACTGTTGGTGGGAACACAAATTGGTGCTGCCACTATGGAAAACAGTATGGTGGTTCCCCCAAAAGTTATAAATACATACATACATACATACAAACATACATACATATATACATAAATAAAAGGGAGGCCTGGGTGGTTAAGTCAGTTGAGTGCCCGACTCTTGATTTCGGCTCAGGTCATGTTCCCAGGGTCGTGGGATCAAGCCCCACATCAGGCTCTGCACTGAGCATGAAACCTGCTTGGGATTCTATCTCTCTTTCCTTCTGCCCCTCTCCCCTGATTGCACACACTCTCTAAAATAAAATAATAGTTAAAAATAGAGCTACCCTACAATCCAGTAACCACACTACTGGGTATTTGTGAAAAAATACAGAAACACTAATTCGAAAGGGGTACATGCAAAAAAAAAAAAAAAAAAAAAAAAAAGAGAGAGAAGGCCAAATGAAGAAATCTACTCTTAACTATAGAGAACAAACACGGTGGCCAGAGGGGAGGTGGGTATGGGGATGCGTGAAATGGGTGATGATGATTAAGGTGTGCACTTGTCACGATGAGCACTGGGTAATGTATGGAAGTGTTGAATCACTATATTGTACATGTGAAACTAACATAACACTGTATGTTAACTATACAGGAATTTAAAATAAAAAAGTTCTATTAAACACTTTTGATTAAAAAATAAAATTAAAATCATATCAAATGTCATTTCCAACTATAATGGTATAAAACTAGAAATCAATTACATCAAATAAGGAAAAAATAGAAAAAACAAACATATAGAAGCTAATAACATGCTATTAAACAACCAATGGGTCCATATAGAAATCAAAGGAAAATTCAAATAATGCTTGGCGACAAATAAAAATGAAAACACAAGGATCTAAAATTTTTGCATTGCAGCAAAAGCAGTTCTAAAGGGGAAGTTTATAGTGACATACATCTATAGTGACATACATACATCTATAGTGACATACATCTACATACATACATACAAAAAAACAACAAAAATCTCAAATAAAGAGTGAAAGATTACACCTAAAGAAACTAGAAAAAATAAAGACCGAAGTAAACAGAAAAGGAAGATTAGAGCAAATATAAATGAAGTACAAGCAAAATTTAAAAACTCATTGAAACCTAGAATTGGTTCCTTGAAAAGACAAACAAATTGATAAACTCTGAGCAAGACACATCAAAAAACTTGAAAAATATGGAAAAAAAAACCCCTACTGATACCACAGAGATTAAAACAAATTATAAAGGAATACTATAAAAGGTTCTATGAAAACAAATTGGGCAAACCAGGAGATGGGTAATGCCCAGAAATATAAAATTGAGCAAAATTGAGTAAGGAAGAGAGAAAATCTGAAGAGATTGATTACAAGTAAGGAGATCAAATAAGTAGCCCAAAACTTCCCAACAAGCTAAACTTTATGACTACATGACTTTACTGGTAAACTCTATCAAAGAATATTAATCCTTGAGGTTGGCTCAGTAGGTTAAGCACCAGACTCCTGATTTCAGCTCAGGTCATGATCTCACTATTGTGAGACTGAGCTCCATATTGGACTCCGAGCTGAGCAGGAAGCCTCCCTGGGATTCTCTCTCTGCCTCTCTCTCTCTCTCTCTCTCTGCTCCTCTCTTGCTTGCGGTCTCTCCCTCTCTCTCAAAATAAACAAACATTTGGAAAAGGAAAGAATATAAATCCTCCTCTCAAACACTTCCCCCAAAACAGAAGAGGAGAGCACATTTCCAAATTCATTTTATGAGGCCGGTGCTACTATAATATCAAAACCAGAAAAAGAGACCACAAGAAAATTATAGGCCAGTGTACTTGATGAACATAGATGCAAAACTCCTTAACATCATATTACCAAACTGCATTTACCAACTTATTAAAATGATGGTCATGATCAAGCACGATTTATTCCGGGGATGCAACAGTTCAATATCTGCAAACCAACAGGATACGTAACATTCCCAAGAGGAAGGATCAAAACCATATGGTCATCTCGACAGGTGCAGAAAAAGCATTTGACACAGTACAACATCCATTCATGTTAAAAAGTCTCAACAAAGTTAGTTTGGAGGAACATACCTCACATCACAAAGGCTGGTCATGAAAAACCCACTGTTAACATCACACTCAATGGTGAAAAAGTGAACACTTTTTCTCTAAGATCAGGAATAAGACATGGATGTCTACTCCTACCACTTTCATTCAACCCTGCACTGGAAGCCCTAGCAGTCACGACTGACAAGGAAAAGAAATAAAAACCTCCATACTGGTAAGGAATAAAACTCTACTCACAGATGGCATCAAAGATACTAGGTATATAGAAAACCCAACAAAACCTCTACCAAATATGCTCAGAATGACTAGATTTAGCACAGTTTCCAGAGATGGAATATATACAAATCTTCTGCATTTATTATACACTCATAAAGTAGAAGAGAAATTAATAAATCAATCCCATCTATAATTATACCACAAAGAACTTACCTAGTAAAACAAATGTAACCAAGGAGGTGAAAGACCTGTACACTGAGAACTGTAAGACATCGATGGAAGAAATTAAAGACAACATAAATGCCAAGATATGCCATGTTCATGGACTGGAAGAATTAATATTTGTTAAAATGTCCATACTACCCAAAGCAATCTATAGATTCAGTGTAATCCCTATCCACACGGCAACAGCATCTCAGAACAAATAATCCTAAAGTTGATATGGAACCACGCAAGGCTGCAAATAGCCACAGCAATCATGAGAAAGAAGAACAAAACTGGAGGTATCACAACAAGGCACAAATCACTATCTTTAAGAGAAACTTTCACTCTCATGTTCACTGCAGCATTATTAACAATAGCCAAGACATGGAAATAATGAAAGTGTCCATCAGCAGATGAATGGACAAGGAATACGTGGCATATATACACTATGGGATATCATTCAGTGATTAAAAGATGGAAATCCTGGCATTTGTGACAATATGGTTGGACCTGAAGGCACTATGCTAAGTAAGCCAGATAGAGAAAGTATTGTATGATCTCTATCGCTATATGATGATGCATGTATAATCTAAAAAACCGAAGTCCTCAGAAGATGAATTGTTGGTTTCCAACAGTGGGGGTAGGGAGGAAATGGATGAAGTTGGTCAAATGGTATATACTTCATGGTCAAATGAGGTTATAAGATGAATACGTTTGGGGAATGTAATGTATAGCATGATGACTACAGTTAGCAATACTGTATTGAATATTTGAAAGTAGCTAAAAGAGTAGATCTTAAAAAAATTCTCACACACAAACTATTTGAAGTAACCTATGTATTGACCTTATTGTGGTAATCCTTTTGCAAGAAATACATATATCATATTGTATACCTTATTCATTATTTGTCAATTAAATCTCAATAAAGCTGGAAAATAAAATTTATAGAAGCATAAAATTCCTTGAACAATGATGTCAACCTTAAAGAAGAGTCAAGAGGATCAACTCTCCCTATTAGATAGCAAGATGTGCTATGAAAGTAGAGTAATAAAAAAAGATAGTATTAGTGTGATAATCCAGACAGACCTATGAAACGCTAAAGAGCTCCCAGAGATTGACCTACATTTATATGGGAACTTAATATTTGACAGAAAGCATTTTAACAGCAGGGGAACAAAAAAAATTATTTAGAGGTGACACAAAAGACTTAAAATCACTAAATGATTTTAACATCTGGATCATTACTAAAGCCATATGAAACTAAGAAATCCACCTGGATAAGAGATTTCAGTGTGTAAGACAGAAGTCTAAAATTAAAAGAAAATTAAAAGTGTATCTTGGTTATCTAGGGAAACAGATAAGCATTACCAAAGGGGGGAAAAAAAGCAAACAAACCCAAATAATTGGGTTACATTAAAGTTGAGCAATCCTGCCCTGTAAAGAAACTTAACACAATTTTAGTAGGCAGACAATAGATTGGAAGATGTTTGCAATACTACAAACAGATACAAAAAGATAAAGAAAAAGAGATTGACATCTAGAATATTCAAGCAGCTACTTTAAAAGACAAGACAGAAACCTCAATGAAAAAGAGTGCAAGAGATATCAAAAGGAATTTACAGAAGAAGAAACCCCAAAGACACACAAGCATATAAAGAGATATCTAACTTAGTTATCAGAGAAATGGAAATGTAAAACAACGAAATATCAGGTTGCCCTAGTAGACTGACAAAACTTGGAAAGCTAAGTAATGCCAACTATTAGTGGGGGTACAGAAATTTAGAAACACTTTGCACTTCTTGTGGGAATTTATAATCATACCATTCAGGAGAGCAATTAATCTCATTAGGGTGCATAAGAAGATACACATAATGGTGTCCATTACTTTTGGTGATGACATGGAATTAAAAGTCATTGGTATCCATTACTGAGAGAGGATAGGCAAAGTGTAGTAGATGCATAACAGGAGTACTAGAGCAATGAATATAGATCTTAAAAACTGCTGAGTAAAATAAGAAATGAGATATAACAATACTATTTACATAAAATTACATGCATTTACTATTTTATAAGAACACATATAAACAAAAGTTGAGTATTAAACATTTTACAAGGTGAGGGAAATGGGGAGATATTGGTCAAAGGGTACAAACTTCCAATGATAAGATTAAGAAATTCCAGGGATCTAATGTACAGCATGGTGATTTTAGTTAGCAATATACAGCATGGCGATCTCAGGTCAGATTTTAGTGTTATATACTTGAAAGTTGCTAAGAGAGTAGGTCTTAATTGTTCTCACCACAAAAAAGAAAATGGTAAACGCTCTGATGGTAATCATTTTCCAATATATAAGTGTATCAAATCAATGTGTATTCTACCCAGTGAAAATTTATTCAAGAATAAGAGTCATTTTCATACAAGCAAAAATTGAGACATTCATTCCTACAAGCAGACCTTCACAAAAGATGTATTTTAGGCAGAAAGAGGTCCCCGAAAATGTGGAAGTGTAAGACACAGGAAAAATGTAAACAAAATGGTAAATATATAGGTGTATAAACATGGACATTACTACATAAAACAATATCTTAAGGTTTAAAATTAAAATAAAGGACACTACCACATGTTGTGGTTGGGGCAGGCTAATGGGATTCAAGAGTCTTAAGTTCCTATACATAATCTAGGAGGAAAATAAGGTTATTGATTAGACTTTAAAAAGTTATGTATGTTATGATTTCTAAGTTAACCAGTAAATGAAAAGAAATAGAGTATATAAATGATTAGAAGGAGAAATAGAATTAAGAATAAAATACATAAAATGCTTAAGCAAAATGAGAAACAAGCAAAATAATACGAGAAACAAAACAAAATGTTTGGGTCACACAGAAAGTATAAAATAAATTGGTAGATACAACCCAAATACAGGAGTATTACATTAAATGTAAATGGACTAAATACTCCAGTAAAAAGACTTACTATTATATGAGGGCAGGGGGAATCCAATTATAGGCTGTTTACAAATGATATCTGTAACATGAGGATATATATGTTAAACATAAAAGGATAAAAAACTTATACCATGCCAATGCTTAACAAAAGAAAGAAACTTCAAGACAAAAACATTACTGAAGATAAAGGCAGTCACTTTGTAATAATAAAAATTTCAGTATATTATGTGGATACACCATTTTATATTTATAACAACCTAAATATATTTTATACAAAGCAAAATAGAACAGAACCAGAAAGAGAAATTGGTGAGTCCACAAACATAATGAGAGGTTTTGACGTACTACTCTCAACAACTGATAGAACAATTAGACTGAAAAAAATTAGTAAGAATATAAAATTTGAAGAACATAGTTAAGAAAAGTGACTTAATGGATATACATTTGTATAGATATTACGGTAACTGTGAAATATACTCTCTTAACAAGTTAGCTTTTTAAAAAGGTTGACATATACTGTGTCAGAAAGTATATCTCAAAATTTCAAAGGATTAAGTTATACAGACTCTAGCCACAATGTGTCCTCTAGCACAATGCAAACAAACCAGAAAAGAGTAACAGAATCATAGCTAAAAAAAAAAATCCCCTACCATTGTGAATTAAGAAATACACATCCAGAGCACCTGGGTGGCTCAATCGGTTAAAACATCTGACTCCTGATTTCAATTCAGGTCATGACCCCACAGTTTGTGATTAGAGCCTGAGTCAGACTCCGCACTGACAACATGGAGACTGCTTAGGATTTTCTCTCTCCCTCTCTCTTTGCCCCTCCCCTGCTCACGTACATTCTCTCTCTCTCTGTCTCAAAATAAATAAACTTAAAAAGAAAAAAAAAAAAGAAAAGAAATACATTCCCAGGTAATCTTTGGGTCAAAGAAAAAAATTTTAAAAATAGAAAATACTTCAAAGTGATAATGTATGTTACAATGTGTGGCACTCACCTATAATGATAAGAAATGTACATCATTAAAAATATAGAACGTAGGAAATCATGTATGAGACTATCTTTGACTTTTTGGTAGGGAAGAATTTCTCAAGACTAAAAAGTGCTAACCATAGAGAAAAGATTAATAAATTAGAATTCATCAAAATTAAAAACTTTATCCGAAAAACCAGCCATAAAAACCTACAGTGAGAGCATCACAAAAAGAGAAGGTGCAAACCACATAGTGGAAGAAGACATTTTACAAGACCTATAACCAAGTCCTCAACATACGAAGAGTTCCTAGGAAGAGATCTAAAAAGACCATCCTTTAGACAAGTGGGCAAGACATTTTAGACACTACACAAAAGAGGAAATTCAAATGGCTAACATACAAGATGATGCTTAATCTTATTCGGGGATATTCAAATGAAAACTTCAACGTGTGTACACACATAAACACACAGAAATTTTAAAATCCCAAGGGTTGGGTAACATGAAGCAACACAACTCTCGTACACAGCTGATGAGAAAGCAAATTGATACAACCAGTTTGGAAAACCGGTTTGGCACATCTTCAATAGTTGAAGATATATAAACTCTGTGGTCTACCAATTTTTTTCCTAAAAATATACCTAGAGAACATTTTACACATAGGTACCAGGAGAAACGTGTGCAATTCTGCACGGTGGCATTATTTATAAGCAATCCAAACTGCAAACAATCCAAATGTCCCACCTCCCTAGGACAGATAAAATATGCTCTATTCGTATAACTGAATGTTATGCTGTGATTAAAATGAATACGCTTTCACCCACACCCATCAGCATGAATAGATTTTACAAATGATATTGACCAGAAGCAGGCCACATGAAATTTACACAGTATGACGCCACTGGTTTGTATTGTATGTGAGATAAAAACTGCACTACATATTATTTAGGGATGCATACCAAGAAAGAATAATAAAGAAAAGCAACAGAAACCTTTTCACGAAAGTCAGGACTGTCATGATCTCTTCAAGGGATGGAGGGAAGTAACAGAACATGATCCAGTGTGAAAGGATTCTAGGTCAGCGACAATATTCTAGTTCTCGCTCTGGGTTGTGGTTACACACATGTTCGCTTTAGAACCATTCTTTAAACTGTGCACATAGTTTCCATTCTCTTCTGAAGGTAGGATATTTATCACAATGTAGAAATGAAAAAAAAAAGAAAAGCACTGGAATCCAACACAAAATTAAGGCTAATGGGTTCCCATGAAGGGGGAAAGGGCAGGGATGGATTTGGGGTGGCGCCTAGCAAGATTGTGAGACAGTAATGTTCTTTTTCTTAACCCGGATGTTGATTCACAGATGTTTGTTGTGTTGACATACCGCACATAATATATGCTACATATAATATATAGCCATTTGAATCTTCCGGATACCTCATTTAAAATGTAAAGAGAAAACAAACTATTCAGGAACATCATCAAGAGTGGCTAGGTGCGGGGCACCTGGGTGGCTTGGTCAGTTAAGCGTCCGACTTCGGCTCAGGTCATGATCTCACAGTCCGTGAGTTCGAGCCCCGCGTCGGGCTCTGTGCTGACGGCTCAGAGCCTGGAGCCTGTTTCGGATTCTGTGTCTCCCTCTCTCTCTGCCCCTCCCCTGTTCATGCTCTGTCTCTCTCTGTCTTAAAAATAAATAAACGTTAAAAAAAAAATTAAAAAAAAAAAAAGAGTGGCTAGGTGCTATCCTAATTCACAGCACTGTGAACAGGCCTGCCTGAAAACCTTATCGTAAACTGTAAGTGACCAACTCACTTGGGAGTGGAAAGAACCCCTGGACCAGATCCTTAGCAAAGTGCCCCCACTGAGGCCTCCTTTGAGGCTGGAGAAGAGGTAGCTGGCCCCAAGCTATATGCTTCTTGAAACTTCTTGGTCCTGAACAAACCACCCCCCCCGCCCCGGTCTCTCCTTGACCTTCATGCACTTTTTGAGCAGGTAAGCAGATCACAGTGCTCTCTCCAACACTCTGTAGAGTGATTTTTCTTTGCTGCAATTAGAATAACAACCCAGCCTATCAAAAGCAAATTAATTTTGCTTTATTCTGCAAAGATTTTAGTGTTCTCTCACCTCTGTCTTCCAAGTTTTGCAGCTTATGTTTGAACCCGGTACTTTTCGTCAACGATTCTTGGTCCACCATCTCAAAAAAAAAAAAAAGAAAAAGAAAAGGCCATAAATGTCTATTAAAATAAGAAACAAATGGTGCTACATCATCCCTTAAGAAGGAATAAGTACATTATGCAAGTATAATATTAGTTCTGGAAAACCAGTTGAATAACAAATAGTACCTTAGATACATTTTCTTCAACTTCTGAGTGCTCCAAGGAAGACAGATCGCTCAGTGGGTGGGGACTTTGAAGTTCTGAGTGTTAGAACAGTTTCAAGGGAATGAACACGCTTAGAAGCAACGTCAGGTAATAAACTTCAGTCTCTATATTAAATATGACCATCCAAAAAATGGTACTAAATGAAAACAAGCAAACAAAAAAAACTTGCACCTTTCAGGGCATGTATGGTTATTAGGTTTGTAGATCTGTAGATAAAATCAAGGGCCTCAACTAAATCAGCCCCTTTCACAGCTGCCCACCACCTGGCCCCAAATATACAGGCAAGGCTCCTACTACCTCAAGTCTGTGACCTTTCTTCCTCCTCTCATAGTTCCACTTCCTTCTTTCCTCTTACTCTCTAACAGTATATTTTTCTTTTTCTCTTCTCCTTACTCCTTTCCTCCCGGTGGCGGTCAAGCTAAGAGGTTGTCAGTCACGTCCTTACGGACTGCTATCATGTGCTTGGCAACGTGCTAAGCTGCAGAATTGATCAAGCAGAACAAACCAAAATCCCTAGCCTTACAAAAGATGTGAATACTTTTTCATAAAATACAGTGGAGGTTAAGATACACCTAGCGGAACAAAGGTTGGCAAACTCTGGCCCCTCAAGTCAAATCCAGTCTACCACCTGGTTTTATAAAGTTTTATGGAAACACAGCCATGCCCGTTGGTTTACATCTTGTCTGTGGTTCATCTGGGGCTACAACTGCCGAATTGAATAGTTGCAACAGAAACTATAGGGGCCAAAAAGCAAAAAAAAAAAAAAAAAAAATTACTATCTGGTTCTTTACAGAAAAAGTCTACCAATCCCTGTTATAAGTCATCACCTGAGTTTTCGTGCTTCTTTAAAGATGAACACAAGCTAATCTCAAATGTTAAAGAAAAATTAAAATATCCTCTATTTTTTGCTAATGAGGAAATTAAAGAAAAGATAGTATTCATACTTTTAACAGATATTCAAAAAATTTTTTTGTTTAGTTCTAAGTATTTTTCCTAAAATATAAGTTTTTTTCTATGCAAATCAACAGAAAATCAGGTACCTGCTTTCTGGGCAGAATCTTCTGGAGTTAAAAGGGCAGAACTACTCTGAAATTTTGCTCCAGAAATTTTTGGAGGTATGGAATTATTTTGCTTGGAGGTATCTTTCCATAGCGGTATTAGAAGTTTAGCCTAAAATATATTACCTTTTTAAGAGTGTTAACATTCATAACCCCTCAAAATAGTTTTTAGAAATTCCAATACATTTCTAATAACCTTTAACATAATTTAGGGAGCACCTGGGTCATGATCTCATGGTTTGTGGGTTCAGGCCCCGTGTTGGGCTCTGTGCTGGCAGTGTGGAGCCTGCTTGGGATTCTCTCTCTCTCCTTCTCTCTTTACCCGTTTCCCCACTTGCTCACTCGCTCTCAAAATATATAAACAAACTTAAAAAATAAAAAAAAAAATTAAATGCTTTAAGTATTGGATTTTCTCCATTTGAAAATAAACACTAAGACCATAAGATCCTAGAATTGGAAGCACATGGTCATATATCAATTCATAATTCTAACTCAAAGATAACTCTAATCAAAGTTCTCAAAGTAGGGAACACAGCATCGGCAGCACCCCAGAACTTGACAGAAATGCAAATTCCAGAGCCCCATCTATTATTTACTCAGTCAGCAACAATGGGATGGAACCTAGCAATCTGCATTTAAACAAGCCTTCTTGGTCATTCTGATGATCCCTGCAGTTTGAGAACCACGTCTTATAAATAAAGTTTTATTGAAACACAACACGCCCATTGCTTTAGGTATTGTTCATGGCTGCTTTCACGCTACAGTGGAAGAGATGTATAGTCACCAGAGAAAATATTTACAATCTTCTGTGTCTAGAATGTCAACAATATTTACATCTAACCCTTCACGGAAAAAGTTTGCTGATTCTGCCCTAAACTATCCTCTTGGACCCCAACACAGAGAAATGAATTTTGGATGCTAATATTTGTACAAACTCAGTAATGCCCTTGCCGGAAAATAAACAGACTTCCTGTCAGTTGCAGAGCTTAAATGTATGGATTCTCAAAGCTTTGATGTTTGGGGTTATTTCAAACAAAAGCTGTATGTACTTTAAATTTTTCTTTTGGCCTATTGCTAACAGATAACTCCTATTAGTTTGAACTATTCAAACAAATATTTAGGTCAGAACCTAATGCAGGGCTCAAACTCACGAACTGCGAGATCATGACCTGAGCTGAAGCCAGATGCTTCACTGACTGATCCACCCACATGCCCCAGTGTCCAATATTTTTAACTATGTTATTTTGTTATTTTTTTAATGTTTATTTTTGAGAGACAGAAAGAAAGAGAGACAGAGTGTGAGAGGGGTGGCAGGGAGGGGAGGAGCAGAGAGAGGGAGACACAGAATCAGAAGCAGGCTCTAGGCTCCAAGCTGTCAGCACAGAGCCCGACACGGGGCTGGAACTCACAAGCTGTGAGATCATGACCTGAGCCGAAGTCAGACGCTTAACTGACTGAGCCACCCGGGTGCCCCCTTAACTATGTTACTTTAAAACAAGAATAACCAAAGTGAATTCAGAAACTCTGAGGGTTTATTCAATATTTATGTAAGCCTGAAGTCATTTCAACCACTTACAAAGATTTAAATGTTTAAGTCATTAAAAGCTTTAGAAATAACAGGTCAGCCAACTGAAAACCAAGGGAAGAATTAAACCAAGAAGTTTATTTCAAAGTGTTAATTCAGAGAGCGTATATTTACAGGAAGTCAGGATAGCCCAGATTTTAGCATCATTCATAATAAACATCTTTCAACAAATTTGGCAACAATGAAGAAAGATCCTTAACTGTTTACCCAAGATTCACACTAAATAACCATTTATAAGACCTTGCAATTTCTATTGACAGCGATTTATGTACCAACAAACTACTGGTTATTCTCCTATTCCTGAAAGAAGATTTTTTTTTTTTTTGAGAAATAAATGACATTTAACCCTAAACAGATTGAACTGTCTCATGCTAATGCCCTAGGGGCACATGACAGCCCAGATCAAATTTACTTACTTCGTCCTTCTCATGGTCACCGCCGCTGCTGGGAGGGGAAAATGGCAAAACTAAAAGAAAAGAAGTGTACAATGGGGAAGTTTGCCTATGAGACATACAAAAATTCATTTCTCCCTCTCTCCCAGTTATACATGCCCATACTAGAAGTAATTCCCACATCCTGAAGCTCGCTCACATGTGTAGCTCTTAAGATCCCTTTCTAATATCCACCTTGTTCCTGAGACCTCACCCCCCGACATGAATTTTGTGCTCCAGACCCTACCTCTGATGCTGTCCTCACGTCAATTTGTCCTCGTAATTTTACCTCATTTAAAACATTTCCTCTTCTGCACACCTGAGTGCTGGTCTTTCCCAAGGATTAGCTCAAATCCCACCTGCCTCTTCCTTGAAGCTTCTCCTAGCTCCTTCTTCTAGCTCATGTTAGATGATCCTTATCTGAACTCCTACTCCATTTATCTGCAGCTCATATTTAATTATCGGTCAATTCTACATTCTCTCGTATGGTTTCGTGGACGTACACGTTGGCCTTTCCAACGTAATGGTAGCAGGGAAGGGAGGGCACGTAATCAGTTTATCTTTGGTACCCTCCCTCCTTCCGTCACATAACTGAAAAATGCCTGATTTATTTGAAAAACGACTTGAAAGAAGACACGGACCAAACTCACTTCTCACGCTACTTCTAATTCTCGTCTTTTTCCTCCCGGAATACGGTCTTAGGGATTTCCTTTTTTGGTTACTGGTCCAAGATCGTTCACTGGTCCCAGTACTTGAATCCTGATCACTCTCTGAGAAGAGGTGTTTCCTGTAATTAAACTTTCACAAGCACAGATGAGAAATGAGCACTATTCACAGGGTGTTAGTGTCCTTTACGTACAATTAAACATATCGCTACAGGGTCAGACAAAAGACCGGTAACTCCTTCTAGAAGACTGCGCTCTCCTGTAGTATAAAGGCAGAGAAGTAAGGAGAGGGGAGAAAAAGAACAGGTTTCATCAGTCAGTTCTCAACCAAACTGCTGTTGTGAGGGATGGGAGTCCTCTCTCATCAAAAATAGTTGTAACTGAAGAGACCATAGGTGACTGTTCAGAAGCTAACATACCTGAATATCATCCCAACACTTTTAACTTCAAAATATTATTGCAAGTGACAGAAGAATTTATAAAAATACTTTTTGCAATGACAAGCATGTCATTTAGAGTAACTAAAGTCAAACAAGGGAGTAATTTCTATTTAAACCTCAAAGTATTTTTGAAAGTAAGACTAGCCTGGGGCGCCTGGGTGGCTCAGTTGGTTAAGCATCGAACCAGTTCAGGTCATGATCTCATGGTCCGTGAGTTCAAGCCCTGGGGCCGGGCTCTGTGCTGACAGCTCAGAGCCTGGAGCCTGCTTCAGATTCTGTGTCTCCTTCTCCGCCCCTCCCCTGCTCATACTCTGTCTCAAAAATAAATAAACAATAAAAAATTTTTAAAAAACAAGAGCAAGCATTCCTTCATTTCATGCACAGAATTAAAAAAACCATGCGGCAAGGCTTGGCCAGTTTCTTTAGTTTATGTAAAAAGGTATTGTTATTCACAAAACAAAAACCTAGAGCAGTAGCTCTTAAATTTGGCTGCATGTTACAATCGTGGGGGTGGGAGAGCTTTAAAAATTTCCAGGGCCTAAACATCACCCTAGATCAATTACGTCAGAATCTTTGGGGGAAGGGACACAGGCTCCAATAGTCTCATCAGCTTTCCTAGTGTGTTTCCAGTTCAAAGACAGAGCAGCAGAGAGTGAGGACCATTGCTTAAAAGCAAGCCAGATGGAGACTTAACTTGATGAAAGCCCATGATCTCAATTAAAAAAATTTCATTTAATGTTCATTATAGAGTTTTTAAAATGCACTGACTATGGACTTGGAGCAGTGTGCTTCCTAAAGTGAGAGGCACACAGAAAGGGTGTAAGTTGGTGCAAATAGGAATGAAAAAAAACCACGTTATGGACTCACAGTAAATAATTTCTTTTCAGTTCATTAACACTTCTGATTCAATTCAGGATAAATCACAGGTGCTAGAGGGTCCTTAACACTTTTCTTCTACTTAATCTTTTTTAACAAAGCAAGAACTGACTTTCGTTTTAAAAGTGAAATAATTTTTTTATAATAAGTCTCAGATCAATTTAATTAGAGATAATAAATGACCAGGGCGGGGACACATTTTGAAGAAGACTTGCAAATAACTGAAATTTTGAAAGTAACTGCCTTAAGACAAGTAAAGTTACTCCATTACCGACATCCTTGTTTCTGGCTTTCTCTCCCTGTCGGAAGCAGAATCTGCCCTAAAACAAAATAGGTCAGATGAACAGAACTGTATCAACACTGCCTTCTCCCTCCCTTCACTGCCCAGCCCAGACATTTTTCCCCCCTTTCTGTGCCCTTTGTCTGATTGTGAGCCCAGTGCGTGGGAGGTACCCCCCACCCCCAATCCTGCAGACGGACTTCTTATCTTATAACCCATTTCTATAGATTCTCTACCAGACAACAACTGGTTCTTTAAAGCAAAGGAATCTTTGTTGGACTCTTCTCTGCCGGGCATACAGAGAACTGGGAAGGCCAAGTTAAAACCAGCAGGGAAGCAGGGAGGTGTGGCAATGCTGCAGAATGGCATTTCCTGCCTGGCTCTTCCTTAGAATCAACAAGGAAGCTTAACAAGAAAGCTCTTCCCAATAATTAGTGAATACTGAGCAATTTCTCATATACCTGCTGGCCATTTATGGTCTTCGGAGAAGTGTCTATTCAAGTCCTTTGCCCGCTTTTTAAATTGGGCTGATTTTATGGCTACTGAGTTGTAGGAGTTCCTTAGGTATTTTGGTAATTAACTCCTTATTGGATATATGCTATGATTTAAAAAAAACAACCACACCCAAAAGATAACAAGTGTTGCTGAAAATGTGGAGAAATTGGAACACTCACAAATTGTTTGTAGGAGTGTAAAATGGTATAGCCACCATGGAAAACAATATAGAAATTCCTCAAAAAATTAAAAGTAGAACTAGCGTATGATCCAGCAATTGTATTTCTGGGTATACACCCAAAAGAATTAAAATCAAGAGCTTGACGAGATACCGGCAATCCAATATTCATTTACGTATTACTTACAATAGTCAAGTTATGGAGACAATATGGATAAAATGTGGTGTTATATACGTTACTTACAGACAGACACACACGAATACTATTCAGCATTAAAGGAAAATCCTGAAATATGTAACAACATGGATAAACTTGGAAGGCATTTTGATAAAACAAACCAGCCGCAAAAGGACAAATAGAGCATGCTTCTACTTCTAGAATATCTAAAGTGATATCTACATATCTGATATTTTAGATATCCGATATCTAAAATAGTCAAACGATAGAAACAATAGAGAGGTTATTGAAAGGAGCTGGAGAGAGAAATATGGAGTTACTTTTCAATAGGTATAACGTTGTGTAAGACGCAGGATAAGTTTTAGAGATCCATTGTTTCACACTGTGCCTACAGTTAACAATACTGTGCTCTGCACTTAAAAATGTGTCAGGATGGTAGAACTCACGCTAAGTGTTTTTGTCATTATGAAAACCAAAATCAAAGACAAACGAAAAAGCTAACACACCATATTTCTGGGTAACCATTGATCCACTTTCTGCCTCTATAAATTAGTTTGCATTTTCTAGTATCTTATATGAATGGAATCATACAACGTGTAGTCTTTTTTGTCTGGCTTCTTTCATTTGGCATGATTATTTGGAGATTATTCAGTTGTGTGTATCAACTTTTTATTTCTTTTTATTTCTGAGTAGTAGTCCGTCATATGGATATACTAAAATCTGTTTATGCACCCATCTGTTGATGGGCATTTGGGTTGTTTCCAGTTCAGGATAATTACAAATAAAGCTGCTCTAAACACTCATTTGTGTGGACATATGCTGTTCCTTCTCTTGGGTAGACGGCTAGGAGTGGAGAAGAGAGACTGTGAGACACGTACATATTTAACATTTTAAAAAACTACCAGCAGTGTATAAAGTCCCAGTTGTTCTTCATCCTCACCAACACTTGGTATAGTCTGTATTTCTCATTTTAATCACTGTACTACATGTGTGCTAGTATCTCATAATTTTCATCTAGATTTCCCTAATAGCTAATGACATTGAA
Source organism: Panthera uncia (assembly GCF_023721935.1). NCBI lineage: Eukaryota > Metazoa > Chordata > Mammalia > Carnivora > Felidae > Panthera > Panthera uncia. The sequence goes on from NW_026057581.1 coordinate 16,723,493, forward strand.
CAAGTACTTACCTATCTGTAGATCTTCCTTACTGAAGTGGCTGTTCAAATCTTTTGCCTATATTTTTACCGGGTTGTAGTTTTGTTATTGAATTTTGAGAGTACTTAACATATTTTGGGTACAAGTCCTTTAATAAGTACAGGTTTTACCAATTTTTTCTGCAAGTGTGTATCTGCTCCCTTCATTCTCCTAAAATTTTTTTTGAAAGTTTTAAATTTTGATTAAGTTCAATTTATCAATTTGTTTTTTTATGGCCTGCACTTTGGTGTTATATCTAAAAAATCTTTGCCTAATGGAAGGTCACAAAGATGTTTTCTTATGCTTTCTTTCAGTTAGGTTTTTACATTTGGATTTATGAGTGATTTTGTTATTTGTGTGTGTGTGTGTGTGTGTGTGTGTGTGTGTGTGTGTGGTGGAATGTAAAGACCAAATACCATCGATCTTGTTGCATATACAGAGAGTCAATGGTTCTAGCACCATTTGTTGGAAAAAGTAATTTCTCCACTGAATTGTCTTTGCATTTTTGTCACATGGCAGTTGTCCATATAGGCATAGGAAGACTTCCCGCTCTGTTCCACTTATCTATCTACCTTTATGGCAACAACATACTCTCTTGATTACTGTTAGCTTTATACAAAGTCTTGAAATACATAATATATTAGTCACTTTGTATTTCTTTTTGAAATTTGTTCTGGGAGTTACAGGTTCTTTAAATTCCCATCTGAAATCTAAAAATACCTTGCCAATTTCTAAAAACAAAAACACAAATCTCTGCTGGGATTTGAACTGGGTTTGTATGAAACCTATTAGAGATCAATTTGAGAAAAATTGGCATCTTATCAACATTCAGGCTGCCATCCCATGAGGAGAGTTATCTCTCTCCATTTATTCAGATCTTAATAGCTCTTAGCAATACCTTGTACTCTTCAGTGTAAAAGTCTTGCAAATCTTTTGCCAAATTAATCCTTATCTATGTCATTTTTAATACTATTGTAAATGGTGATGCTAAAAAATTTGATTGTTGCTAGCATACAGAAAGAAACTTGATTTTGTATATCAATCTTGTATGCTTCAATTTTGTTACATTTACTTATTAGTCCTTTAATAATTAATTTCCACCGGGGGCTCACTCCTTGGGTGGCTCAGTCGGTTAAGCATCTGACTTCGGCTCAGGTCAGGATTTCATGATTTGTGAGTTTGAGTGCCATGTCTGGCTCTGTGCTCACAGCTTCGAGCCTGGAGCCTGGTTCAGATCCTGTGTCTCCCTCGCTCTTTGCCCCTCCCCCACTTGTGCTATGTCTGTCTCTGTCTTTCAAAAATAATCAACATAAAAAAAAATAATTTCCACAAAGTTGCAGGATACAAAATGAACACAGAGACGTCAGTTGTGTTTCTATACACCAATAAAGAACAATCTGCAAAGGAAATTAAGAAAATAATTCCATTTACAACAGCATCAAAAACAAATTATTTAGGCATAGATTCAAGGAGGTGAAAAATGGAAAGATATCCCATGTTCATGGATTAGAATACAATATCATTAAGATGTCAACACTATGCAAAGCATTCTACAAATTCAATACGATCCTTATAGAAATCCTAATTTTTTCAGAAAGAAGGGAACCCATCCTAATTGTCATATGATATCCCAAAGAACTCAGAAATGAAAAAAAAAAAAAAAAAAAAAAAAAAAAAGTCTTGAAAAACAAGAACAAAACTGAATACGTCACACTCCCTGATTTCAAAACTTACTACAAAATGACAGTCACAACACTGCGGTGCTGCCATGCAGACAGACATACAGACCAATAATAGAAGGGAGTGCACAGAAAAAAAACTTTCGCACATATGGCCAAATGATTTTTTGACAAAGATACCAAAACTATTCAACGGGGGAAAGAATAATTTCTTCAACAAATGGTGTTGAGAAGCCTAGAAATTCACATTCAAAAGAATGAAGCTGGACTTTCTACAAATACAAAAAGAAACTCAAAATAGATCCAAGACTGAAACATAATCATTGAAACAATAAACCTCCTAACAGAGAAAAACTTAAATGACGTTGGACCTTGCCAGCAACGATTTCTTAAGTATGACACCAATAACATAGCCAACAAAAGAAAAAAATACATTGGACTTTATCAAATTAAAACCTTCTGTGCACCAAGATATATAATCAACGAAGTGAAAAAACAGCCCATAGAGTGGAATATTTTCAGATCACATATTTGATACAGTTAACATCTAAAATATGCAAAGAACTCCTACAACTCAACAATAAATAAGCAAATTTAATTACTTGGCCATTTCTCCAAGTAACATATGCAAGTGGCCAATAAGCACATGAAAAGAGTCTCAACATCAGTAATTATAAAAGCAATTCAAACCCCCAGAAAGATACTGTCTTACGTGCATTAGCACGACTATTATCAAAAACAACGGTGTTGGCAAGGAGGTGGAGAAATTTACACCCTTGTGCACTGTAAAATGATGCAGTTGTTCCGGAGAATCTCAAAAAATTAAAACTAGACTGTTTTACATAAATTCCACTTCTGGATACATGCAAAAGAATTGAAGGTAGGAATTCAAACAGGTATTCAAACACCCATGTTCATAGCAGCATTATTCACAATAGCTAAAAGGTGGAAGCCACCCAAGTGTCCACTGAAGGATAAATGGATAAGCAAAATGTGGTATGTATGTATATTCAATCTTCAAAAGAAAGGAAATTCTAACAAAAGTTACAACATGAATGGATCTTGAAAACATTATGCTAAGTGAAATAAGCCAGACACAAAAGGACAAATTTATATGGTATACCTATGCTAGTCAAATTCAGACTAGGGGATGGGGGAGGGGGAAATTGGGAGCTATAGTTTAATGGTACAGAGTTATATTACAAAAAGAAAAAAAAAACAGACCAATATTCCTGATGAACATAGATTCAAAAATCCTCAAAAAAAATATCAGCAAACTGAATTCAGTAACACATGAAAAGGATCGTTCACCACAATCAAGTGGTATTTATTTCAGGGATGCAAGGATAGTACAATAGCCACAAATCAATCACCGTGATACACACATTAACAAATGAAGGATAAAAGTAATATGATGATCTCAAAAGATGCAGAAAAAAACGTTTGACAAAATTCTACATCCATTTGCAATAAAAACTCTCAACGTAAGTTTAAAGAGAACATACCTCAATGTAATAAAACCACATATGACAAACCCACAGCTAATATCCTACTCCATGGTGAAAGGCCGAAAGCTTTTACTCTAAGATCAGCGACAATAAGGATGCCTACTATCATCACTTTTACTCAACATAGTACTGGAAGGCCTAGCTGCAGCAGACAAGAAATAAACACAAATTCATGAGGAAGAAGGAAAACTGTCACTATTTGGGGCACCTGGGTGGCTCAGTTGGTTGAGCATCCGACTTCAGCTCAGGTCATGATCTCACAGCTCATGAGTTCAAGCCCCGTGTCAGACTCTGTGCTGACAGCTCAGAGCCTGGAGCCTGCTTCAGAATCTGTGCCTCCCTCTCTCTCTCTCTCTCTCTGCCCCAACCCACTCACATTCTCTGTCTCTCTCAAAAATAAATAAAACATTAAAAAAAAAAACCTATCACTATTTGCAGATGGCATAATAACTGCATATAGAAACCATAAAGACTCCACCAAAAAACTATTAGAATAAATGAATTCAGTAAAGTTGCAGATACAAAGTGTACAGAAATCTGTTGCATTTTTATACACTAATAATGAACTACCAGGGAAGTTAATAAAACAACCCATATAAAATTACACCAAAAAAAACCACCTAAAAAATAAATTTAACCAAAGTAGTGCAAGACCTATACTCTGAGAACTGTAGAATGTTAATGAAAGCTAATGAAAACGATATAAATAAATGGAAAGATATACTGTGCTCATGAATTGGAATAATACTGTTAAAATGTCCATGCTATCCAAAGCAATCTACAGATTCAATACAACCTCCATCAAAATACCAGAGTATTTTTAACTGGAATAATTTGTATGGAACCACAAAAGACCCCCAATATCCAAAGCAACCTTGAGAAAAAAAGAAGGAAAATGGCAGTATCCCAGTCCCAAATTTCAAATTATATTACAAAGCTTTAGTAATCAAAACAGTATGGTACTGGCCCAGATACAGACACACAGATCAATAGAACAGACAGTCCAGAAATAAACCCACAGTTACATGGTCAAGTAATCTACAGCAAAGGAGTAAAGAACATACTATGGGGAAAAGACAATCTCTTCAATACGTGGTGTTGAGAAAAATGGACAGGTACATGCAAAAGAATGAAACTGGACCACTTTCTTACACCATACAAAAAAATAAACTCAAGTGGAACAAAGGCCTAAACAGAAGAACTGCAACCATAAAACTCCTAGAAGGAAATAGGCAGTAAACTCATGGACATCAGCTGTAACAATATTTTTCTTGGTCTTCTCAGGCAAGGGCGACAAAAGCCAAAAACAAACCATTGGGACTACACCTAACTAAAAAGCTTTTGCACAGCAAGGGAAACCATCGACAAAAGGAACAGACAACCTACTTAATGAAAGAAGATTTATGTAACTGATTTATCGGGTAAGGAGTTAATAACCAAAATATATGAAGCAGTGATATAAGTCAACACCAAAAAGACAAGTAATTCTAAAATGTGTGGAGGACCTGAATAGACCTCTTCCCAAAGATGACATAAAGATGACTAACAGACATGCAAAGATGCCACTAATCAGGGAAATGCAAATCAAAACCACAGCGAGATATCACCTCACACCTGTTGGAAATGCTAGTATCAAACAAGAAATACCAAGTGTTGGTGAGGATGTAGAGAAAAGGTAGGAATGTAAATTGGTGCAGCCATTATGGAAAACAGTATGCCGTTTCCTCAAAATTAAAAATAGAAATACCGTACAACCCAGCAATTCGACTTCCAGGTATTTACCTGAATAAAACAAAGACATAATTTGAAAGACACATGTGCCCTGTGTTTACTGCAGCACTATTTTCAATAGCAAAGATATGGAAGCAACCTTAGTGTCCGCTGACAGATTAAAAAAATAAAGATATGGTACACTATGCAATGGAATATTACTCAGCCATAAAACGATTACATCTTCCCATTTGTGATGGATGGAACTCGAGGGTATTCTGCTAAGTGAAAGAAGTCAGAGAAAGAGAAATACTATGTGATTTATATAACGTATCCAATTTATACGTAAACATATATAATTGTTGAATCACTAGGATGTACAACCGAAATTAATACTGCATGTCAACTATACAAAAAATGGGTAAAGAGTTTGTTTTTGCAAGATAAAGAGTTCGATGGATTGACTAGTGGGGATGGTTGTACAAGGTACATGTACTTAATGCTACTGAACTATACACTAAAGATTATCTCAACCATTTCTTTGTTCTGCATATTCAAAAATTTTTTTAATTTTATGTTAAAACTTATTAGTTCACACGAGGACACCTGGACTGCTTCCATCGTTTGGCTATTGTAAATAACTTCCATAAACATACGGGTGCATATATAACTTTGAATTAGTGTTTTTGTGTTTTTGGAAAATACCAGGTGGGTGATTGCTTGATCATAGGATAGTTTTATTTGTAACATTCATCCATTCATCTGTTGATGAACACTTGGTTTCCATATCCTGGCTATTGTAAATAGTGGTACAATAATCATACGGGTGCATCTTTTCAAATTAGTGTGTTTGTTTTCTTCAGGTAAATAACCAGTAATGGGATTACTGGACCATATAGTATTTCAGTTTTAATTTTTTTGAGGAAACTTTATACCGTTTTCCACAACAGCTGTACCAATTAGCATTCCCACCAACAATGCAAGAGGTTCCCTTTTTCTCCACATCCTCAACACCACCTGCTGTTTGTGTTTTTGATTTCAGCCATTATGACAGGTATGAGGTAATATCTCATTTTGGTTTTGATTTGCATTTCTCTGATGAATGATGTTGAGCATATTTTCATGTGTCTGTTGGCCATCCAGAGGTCTTCTTTGGAGGAATGTCTGTTCATGGCACCTGCCCATTTTTAAATGGGATTGTTTCTTGGGTGTTGAAGTTTATCAGTTCTTTATATATTTTGGATACTAGCCTTTTATTGGATACGTTATTTGCAAATATCTTCTCCCATTCTGTAGGTTATCATTTGGTTTCGTTGAACATTTCACCACACACTAACTTTATCTTGCAGTAGTCCCAATGGTTTATTTTTACTCCATAGTTCTCTTGCCTCTAGAGGCAACAAACAGAAATTTTCCTATGGCTAATGTCATATTGCTGTCTGTGTTCTCTTCTAGATGTTTTTGGTTTCAGGTCTCACATTTAGGTCTTGAATTTATTTTTAACTTATTTTTGTGTATGGTGAAAGAAAGTGGTCCAGTTTCATGCTTATGCAAGTGGCTGTCCAGTTTTCCCAACACTATTTGTTGAAGAGACTGTCTTCTTCCCACTGTATATCCATTTCTCTTTTGTCAAAGATTGAATGACCACATATTGTGGGTTTATTTCTGGGTTTTGTTCTATTCCATTGATCTGAGTCAATTTTTATGCCAGCACCATAATGTTTTTATCACTGCTGTTTTGTAATATAACCTGAAGTCTGAAATCGTGATACCTCCAGTTTTGTTATGTTTTAAGATTGCTTTGGATATTCACTATCTTTTATGGTTTCATACAAATTATAGAATTGTTTTAGCTCCATTAAAAATGCCATGGGCATTTTAATTGGGATTGCATTAAGTGTATAGATTGCTTTGGGTAGTATAGACGTTTTTAACAATATTTGTCCTTCTAACCCATGTGCATGGAATGTCTTTCCATTTCTTGGCATCGACTTGAAATTTTTTACAAGTGTTTTATAGTTCTCAGAGTACAGGTTTTTCACCTCTTTGGTTAAGTTTATTCCTGCCTATTTTAGTGTTTTTGGTGTAGTTGTCAATAGGGTTGTTTTCTTAATTTCACTTTCTCCTGCTTCATTATTACTGTAAAAGAATGCAACAGATCTCTGTATATTGACTTTACATTTATCAGCTCTAGTAGTTTTTGGTGGAAACTACAGGGTTTTCTATATCTAGTATCATTTATTTTTTCATCATTATAAATGTATTTTTTGTTTTATTTATTTTTAAATTTATATTCAAGTTAGTTAGCATATAGAATAAATGTACTTTTCAATAGGGGATGGGGATTAAAGAGTACACCTATTTCCCCCATCTCCTCTCTGGTAACCATCAGTTTGGGGAGTTGGCTAGGAAGATAGTAGAGTAGGAAGACCTTAAGTTCATCTTGTCCCGTGGATACAAGGGGACAAGAACCATGTCAGAATAAACCCCCAAAACAACTCCAAGACTGACAGAACAAACTACACAACTAAAGGTAGGGAAGAGGCCACATCAAAGGTAGGAAAGGCAAAGACAAGTTCTGGGAGTAAAATGGACAGTGGCCATCTGCAGCAGGAATAGGACCAATGTTGCAGAGAAGGGCAGAAAACAGACTTCGGCACTGGGCAGCCCACAAATAGGGAGGACAGATCTCTGTAACATTTGCCTTTGAAAGTAAGAAGCTGAATTTATAAGTTTGTAAAATCAGCCAGACTTAAAGCCTGGAATTTTAAAAATTGGCAAGCTTGGATCTGGGGGAGCCCAGGTGACATTAGAGAGACAGCATTAAAGAGACAACAGGAGGAAAAGCCTGTGTATATACAGCTAGAACTAGGAATATGAATAATGCTGGGGGCAGGTGGGAGGGTGATTTGCTCATTTCAGGGAGCAGCCTGGAGGGATCAGGAGGGTACCCTTCCAACAACAAGGGAGCTGGCAGATGCTATTTCCCTCCCTCATGCCCCAGCATAAACAATGGTCACCTAAGTGGCCCTGGCACTCCTTATTTAACTTGCTTGCACCAAACCACAATATCCCATACCCCCAACCCCAGTGCATCAGCCCTTCCGAGTCACTCTGGTCTCAGCCCCATCACAACAGACCCCTTTCCCCAGAAGACCAGCACAAACACCGCCAATACCACATCTCCTGACTCCCACATTTTGTGGGAATTCAGTTCCAGTAGCAGCATGGGTGGGTCTCATTTTGCAAGCAGACCACCAAACACCTTGCTGGCCCACATTAGGGCAGCAGAGATCTGCAGAGATCTGGACTGAAGGTAAAAGAGGCCAAGATTCAATAGCAGAGCATATGCAAAACAAATAAGAGACACTCCATGAAGTCCCAGTCCCTGGGGAACAAGGGACACTGTAGTACAGGGCACTACAGAACAGAACCTCCTAAGAACAAGAGAAGTAGCTGACTTTTCTAACACATAGAAATAGACACAGAGTCAGACGAAATGAGAGAAACATCTCCCAAGTGAAAGAATAGGACCAAAACCAAGAGACCAAAGCAAAACAGACAGAAGTAATAAGCCTGATAGAGAATTTAATGTAATGATCATAAAGATACTCACAGGACTTGAGAGTGGAGAACATCAGTAAGACCCTTAACCCAGAGACTAAAAAGAACCAGAGATGAACAACTCAATAAATGAAATTTGAAAAATATACTTGATGGAATAAATAACAGTCTAGATGCAGCAGAAAATGAATTAATGACCTGAAAGACAGAATAGAAAGTCTAAGCTGAATGAAAAACAACTATGCAAAATGAGAATAGACTTAGGGAACTCTGACTCCATCAAACATAGTAACATTCATATTATAGCAATCCCAGAAGAGAGAAAAGGGGGCAGAAATTTGAAGAGATCATGTCTGAAAACTTCCCTAATCAAGGAAAGGAAACAGATACCCAGATCCAGGAGGTACAGAGATTCCATCCTAAGTTCAACCCAAGATCCCTCCCAAAAATTCAATCACCTAAAATTCACAATAAGATGCATATTAATTAAAGTGACCAAAAGTAGCTATAAAGAAAAAACTTAAAGCAGCAAGAGAGAATCAGGGTAGAGACAAAGAGGAGTTAAGATGGTGGAGAATTAGGGGGACCCTGGGCTATCCTTGTCCCTCAAACACAGCTGTATTGAGGTCAGATTACTTGGGACACCCAGGAAATAGATCTGTGGAGTGGCAGAAGGATCTCCACAGTTCGACGGAGATAGCTTGGCAGGAGCGAGGTATGTGATGTGAATTGGGCAAAAGAAAATGGCAGAGCCATGGAGGGGAGGGAATCCTTTCTATGGAGAGATAAAAGGGAGAGCAAGTGAAGGAGGCATTGAGAAAGTGTGGTATATGGTTACCACAGGAGGAAAACCTCTCTGGACCATGGACTGGGGAACAAGAAGTGCTAATGTCCTAGTTCATTTTTGCAAACATCTTTTGGAGATCAAACTCTGAGGTTTCAGAAGTGCGTGACTCTCCAGAGTGGCGCCATGGTGCGTGTTTGTAAGGAGGGAGCTGGCCATGGAGTGCATAGCGTGGTATAGAGAACTCTGGGGCACACTGGGAGAGAAGAGTCCCCTTCCTGGAGTACCTTTGGGAGACTGTTTATTGCCTCCCCAAAGACAGAAGACCCTGCAGGTGTCAGCCAAAGGCCTTTCATCAGCAGCATGGAGAGGCTCCACTCAGGAGAGGAATGGATCCATGCCACGTCCTTTAAAACTTTGGGTTTTGAATCCCCGATGTGTGCCAAAGAGGAAGTACAGGATCGTTGTGATTCAGGGCAAGCTGACTGCCCTTGCTATTCTGGGAGGGCTACCAGAACAGTGGGGGTTGAGAGCCCTGGTCTAGGGATGAGAGAGTGGGGTGGCACCATTTTCCTTCTCAAAACCAAAAAGGTGGTACTTCAAGGAGGAGCACAGTGGACCCCAGCAGAGGCAGGATCCACTTACATCAAACCCTGCCCCTCCATGTCTGGCAACTGCTTATTTACGGGGGCGAGATGAACACTGAGCCAACAGAGCCAGCCTCCTCTTCAGACTAGCACAGTGAGCATCCCTAGGCACCAACAGACAGCTGTTTCTTTTTTCCTCATTTTTTTCTTTTGCAATCAGGCTCATAGTTTGATTTGTTTTTTGTCATCTTTTTTTTTTTTTTTTCTTGGACCGGGCTTTTTTATTCTTTTCTTTTTCCTTCTTATCTCTTTTTTTCCCTTTCTTTTCCTTGAAATCAGCCTTAAAGTTTTTTGATTCCCTTTTTGTTGTTGTTCCCTTTCCTTCTCTCTTTTTATGGGATTAGGCCTCCCCACCTCACTGCCATTTTTTCCCCAGGGTTATTTCAATAAATAAAAGTACACTTAATTAAAAGTCCAAACACCCTACCAATGCAAACAAGGAGAAGCTCTGCAGAGGACTGACCAGTGGGATAGAGCAGCCAAAACCCAACAGCAGAGTGTATGCAACATACACCAGAAACACTTCCTGGAGTGCTAGGCCCTGAACAACGTATAACCCCTTTCTAATATAGTAGTACTCTCAGGTGCAGGACACATAACAAGCTTTTAAAACACAAAAGACATAAGCTGAGTCAAAGTGACAAGATAGAAGAATTCTCCCCCAAAGAAAGGTCAAGAAATCATAGCCAGGGACTTATTGTTAGAAGTTAGAACAACAGTCATAAGACTAATAACTGGGCTTGAATAGAGCATAGAAGCCACCAGAGAAACCCCTTCTGCAGAGATCAAAGATGTAAGGACTAGTTAGGATGAATTAAAAAAAAAAAAAAACTGTGGCTGAGATGTAAAACAAACTAGATACAGTGACAGCGAGGATGGAAGATGCAGAAGAGAGAATAGTTGAAATAGAAGATAAAACTATGGAAAATAATAAAGCTGGAAAAAAAAAGAGGGAAAGGAAGTTACTAGATCATGAGGGGAGACTTACAGAACCAAGGGATTCCACGAAATGAAACAGTATCTGTATCATAAGAGTCCCAGAAGAAGAGCCAGAAAGAGGGGTAGAAGTTTTATTTGAACAAATTATAGCTGAGAACTTCCCTAATCTGGGGAAGGAAGCAGGCATTCAAGTCCAAGAGGCACAGAGAACAGCCTTCAAATCAACAGACCAGGTCAACACCACAACATGGCATAGTGAAACTTGCAAAATCTAAGGATAGAGAATTCTGAAAGCAGCTAAGGACAAAAGGTCCTTAACCTACAAGGGTAGACACACAAGGGTAGTAGCAGACCTGTACACTGAAACTTGACAGGTCAGAAGGGAGTGGCAGGAAATATTCAGTGTGAACAGGAAAAATGTTCAGCCAAGAATCCTTACCCAGCAAGACTGTCATTCAGAATAATAAAGGCTTTCCCAAAGAGACAAAACCTAAAGGAGTTTGTAAACACTAAACCAGCCCTGCAAGATCCTAAGGGGGACTCTGGGTGGAAAGCAGAAAAGACTACAAAGGACCAGAAAACATCACCACAAACATGAGATCTACAGACAACACAATGACACTAAATTCATATCTTCTAAATGAACTAAATGCCCCAGTCAAAAGACATAGGGTAGCAGAATGGTTTAAAAAAACAAGATCCATCTACATGCTGGCTACAAGAGACTATTTTAGACCTGAGGACACCTGCAGATTGAAAGTGAGGGGATGGAGAACCATGTATCATGTTAATCGATGTCAACAGAAAGCTGGAGTAGCCATACTTACATCAGACAAACTAGATTTTAAAACGAAGATTGTAACAAGAGATAAAGAAGGGCATCATATCATAATTAAGAAGTCTATTCATCAAGCAGAGCTAACAATTGTAAATAGTACTCCCAACTTGGTTTATATATTTGGGTGCTTCCAATTAATCACAAACAAACAGATTGATAGAGATACCATAACTGTAGGAGACTTTAATACTGTACTTACAACAATGGACAGATCATCTTAGCAGAAATTAATAAGGAAACAATGGCTCTGATGACACATTGAACCAGATAGACTTGACTGAAATATTCAGAACATTTCATCTTAAAGCAGCAAGAATACATATTTTTCTCATGTGCACTGAGAAAATTCTCCAGAATACATCACATATTGGGTCACAAATCATCCCTCAACAGGTACAAGAAGACTGAGATCATACCATGCAGGTTTTCAGACCACAATGCTATGAAACTTGAAATCAGCCACAAGAAAAAAATTTGGAAAGCCCTCAAAGATATGGAGGTTAAAGAACATCCTACTAAAGAATGAGTGGGTTAACCAGGAACTTAAATTAAAAAATACATGGAAACAAATGAAAATGAAAACATGACAGTCCAAAACCTTTAGGATGCAGCAAAGGCAGTCCTAAGAGGAAAATACATGGCAATTCAGGCCTATCTCAAGAAGCAAAAAGGTCCCAAACTATACAACCTAACCTTATACCTAAAAGGGCAGCAAATAAAGTCCAAAGCCAGCAGAATAAAGGAAATAAAGATTAGAGTAGAAATAAATGATACAGAATTAAAAAAAAAAAAAAAGGTCAGTAGAACAGATGAACTAAGAGCTGGTTCTTTGGGAGAATAAACAAAATTGATAACCCCCTAGCTAGACTTCTCAAAAGGAGAGAGGACCTAAATAGATCAAATCACAAATGAAAGCAGAGAGATCACAACCAAAACCACAGAAATGCCAACACTTATAAGACAATACTATGAAAAATTATATGCCAACAAACTGGACAACCTAGGAATGGACGAATTCCTAGACACTCTCATACTACCAGAACTCAACCAGGAAGAACTAGAAAATTTGAACAGGCCCATAACCAGCAAAGAAATTGAATCGGTTATCAAAAGTCTCCCCCAACAATTAAGAGTCCTGGGCCAGATGGCTTCCCAAGGGAATTCTACCACACATTTAAAGAAGAGACCTATTCTTCTCAAATTGCTACAAAAAATACAAATAGAAGGATAGTTTCCAAACTCATTCTATGAAGCCAGCATTACCTTGATTCCAAAAATCAGAAAAAGACCTCACTAGAAAGAATTACAGGCCAATATCCCTGATGAACCTGGATGCAAAAATTCCCAACAAGATAGTAGCAAGTCGAATTCAACAGTACATTAAAAGAATTACTCACCATAATCAAGTGGGATTCATTCTTGGTCTTCAGGGCTGGTTCAATGTTTGCAAGTCAATCAACATGATACACCATATTAATGGAAGAAAGGATAAGAACCATACGATCCTGTAGATGCAGAGAAAGCATTTGACAAAATACAGCATCCTTTCTTGAGAAAAACCCTCAAGAAAGTAGGGATAGAAGGAATATAACTTAACATCATAAAAATCAATATGAAAACAGTTAACATCATCTTCAATGGAGAAAAACTGAGAGCTTTCCCCTCAAGATCAGGAACATGACAGGGAGGTCTACTCTTACCACTGTTGCTCAATATAGGACTGCAAGTCCTGGCCTCAGCAATCAGACAACAAAAAGAAATAAAAGGCATCCACACTGGCAAGAAAGAAGTCAAACTTTCACTCTTTGCAAATGAGATGATACTCTACATGGAAAACTTAAAGACTCCACCCAAAAACTGCTAGAGCTGACACATGAATTCCACAGTCACAGGATATAAAATCACTGTATAGAAACTGGTTGATCTCTATACACCAATAACAAAGCAACAGAAAGACATATCAAGGAGTCAATCCCATTTACAATTGCACCAAAAACATAAGATACCTAGGAATAAACCTAACCAAAGAGGCAAAAGACCTTTGTGCTCAAAACTATAGAAAGCTTATGAAAGAAACTGAAGAAGATACAAAGAAATGGAAAAATATTCTGTGCTCATGGATTGAAAGAACAAATATTGTTAAAATGTCAATACTTCCCAAAGCAATCTATACATTCAGTTCAATCCTTGTTGAAGTAACACCAGCATTCTCCACAGAGCTAGAACAAACAATCCAAAAATTTGTATTCAGAGAAAGACCTGAACAGCCAAAGTAATGTTGAAAAAGAAGACCAAAACCTGGAGGCATCACAATTCCAGACTTTAAGCTGTATTACAAAGCTATCGTTATCAAGATAGTATGGTATTGGCATTGAAACAGACACATAGATCAATGAAATAGAGAACCCAGAAATGGACCCACAAATATATGGTCAACTAATCTTTGACAAAGCAGGAACGAGTATCTAATGTAGAAGACGACAGTTCCTTTAACAATTTCTGGGAGAACTGGACAACGACATGAAGAATGAAACTAGCCCACTTTCTTATTCCATACATAACAATAAATTCAAAATGGATGTGAGACAGGAAACCATCAAAATCCTACAGGAAAAAACAGTCAACAACATCTTTGACCTCAGCCACAGCAACTTCTTACTTGACAGGTCTCTGGAGGCAAGGAAAATAAAAGCAAAATGAACTATGGGGACCTCAAGATAAAAAGCTCTGCACAGCAAAGGAAACAATCAACAAAACTAAAAGGCAACTGATGGAATGGGAGAAGAATATTTGCAAATGACATATCAGATAAAGGGTTAGTATCCAAAAATCTATAAACAACTTACCAAACTCAACACCGAAAAAACAAATAATCCAGTGAAGAAATGGGCAGAAGACATCAAAGGCTGCTTTTCCAAAGAAGACCTCCAGATGGCTACCAGACACACGAAAAGATGCTCAACATCACTCATCAGCAGGGAAATACAAATCAAAATCACAATGAAATACCACCTCACATCTGTCAGAAAGGCTAAAATTAATAACTCAGGAAACAACAGATGTTGGCAAGGATGTGGAGAGGGGGGAACACTTTTGCTCTGTTGGTGGGACTGCAAACTGGTGTAGCTACTCTGGAAAACAGTGTGGAGGTTCCTCAAAAAATTAAAAATAGAACTACCCTATGACCCAGGAATTGCCCTACTAGGTATTTATCCAAAGGATACAAAAATGCTGATTTGAAAGGGTACATGCACCCCAGTGTTTATAGCAACACTATCAGCAATAGCCAAATTATTGAAAGAGCCCAAATGTCCCAACTGATGAATGGACAAAGAAGATGTGGTATGTATGTATGTGTACACACACACACACACACACACACACACACACACACACAGGAATACTACTTGGTGATGAAATCTTGCCATTTGCAACAATGTGGATGGAGCTAGAAGGTATTATGCTAAGTGAAATAAGCCAGTCAAAGAAAGAGATGTCATATGATTTCACTCATATGTGGAATTTGAGAAACTCAACAGATGAACACAGAGGAAGGGGAAAAAAATAAGATAAAGGAAAAAAGAACAGGAAAAGGAAAAAACAGAGGGAGGCAAACCATAAGAGGCAAACCATCTCTTATGTGTCATATGTAAGAGATGAATCACTGGGTTCTATTCCTGAAGCCAAGACTACACTGTATGTTAACTAGCTTGAAATTAAATTTAAAAAACAAAGTAAAAAAAATCACAATAAATTAAAAATTCATATGTAAGCTGTACGATATAGGCTAACATGTAGAATTGGAGACCTTGAAGGACAGGAAAAAGTGAGTAAGACTAAATCTTTCAAGAAGTAATGGCTAAAATTTCCTACATTTAATAAAAAAAAAAAAAAACAACCTATAAGCCAACATATCCAAGAAGCTCAACAACCCCTAAGCTCAAGAAACATGAAAACAAAAACAAAAAACTACACCAAGGCACGTCACAATGAAATTGTTTAAAATTATTAATAAGGACGGGGCGCCTGGGTGGCGCAGTCGGTTTAGCGTCCGACTTCACCCAGGTCACGATCTCGCGGTCCGTGAGTTCGAGCCCCGCGTCAGGCTCTGGGCTGATGGCTCGGAGCCTGGAGCCTGTTTCCGATTCTGTGTCTCCCTCTCTCTCTGCCCCTCCCCCGTTCATGCTCTGTCTCTCTCTGTCCCAAAAATAAATAAAAAACGTTGAAAAAAAAAATGAAAAAAAATAAAATTATTAATAAGGAGAAAATCTGAAAAGCACTATCAGGGAAAAACATCACCTTACACATAAGGGAATAAATAAGAATTATAACGGACTTCTCATCAGAAACAATCAAGTGAGAAAACAATGCAGCAGCATCTTTAAATTATTGGAATAAAAAACTCAGCCTAGAATTCTATATCCAGCGAAAATATCTTTCAAAAACAAAGTTGAAGCAGACTTTCTCAGACATGTAAAAATTGTAAGAATTCATCAGCAACAGACCTGCACAAAAATATTGAAAATCTTTAAAGGGAAATAATAACAGATCAAAATTTCTACTTGTACAAAGGAATGAAGAGCAGAACTAGTTAGTATGTGGCAAAACATAAATTCTTTTAAAGTTTTTACAAATTATAACAATTAGAAATAATAATAAAATTAGAAGTTTATAGCCTATGTAGAAGTAAATTGCATGATAAAAGTAGCAAAAACTCAAGTCATGTTTAAGGACTGATGTGTAAAGCAATATAATATTCCCTGAAGATTGAGGATGGTAAGTTAAATGTGTATATAGATCATAAACTATTAAAAACCACCAAAGTTATAACAAATAAACTGACAAAGGAGATAAAATGGAGTCATTGAACATACTCCATTTATCTAAAACACATCAGGAAAAGTGGAACAAAAAACAGACATGACAAATAGAAAACAAATAGCAAGGTAATAGAATACAAATACAACCATATAATCATATGAAATGTAAATGGTTTATCCCAATTAAAGAACAGACTATCATACTAAGATAAAAAGCAAAGCACAACCAAATCCTGCCTATAATAAACGTGCCTTAAATATACAGACCCAAAGAGGTTTAAAGCACAATGATAGGAAAAGATTTGCCATGCTTACACTAATAAAAAGAAAGCACGCTAACATCATACTAAATAGTTTTCAGAACAAAGAATATTGCCAGAGGTAATTCTGACATATTTGGCCAACTAATATTTGAAAAGGGGGCCAAGAACACTCAATGAGGAAACAGTCTCTTCAATACGTGATGCAGGGAAACTGGATAACCACATGCAAAAGAATTAAATTGGACCCCTTTCTTCCAATACTCAAATATTAATTCAAATAGATTAAAGACTTAAATGTAAGACTTGAGACCACATGTCTCCTAGAAAAAAAAAAAAAACACACAGGAAGAAAGCTTCTTGACATTGGTCTTTGCAACAATTTTTTGTATGGAACACCAAAAGCAACAAAAGCAAATATTTAAAAACTGGGACTACATCAAACTAAAAGGCTTCTGCACTGCAAAAGAAACACAAAATAAAAAATGCGGTTTACAGAAAGGAAGGAAGTATTTGCAAATCCTGTTCTGGTAAGGAGCTGATATCCAAAATATATGAAGAACTCCTACAACTCAATAACAGAAAAAAACAAGCAACCTCATTTAAAAATAAGGCAGGGGATTTGAGGAGAAATTTTTCCAGAGAAGATATTCAAGTGGCGAATATGTATATGCAAAGGTGCTCAACGCCACTACTCAGGGAAAGAAAAATCAAAACCACAATGAGGTATTACCTCGCACCTGTTAGAACTCCTATCAAAAAGACAAGAGAGTACAAGTGTTGGTGAGGATGCGGAAGAAAGAAAACCCTGGTGCCCTATTAGTGGAAATGTAAACTGATACAGCCACTATGGAAGACTGAAGAGCTAGTATGGAGGTTTCCCAAAAAATTAAAAATAGAACTACCATACGATCCAACAATTCCACTTCTGGATCTATATCCAAAGGAAATAAAATCACTGCAGAAGGGATATCTGCATCCTCGTGTGCATTATAGTGTTATTGACAATAACTAAGATATGGAAACAACCTGCCTTTTGACAGATGAACAGATAAAGATGTGGGACACTATTCAGCCATAAAAATGTAAATCCTGCTATTTGCAATGACACAGACGGACTTTGAAGACATGCTAAGTGAAATAAGTCAAAGAAAGACAAATACTATAGTATGTTATTTATATATGGAATAAAAAAAATCAACTTAAAATTGCAACACTAATGCCCATTTATAGAGGAGGAAAAATGTGGTATCGCTCAACCGGAGTATCACTCAACCATAAAAAAATAAAACCTTGCCATTTACAACATCATGGATGAACCTAGAGGGTATACGGCTAAGTGAAGGAAGCCAGAGAAAGACAAATACTGTATGATTGCAACTCGTAGGTTGAATTTAATAAAGGAAACAAAAAAACAGACTCTTAAATATAAAGAGCTGGTTGTTGCCTGAGGGGAGGTGGGGAGGAGGAGGAGTGAAAAAGATAAAGGGGGTTCAGAGTATGGTTATCTTGATGAGCACTAAGAAATGTACAGAATTGTTGAATCATTATACAGTACTCCTGAACCTACCCTAACCCTGTGTATTAATTATACTTGGATGAAAACAAAAGTAAATAAAAACGCACTCAAACCCAGAGAAAACAAAGACCAGTTTTGTGGTCACCAGAGGTGGAAGTTGGGAGGGTGGGCGTGGTCAAAAGTGGAGGAAAGTGGTCCAAAGTTATCAACTTCCAGTTAGAAGATAAATACCGGGGTTGTAATTTACATGATGGCTATGGTTAATGCTGCTGCATGACATGTTTGAAAGTTTCTAAGGGTAGACCATAGAAGTTCTCATCACAAGGAAAAGGCAGTTATAATTTTACGAGGAGCTGGATGTTAAATAAAATTCTATCAGGTGGATTATGAAAAATATTAAGTTGGTTTAGTAAGGTTGCAGGATCTAAGATTGATATATACAAATCAACTGTGTTTCTATAGGATAGGCAACCAGAAATTGAAATTTTAAAAGAACATAAAAGAGTATGGAAAACTTATATATTTTTCTAAATTTACCCCTGATTTACAGGTTTAAGACTATAAAACATTACTGAGCAAAATTTTAAAAGTCCTACATAGGGGCGCCTGGGTGTCTCAGTCGGGTAAGCGTCCGACTTCAGCTCAGGTCATGATCTCGCAGCCTGAGTTCGAGCCCCAAGTCGGGCCCTGTGCTGACAGCTCAGAGCCTGGAGTCTGCTTCGGATTCTGCGTCTCCCTCTCTCTGCCCCTCTCATGCTCTGTCTCTCTCACTCTCAAAATTGAGTAAATGTTAAAAAAATTTTTTTTTAAATGGAAAGTCCTACATCAATGAAGACATACATCAGGTTTGAGACCATGAAAACAGTCTTACAATGTCAATTCTCCCCAAATTGATCTACAAATTTAATACAATCCCAGTCAAAATCTATAAGACTGTTTTTGTAAAACTGATAAAATTTATACGGAAATGAAAGGGACTAAGTATAGTCAAAACAACTTAAAGTTGGAAGACTAACACTACCTCATTTCAAAATGAGATATAGTTAAGATAGTAAAGCTACAGTAATTCGGATGATATGTAAAGTCTGATCAATAGATCAATGTTACAGAATATAGGCATCACTTGCTTCATTGCACTTGGATTTACTCCCTTTCACAGATACTCTGGGCTTTTGTTGTTTTTACAAATTTAAAGTTTGGGGCAACCCTGTAATCAAGCAAGTCTCTCAGCACCATTCTTCCAATGGTATTTGCTCTTTTAGGTCTTTGTGTAACATTTTGGTAATTCTTGCGATATCTCTAACTTTTTCATTGTATTTGTTATTGGTGATCTGTGAGCTTTGAGGTTACTATCATGATTGTTTTCGAGCACCACATCCCGTGCCACAACCATCCACTTCCACATCTCTCTTCAGGCCACCCTGAGACACAACAATATTGAAATTAGGCCAACTAATAACCCTACAATGGCTTCTAAGTGTTCAAGTAAGAGTTGTATGTCTTCCACTTTAAATCAAAAGCTATAAATGATTAGAGGTGCCTCGGTGGCTCAGTCAGTTACATGTCCGACTCTTGATTTAGGCTCAGGTCATGATCTCATGGTTTGTGAGATTGAGTCCCTCATGGGACTCTGCACTGACAGTGCAGAGGGTGCTTGGGATTCTCTCTCCCCCTCTCTCTCGGCTCCTCTCCCACTCATATGCAGAGGCACACTTTCTCTCCCTCAAAGCTTTAAAAAGCTATAAATGATTAAACTTTCTCAGGAAGCCATGTTGAAAGCGCTAGGCCTCTTGCAGCAGTCAGCCAAATTGTGAAGGCAAAGGAAAAGTCATAAATTAGAAGTGCTATTCCAGTGATCAGTGATTTAAAAAGATAAAAATAAAAAAAAATAATAAAGCAAAACAGCCTAATTACTTATCTAGAGAAAGTTTTAGTGCTCTGGATAGAAGATCAAGCCAGCCAGAACCTTCCCTTCAGCCTTCCCTGAAGGCTAAGAGGTGAGGAAGCTGCAGGAGAAAAGCTGGAATCTATCAGAAGTTGGTTCATGAGGTTTAAGGAAAGAAACCATCTCCCTAACATAAAAGTGTAAGGTTAGGCAGCAAGTGCTGAGACAGAGGCTGCAGCAAGATCCAGAAGATCTAGCTAAGGTAATTACTGAAGGTGGCTACACTAAACAGATTTTCAGGGCAGACAAAACAGACTTCAATTGGAAGAAGATGCCACCTAGGACTTTCATAGCTAGAGAAGTCAATGCCTGGATTCAAAGGACAGGTTGGGTCTCTGGTTAGAGAGTAATGTAGCTGCTGACTTTAACTTAAAGGCAATGCCCATTTACCATTCCCAAATCCCAAAGCCCTTAAGAATTGTGCTAGATCTACTCTGTATGTGCTCTATAAATGGAACAACAAAGCCTGGATGAGAGCACATCTGTTCACAACATGGCTCACTGAAAATTTTAAGCTCACCACTGAGAACTGCTACTCAGAAGAAAAGATTCCTTTCAAAAGATTTAATACTCACTGGCAATGTACTTGGTCACCCAAGAGCTCTGGTGGACATATACGAAATGTATGTTATTTCATGCCTGTTAACGACATCTATCCTGCAGCCCATGGATCAAGTAGTCATTCAAGTTTCAAGCCTTATTTAAGAATATATGGGGAGCCTGGGTGGCTCAGTGGGTTGAGTGTCCCACTTCGGCTCAGGTCATGATTTCACAGTTCGTGGGTTCGAGCCCCGCATCGGGCTCTGTGCTGACAGCTAGGAGCCTGCTTTGCATTCTGTGTCTCTCTCTGTTCCTTCCCTGCTCACATGTTGTCTCTCTCATGAATGAATGAATGAATGAATGAATGAATGTATTTCATAAGGTTATTGCTGCCATGGACAGGGATTTCTCTGATGGATCTCGGAAGCCAGCTGAAAACCTTCTAGAAAGGATTCACCATTCTAGATGCCAGTAAGAATATTCATGATTCATAGGAAGAGGTTAAAATATCAACATGAACAGGATTTGGGGAGAAGTTGATTCCAACCCTCATGGATGACTTTGAAGGGGGTCAAGATTCCAGTGGAGAAGTAACTGCAGGTGGGGTAGAAACAGCAAGAGAACTAGAAGTGGAGCCTCAAGATGCACTGAATTGCTGCAACCTCATGATCAAACTTAGACAAGGTGTTGATCTTCGTGGATGAGGAAAGAAAGTGGTTTCTTGGGATGGAATCTATTCATGGTGAAGAGGTTGTGACGATGGTTATGGTGGCAGCAAAAGATTTAGAACATTTCATATACTTAGTTGATAAAGCAGCAGCAGGGTTGGAGAAGATGGGCTCCAATTTGGAGGGAAGTTCACTGTGGGTAAAATGCTATGAAAGAGCATCTTCTACTACAGAGAAATTGCTCATAAAACGAAGTATCAATTAACGTGGGAAACATCACCGTTGCCTTATTTGAAGACACTGCCACAGCCACCCCCCTTTCAGCAGCCAACATGGAGGCAAGAGCCTTTCCCAGCAAAATAACTCCCTGAAAGCTCAGAGAGCATTTTTTTTAGGAATAACGTTGTAAATTAAGATATATACAGTGTTTGTCCAGACATGATGCTATTGCACGCTTTATAGTTTAATGTAATCATAACCTCCGTATACATCAGGAAACCAAAAATTCATTTGACTTGCTTTATTGCAACATTCACTTTATTGTGGCGATCTGGAACTGAACGTGCAACGCGCGTGCTGGTGCACAGTCTAGAAAGAGCTACACATATATGTTTTTTTTAATTCCTTCAAAGTTTCCAGGAAAATTCAACAGAAGTAGTAATTGTTTCAATAAATGATCTGGAATAACTGGACAGCCGTATGAAAGAAAGGAGAAGGCAGGGAAGGAAAAGGAGAAAGAAATTTCAACCCTTACTTCACACAATATATAAAAATTAACAGAAAATGGTTCATAACTGAAATAAGATCTAAAACTGTAAAACTCCTAGAAGAAAATGTAGGGAAACATATGACTGAGCATGATTTGCCTACGATTGTTTAAGCAGGTCACAAAAATAGCATGAAGTATAAAAGAAAAAAAATCAATTGGGCTTAATAAAAATTAAGAACTTTTTCTCTTGGGGTGCCTGGGTGGCTCCATCAGTTAAGCATCCAACTTCAGCTCAGGTCATGATCTCACAGTCCATGAGTTCAAGCCCCGCGTTGGGCTCTGTGCTGACAGCTCAGAGCCTGGAGCCTGCTTCTGATTCTGTGTCTCCCTCTCTTTCTGCCCTTCCCCCATTCATGCTCTCTCTCTGTCTCAAAAATAAATAAACATTAAAAAAATTAAAAGAACTTTTTCTCTTTAAAGACACTGTTCTATTTAAGCCAAAACTTTCTAGGGATACGCCCTTGAGTCGTTCTGGTGTCCTCCTGTCCTCCTTTAGCAAATGGAGGTAAAAATAATACATTCCTTTAGGGATATTCCTTAGGGTGAAGACTAACCTATCGAAGTGAATGCCTTTAGTAAATGCATTTAGCATTTAGTCTAAAATCTAAGCTGTATTAGCTATGTACCAGCAGGCCTGAAATAAATATGCATGGAAATTTCAAAAAGACATTAAACACAAAACATAGTTGATCGAGGACTTATGACTTGTATGTAGAATATACAAAGAACACTTAAAATTTTTTTAAGTTTACTCATTCTGAGAGAGAGAGAGAGAGAGAGAGAGAGCGAGCAAGTGAGCGAATGAGCAGGGAAGGGGTGCAGAGAAGGGGAGAGAGAATCCCAAGCAGGCTCCGCACTGTCAATACAGAGCTCAACATGGGGCTTGGAGCCACAAACTGGAGCTCCAACCTACAAACCATGAGATCATGACCTAAGCCAAAGTTGAGTCCAACAATTGAAATGACTGAGCCACCCAGGCACCCCTATAAAGAAAACTTTCCAGTCAAGAAAGCAAATAACCCATTTTTAATAGTATAGGATTTAAAGATTTATTACCCAAGAAGATACAGAAAGATGGATAATAAACCCATGAACGGATGTTCGACACCATTAGTCATTACAGAAATGCAAATCAGAACCACAATGAAATACTATTACACTCCCACTGGAATGGCTAAGATTAAAAAGATTAACATTACTGGGACACCTGGGTGGCTCAAGGTTAAGCATGTGACTCTTGATTTCGGGTCAAGTCATGATCTCACAGTTCATGGGTTCAAGCCCTGCATTGGGCTCCACGCTGTCAGCTTGGGATTCTCTCTCTCCCTTTCTCTCTGTCCCTCCCCCACTTACACATGTGCTCTCAGAATATATAACTAAAAAAAAAAAAAAAAAAAGACTAACATGACCAAGTACTACAAGAATGTGAGCAATTAGAACTCTCAAAGACCTTTGGGAGTGTTCAATAGTTTAACCACATTAGAAAACCTGTTTTGGCAGCTTTTTAAAAGTTAAATGTACACCAACCATGATCTAGTCATTCCATTCCTATGTATTTACTCCAGAGAAAATATATATCCATACAAAGACTTATCTATAATCCCAAGTGCTTTACTTATAACACAAAACTGGAAACTCAAATGGCCATCAACAGGCGACTGGATGAACGCATCGTGGTATATCCGTGAAGGAACTAGACTTGGCAACATGAAAGCGAACTATTGATACACACAATGTGGATAAATCTCAAAATAATTATGCTGAATGAGAGAAGCTGTGAGAAAAGAGTGCGTACTTTTTAAAATATTTATTTTTTGAGAGAGAGCAAATGTCACCGGGGGAGGCACAGAGAGAAGGGGACAGAGGATCCAAAGCAGGCTCAGTGCTGACAGCAGAGAGCCCGATGTGGGGCACGAACTTACAAACTATGAGATCATGACCTGAACCAAACAAAGTCAGACACTCAACCACTGAGCCACCAGGCACCCAAGAGTGCCTATTCTTTGATTCCATCGATAGATTTTTTAAAACGCAATCTCTTCTATCCTGGAAAAAAGCAGATGAGTGATTGCAAGGGGCAGGTGAGGGGGATGGAAAGGGAAGAAGGATTTCAAAGGGGCAAGAGTATCTTGGAGATGATGGCTCTGTTCGTTATCTTGATTGCAGTGATGGTCCCAGTGTAGACATATGTCAAAAGTCAAATTCCACACTTTAAATACGTACAGTTTATTTAATTCCAATGATCTCAATAAAGCTATAAAAAGTACTTGTCCTATGACCCATTTTTCATAGGCCTATATGGAAAAGTGACAAATTAATGGCCAGATGGATACACGTTTCCTGGGCTGGGAATATTCAGTGTTTTGCTGCAGAAAAAGACATCACCAAGCATATTACTGGGGGTATAATGGTAGATATCTATAGGTCAGGAGAACAATCCAGCACTGCTCAAATCATTATGTGGAAAACTGCACACAATACTCTCTCCTTGCGTGGGGTGTGGTCAGATGCAGAAAAGACAGAGGGCCCAGGCCATTGACATATATATTAACTAGTCACCCTAATAGCAATCAACATGGTTTATTAATTTTGAAAATCGCGGGGCACCTGGGGGACTCAGTCCGTTAAATGTCCGACTTTGGCTCAGGTCATGATCTCATGTTTCGTGGGTTCGAGCCCTGCGTCGGGCTCCGTGCTGACTGCTCAGAGCCTGGAGCCTGCTTCTGATTCTGTGCCTCCCTCTCTCGCTCTGCCCCTCCCATTTGTGTACATGCTCTCTCAAAAATAAACAAACATTAAAAAAAAAGAGTCACATACCTAGATTTGTCATTTAATTTAGGATCTTGAACTTTTACTGATGGTTCTTGTAAATTTGAAGATTCATATTTTGAAGTAACTTCCAATCATGAAAATTAAAAACAAAAATTAAGCTTTTCAAGTAAACACTTAAGAATAATACTCAAAAGCCTTAGGATACATTTAAAAAATCTGACCTTGTTGCACATCATCCGGTTTCAACTTTTCAGGTGAACTATCTCCTGTATTTGTTTGCTGTAGAAAAAAATAGTTACGGTGCCTTTGAAGTCCCTCTTTTGAAATGCTCTTGGAGCCACTTTACACATCCACAGAAAAGCATTTCCACTAAATAATGAGATACCAGGCTTTTCATTCGCTAGACTTTGCTCCTAATGACTGCTGACTGCTCCAAAAAATTGATATTCACTCTTAGGCAAAGATTTGCCACTCGCAAAAACACGATCATTACGCTTCTATGTAATCTCCATGTAATTAAATATAAACAAAATGGGGACCAGACCGAATACCTGTACATGCCAAGAGGTGTGTTAGGATGAAAATAAAATGTATGCCTAGCATCCAGGAGGGCTATAGTATGAACCAGCTATTACCCCCATTTTATAGCTGAGAAGCCTCAGACTCAGTGATGTTAATTTCCCCAAGTTCCTGTATCTAGTCAGGGAAAACCAGGTCCGACTCCAAACATTAGACTCTTTTCCCTATAATCTTTTCCCTACAATCTCAGTCTCCGTGAGAAAACGAGGCAGAGGCAGCCAAGTCACACGTTCCTCTGGAGAGCCAAGTTGCATGGAAGCAGAGAACCCATGAACATGGCAAACAAAAGTAACCTAAAGGAGAGGAGTGCTCCCCCCCTCAAAAGGGGGAGATCCATTGGTCAGGAAAAAAATGGACTACAAGCCAGGAGAGATGCCTTCCACCTGTCAGCATCCTGGTGGACACAGTTCAAAACTTTGTGCCCAGCATCCCATACTCACGACAGGCTCATTAGACTGATCATTTACAGGGAGAGCTGTTGGGCAGTGGTCATCCCCAGCACTCATTAACTCTGCCAGCTTAGTGGATTCTTCTGTCTGGTCTATACACACAGAGAAAAGAGCATTAAAAGTGGAAACAATAACCATATGCCCCGGTGACCACATTCTCCCATCGTTCTTCATGGGACCCCATGCTGACAGTACAACACCATCTATTGGTAAGAGCTGGTAATCACATCCT
Source organism: Panthera uncia (assembly GCF_023721935.1). Lineage (NCBI taxonomy): Eukaryota > Metazoa > Chordata > Mammalia > Carnivora > Felidae > Panthera > Panthera uncia. The sequence goes on from NW_026057581.1 coordinate 16,749,733, forward strand.
GTCTTAAATCTCAAGTCCGAAATCTACCTGCACTTTGAGAAAGAAACAGCTTTGGGATGGGACTCGTAATAGATACAGGATCTATGCAGGGTCAGCTTTGGGGGTGGCCGGGCCTTTCCGTGCCCCCATATTCTGCCTCCAGCCACCCCTATCATATTTTCTCCTTTTTCCATTTCCATTGACCCACAAGAGAATGTATCAGACTGGGAAAATAATATAAGATGTTAGCAACTTTTCTTTCTCCGTAGGTACAATGGAACATTTATTACTCTTACAGGACCACAGGCTTTCAGTGACCTCTTCCAAGTAAGGTTTTATTATTGTCTTTATAGGGAATTCAGAGTAAGAAATTTTATTTCCCAGTATACCTGTCTCTCTTTCATGACTGCTAGGAATGTCAGTGTCTGCTTTCTCAAATTTACCAGAAAGTTCGGAGGAGCTTCTTTTCTGGTCAGGCAACATCTGAAATGCAAGCCAAAATCCACATGACCTTTAAAAGGACTAAACTCTTAAAAATTTAAGGAAAAGCTAAGGCTCAGAACACAGCAAAATGATAAATTCAAAGTTAGTCTTTGGTTTGTCCTCTTTTGAAGGATAATGTTACTGTTTCCACCTCTCTGACCCCCTTCCCTCCAGGACTAGCTCTGGCTGACCACTTCCCTTCTTTCACTCACTCCGTCCTCGTGTCTTCACAGCCTGCAGTGAGTTCCCAACTGTGGGATTTCTCCAATCCCCACTCCTTCCTCACAAGGGCCTCACGGTCTAAGAACTGCAGCTGAATCACAGGAAAACCTTAGTTCTACCCCGAAACATTTTCTTCACTTTGGGAGACATGGAAATACATACAATTCTGAAGTTTTGTTTTTTTTTAATGTTTGTTTATTTTAAGAGAGAGAGAGAAAATGAATGGGAGTGGGGCAGAAAGAAAGGGAGAGAGAGAATCCCAAGCAGGCTCCACACTGTCAGCATGGAGCCCGATGTGGGGCTTGAACCCACAAACCGGGGACAGCATGACCTGAGCTGAAATCAAGAGTCAGATGCTTAACGGACTGAGCCACCCAGGAGCCCCCTGAGGTTTTTCACCGAATAAAGGCAAACCTCTAATGTTGAGGCAGAAAGGAAGGGAGGCTCAGAAGACTAATTCACCAAAGCAAAGTCATTTTGGTTTTCGACTGACCCTTAACCTGTCAGCAGGTCGTAAGAAGAGTCATAAGATCTGACTCACAGAAGACTGTAAGACTCCACTCCAACCGGCAGTAAAAGGCGGAGGCCATTGTTAAAACTGGTCCCTATAGGAAATCTCACGACCCTAGGAAAATGGAAAAAACTTACTTCCCAGTGTAAATGATAAACCCAAAGCTTCACAGCCCCTCCCTATAGAGTTAGGTAATTTTAAAAACATAAAACCCTTTTCCAGAGGCAAAGCGGGGTCCCTTTTCCTCATCTTGGAGGAGGGGCCACTACTTTGTCTGTGAAGTAGCTCTTTTCTTATTTCTAGGTTTAACAAATCTTTGTCCCTTTCTCTAAATGGTTTTCTCTTGAATTCTTTCTCCCATAAAGCCAAGAACCCTCTTGGTGAGGGTCTATACACCCTCTCTGTGGGGGCCTTAGCCTATGTAGCCTCAGTGTTAGGCCAATTCATATGTAATATGTTATAGGAAGTAATTTTTCGGTAAATGATTCTCTTTCTCTCGTCCTCACCCCATGAAATGGTCTTTTCATAGGGTGAGTCTTTGGGAACACTACCACAGAGCACTTTACAGTGTATGAGAGGTCTTCATATGCAACTCAATGCCAAAAGCAAATGGGCCCAAAGCTTCCCCCCGACTTCTTAATTCAACCTCCTATCGGCCATTATCATAATATCGTAGGTCTCGTCACTAATTTCTTTGCTCTGCCTATCATCTGTGATAGAGAAAATCTTTGTGATCTTTGCTGTGTGTCAACAGGAAACATCACAGTCAATGATCTGGAGGCCGTATCAGTCTAGAAGAGGTATAAACCATTTCGGCATAAGACCAGGAGATAAAATTTCAGAACTCCCTAAGACACACGATTTCTAGCGATTCCCCTTGGTCCTCAAGGAGGGGAGAGAGAAGGAAATACTAAGAAAGCCCACAGCAAGTATCCTCAGAACTTCAGGAAGAATGTGGTGAGGTGGTAATGTTATCCTAGAAGATTTTTAACTGTTCACAATAAGTGGAGTAAAAGCATTTTGAGGCACAAAGGGGTTTTCTGTCCTACATGTGCTTGTTACAGAATATTCCAAAGATCAAGCTATCTGCTTGAGCAGATGTTCACATCAAAACCCAACAAGAAAGTTAAAGACATAAAAACATGCTAAAACAGGGGCGCCTGGATGGCTCAGTTGGTTGAGCGACCGACTTCGGCTCAGGTCATGGTTTCACAGTTTGTGAGTTCGAGCCCCGCGTCGGGCTCTGTGCTGGCAGCTCCGAGCCTGAAGCCTGCTTTGGATTCTGTGTCTCCCTCTCTCTCTGCCCCTTCCCCACTCACACTCTGTCTCTCTCTCTCTCTCAAAATAAAATAAAAACATTAAAAAAATAAAAAAAAACACGCTAAAACATTTCCAAACGATCCAAAAGAATTAAGTTTGCCACCTGTTTGTCTTCTCCTAAAGCTTTGATAGAAGCTTGTGAGATGTTGAATTGCAAATCAAAATGGATTTCTATTTTCATCACTTCTTTGTTGCTGATATTAAAAGGCTTCTTCAGGTAAATGATAAGCATCTTCACATTTCCAGTTTCTAACAAAAAACAAAGTATACAAATGCTTATCAACACGCTGAAAGGTTTTAAGATTTTAGAATTGTAAACAACCGCACTGGGATATTTGTCAACTGCTCAGATTTGTCTGCAATAAGAAGTTGAAAAGAAATTGTGTTAAAGTTACTTTGAACTCATTTTTATTAGAAGCACATTTGTGTGTTTACACATACAAATACACACAGTATGATTATGTAGTTAATCCTGGAAAGACAGGAAGTTACTTGTCTTAGCAGCCAAGCAATGGAGATGGTTTTGGATTCTAAAATTTGATATGATTTTTTTAATTTTTAAGATTTATTTATTTTTGAGACAGAGCACAAGCAGGAAAGGGTGGTGGGATGGGGGGGGTGGTTGTGGTGGTGGCAGACACAAGATCCGAAGTGGGCTCTACACTGACAGAAGCAAGCCTGATGCAGGGCTTGAACTTACAAACTGTGAGATCATGACATGAGCCAAAGTCGGAAGCTGAACCAACTGAGCCATCCAGGAGCCCAATCTGATTTTTTTTTTAATTTTAAGTGATCTCTACACCCAATGTGGGGCTCAAACTTACAACCTCAAGATCAAGAGTTGTGTGTTCTACCAACTGAGCCAGCCAGGTGTCCCTTCAATCTGATTTTTAAAGATCATTTTGTGAATACAAAGTTTTACCTACAGTAAGTATTTTACCACCCAATGTATAAACCACAACACTCATTCTCCTTCTTAATCTCAGATCTCACTTCTAAAATTCAAAATAAAATTCATTGTTCCCGATATGCAAAAATGAAATAATCTTATTTCAATAGACTCCATGTAAGAAAGAGAAATTAAAACATCCTAGAGGCACCTGTGTCTCAGACAACAGTCACCTTGAGGGCCTCCTACCAGGACATCAGCTCTTTACTGATGAATAACAACTGGTTTCAGAAGACAAGATAGAACAAAATTCATGTAGAGTTCAAGAGTAAACCACAATAACTATAAACTGAGTCAGAGGCACCAGGCAAGAAAGTCCCTGAAAGAGCAGACAAAACTAAGGGTCACAGATTAAGGAGAATGGAGAGAAGAGTGAGACACACAGGGGCCTGGATCTGTGACCACTGAACCCCTGAAACATGGCTAGTACAAACTGGCATGTCCTAGAAGTATAACATACACATCAGTTTGTGAAGACTTCACACAAAAAAAGGTAGAATCTCTCATTTTTTATAGTGATTACCTATTAAAATAGTAACATTTGGAATATATTGGGTAAAATATGTTAAAATTTGCTTTTTACCTTTTTTAATGGACTACTATAAGATTTTTAAATATGTGGCTCCTTTGATGGCACCACCCCTCCAGCTGCCCTCACCCCCCCCAGCTGCCCTTGCCCCCCCCAGCTGCCCTCACCCCCCCACCCCCCCTCCAATATGCCCTTGGCTGCAGTCCATCCAAAGAGGTGCCACAAGCCTGGAAGTACACAAGCAGGCCCAATAGGAGCCATGACCCCTCCAAAGGGACTCCTGCTCTGGGGAGTGGGGGTGGGAAAGATAACCACATATACCAGCCCACTGCAGGCCCCAACCATGGGCAGGGACAGGGGGAGAGACATCTCGTGTGAATGCAGGCCCCACTCACCAATGAAAGCTTCTCAGGGTACAACACAGGAAAAGTGCCCTGCATTTTGGTGCTTTGGCATTTTGCAAACCCCTGGTCTGACTCAACTCACGCGAATGTGGCCCCAGACTGGCCCACTAACAACACAGGAACTAAAATCCCTGCCTCCAACAGGCAAAGAGAGCCGATGCAGACAACTGTACTGAAGGCAAAAATGTGGTTACCCACAACAGTAGGGTGCATGCAATACATAAAGCAGCCACCCACGAAGTACCAGATTCTGGTGAACAGGGGACACTGCCCTTCAGGGCACTCCAGGACCTCTTCTTCATAAGGCCACTACTTTCAAGAACTGAAGACATAGCTGATTTTCCTAACACACAGAAACAGACAAAATGAGTACACAGAGGAATATGCCCCATATGAAAGAACAAAATAAGATTACAGCAAGAAAGCTAAATAAAAACGGAGCTAAGTAATATGCCTGATAGAGAATTTAAAGTAATAGTCATAAAGATACTCCCTGGACAGGAGAAAAGGGTGGAAGATCTCAGTAAGACCCTCAACAAAGACACAGGAAATCTAAAGAACCAATCAGAGATGAAGAGCTCAATAACCAAAATTAAAAATTTACAAGATGGAATAAGTAGTAGACTAGAGGAAGCAGAAGGACAGATCAGTGACCTGGAGGACAGGGTAATGGAAAGCAGCCAAGCTAAAGAGGAGAGAGAAAATAAAAAATGAAAATAGACTAAGTGAACTCAGCAACACCACCAAATGTAACAACATTCTCATTATAGGGCTCTCAGAAGGAGAAGAGAGAAAAAAGGGTGTAGAAAATCTATTTGAGAAATAATAGCTGAAAACTTCCCAAATCTGGGAAAGGAAACAAATACAGATCCAGGAGGCAGAAAGTCCCCAACAAAATTAGCCCAAATAGTCCAGGCTAAGGCACACTGTAATTAAAATAGCAAAAAGTAGTGATAAAGAATTTTAAAAGCAGCAAGAGAAAACAGTTATATACAAGGGAAACCCCATAAGGCTATCGACTGATTTTTCAGCAAAAACTTTTCAGTCCAAAAGGGAGTGGCATGCTATATTCAAAGTGCTGAAAGAAAAAAACCTACAACCAAGCACACTCCATCCATCAAGGCTATCATGTCCTATAAGAAACGTTAAAGGGGACTCTCTGAGTGGAAAGGAAAGACCTTAAGAGTAAGAAAAGTAGTAAACACAAAACAGTAAAATGAAGCATATCTATAAAAATCAGTCAAGGGATTCATATAATAAAAGGATGTTAAGTATCACATCATATACCTAAATCATGGTGGAGAGAAGAGTAAAGAACGGATTCAAACTTAAGCAGCCATCAACTTAACATACACTACTATATTCAAAAAATGTTATATACAAACCTAATGGTAATCACAAATCAAAAATCAGTAACAGATCTGTAAAAATAATGGACAAAGGAATCCAAGCATCTGACTAAAGAAAGCCAGAAAACTGAAAGAAAAGAGGATGAGAAGAAAGGAATAGAGAAGAACTACAAAAACAACCATAAAACAAATAATAAAATGGCAATAAGTACATACCTATAAATAATTACCTTGAATGTAAATGGACTAAACAAAAGACAGACAGTAACAGAATAGATAAAAAGCAAGACTTATCTTATATGTTGCCTATAGGAGATTCATTTCAGACCTAAAGATGCGTGGAGATTAAAGGTGAAGGGATGGAAAAGCATTTATCATGTAAAAGGATGTGAAAAGAAAGCTGGGGTAACAATACTTCTATTGGAAAAAAAAGACATGAAAGACTGGCTCTGCCTGCATTCTGCCTTGACCTTTCCATGTGGCCCTTGGGGTATACTGGGTACTTCCTCCAGGATCTGATAAATGATGCTATGAATGCTCAGTGGGGGAAAAGATGGTGGCAGAGTAGGAGGGCCCGAGGCTCATCTTGTCCCACAGACACAACTAGGTAAATACCAAATCATCCTAAATACCCAAGAAATTGACCTGAACATGGACAGATCAAATTCCACAACTAAAGGGAGAAAAGAGGCCATATAGAGAAAGGTAGAAAGTGCGGAGCCTTGATGTGGGGGAGAAATGGATCTCGGGAGCCACAGAAGGGAGGGGGCCATAAACAAGGGCAGGAAAAGGAGGAGCACACAGGGGAACACACAGGGAGAATGTTTCCCTAATGCCATTGACTTGGAAAATGAAAGGGGATGAATTTTGAGAGTTCTTGAAATCACCAGGGCTTAAGACATGGAGTTTTAAAAGTCAATGGGCTTGGCTTGAATAGAGCGTGGAGGGCACTGACTGCTCCTGGAAAGAAGGCAGGTAAACAACTTAGGGGAAGTTTGGGAACAGCAATCTGAAAAACACCTAGGACACACAGAAGGTGATTATTCACTATTCTAGGAGCACTTCCTTGAGAGGTAGCATTCATGGAGATGTTTCTCCAGGGACAGAGGAGCTGGCCAGTGCCATTTCCCTCCCCTGCCTCTCAGCATAAACACAGAGACACCTGCAGGAAGCAGCATGGTGCCCACACTGGCTTCCTACCTTGCTTACACCAAGCCCCACCTCCTGTGCTCTGGTGGCACTACCCTTCTCAGTCAAGCCTGCCTCAGTGACAACATGGCAGGCCGCACAAACCCCTGCCCAAACCACGTCTCTGATCAGAGTTTTGCAGGGTCTCAGTTTTTGTGTAAGCAGTATCAAGTATCATTTCACAGGTAGATCAGAGTACACCTGGTTAAAAGTCACCGCATTCAGGTCAGGGATCAAACACTGCCTGTGGGGGATAAGCTTAGGAACTCCCCCAGGCTTACACCAATGGGTTGACAAGGCATAAAGAAATACAAAGTCATAAAATGCTCACACCTGAGTTTGGGTAAAACAGATTGGCACTCCAAGAATAGGGGGGTGCAAAGACACCCCAAGAATAGGGAAGCACAAAGGTGCCAGGAATAGGGAGGTGCAAAGGCACCCCAAAATAAAGAGGGGGTGCAGAGCCCCCAAAACAGAGAGGGAGAGGCAAAGGCCTGAAACAGAAACAGTGCAAAAGTGCCCAATACATAGGTATATGAAATAAATAAGATTAGATGTTCAGGATGGAAGCACTCCCAATTTAGTACTATAGCAGAAAAGCTGCTTTCACAGGAGGATAGGGCCAGGTTAGGTAAATTGGTGAATTGGACTATGGACTGCTGCGCTGCAGGCAAAGCAGCCCAGAGCAGAAATGGTTAACAAAGCAGAAAAGGTGTCTTGTCAACCCTGAGGTTATTCCCCCTGTCTTATCCCCTAGGCTAGCTAAGGTAAACAGAGGTGCTGCCTCATGTCCGCTGTAAACAACCCTCCTCCCGACTGCCCAGTGCCCGGATTTTGTTTTATATTAACCCAAACCCCTAACCACAAATATCCTCAAGATCCCCTTTCCCTCACGTCCACAAGTTAGCATTCACAGATTCATTGTACCTTTGTGCATGTCCATCGCCATGTTTGTAAGCCTTCTGATCTTAATAAAAACGGGGCAAGGACCCTTATTCAGGGCTCTTGTCTTTTCCTGGACATTAGCCATCTCTCACTTTCAATCCTGTGTTGCACTCTTTTGCTAAACAAGAGAGAACTTTAGACTTAATCTACAACAACTGCCCACAGCAGACAAGGAGAGCCTCTGCAGATGACTGGCCTGAAGGATAGAACAGCCAAAACACAACAGCATAGTGCACGAAGCATGCACCAGAGACACTCTCTGAAGCACCAGGCCCTGGGCACTACATGACCTCTTCTTAATAAAGCCATTACTTTCAGGAGGACACATTACTGGCTTTTCTAACACAAAGAAGAAGGCAGAGACTTAGACAAAATGCAAAGACAGAAATTTATCCCCAATGAAAGAACAAGATAAGGCCATGGCCAGAGATCTAAGTAAAACACATAAGTAACATGCTTGTTGGAGAATTTAAAGCAACAATCATAATACTCACTGGGTTGGAGAAAATACGTCAGAGACACCCTTACCACAAAGATAAAAGAGTTAAAGAATCAATTAGAGATGAAGAGTGCAATAAAATGAGATTTAAACAGGCTTGATGCAATTAACAGCAGGCTGGAAGAAGGTGAGGAATTAGTGACCTAGAAGACAAAATAATGGAAAGTAATGAAGCTGAACAAAAGAGAAAAAGAATAAATCACAAGAATAGACTTAGGGAACTCAACGGCTTCATCAAACATAATAACATTCATATTATTAGAGTCACAGAAGAGAAAAAAAGGGGGCAGAAAATTTATTGGAGGAAATAATAGAAGAAAACTTCCCTAATCTCAGGAAGGAAACAGACATCCAGACTCAGGAGGCACAGAGAACTTTCATCAAAATCAAAAAAAGCAGGCCAACACTAAGATATACTGTAAACAAATTTGCAAATTATAGTGATAAAAAGTCTTAAAAGCAGCAAGACGAAAGAAGTCCTTAACATACAAGGGAAGACCCATAAGGCTAGCTGGAGACTTCTCAACAGAAACTTGACAAGCCAGAAGGGAGTGGCATGATACATTCAATGTGTTAATTGGGAAAAATCTGCAGCCAAGAATACTCTGTCCAGCAAGGCTATCATTCAGAATAGAAGGAGAGATAAAGTTTCCCAAACAAAAACTAAAAGAAGTTCATGATCACTAAACCAGCACTGCTGGAAATATTACAGGGGACTCACAAGTGCAAAGGAGAGACCAAAAGTGACAAGGATCAGAGATAATCTCCGGAAACATTGACAAAAACAAGCAACAAAATGGCAATAAATACATATCAATAATTACTTTGAATATAAATGGATCAATCCTCCAACCAAAAGATACAGGGTGTCAAAATGGATTAAAAACAAGACCCATCTATAGGCTACCTATATGAGTCTCATTTTAGACCTAAAGACACCTGCAGATTGAAAATGAGGGGGTGAAGAAACACCGATACACAAATGAATGTTAAAAGAAAGCCAGAGTAGCAAGACTTAAAAATAAAGGCTATGATGGCACAAAAACAGACACTCAGATCAATTGAACAGAATAGAGAACCCAGAAATGGACCCACAAACATATGGCCAATTACTCTTTGACAAAGCAGGAAAGAACACCCAGTAGAATAAAGACAGTCTCTTCAGCAAGTGGTGCTGGGAAAACTGGACAGAGACATGCAGAAGAATGAACCTGGACCACTTTCTTACACCATACACAAAAATAAACTCAAAATGGATGAAAGACCTAAATGTAAGACAGGAAGCCATCAAAATCCTCGAGGAGAAAGCAGGCAAAAAACCTCTTTGATCTTGGCCACAGCAACTTCTTACTCAACATGTCTCCAGAGACCAGGGAAACAAAAGCAAAAATAAACTATTGGGACCTCATCAAAATAAAAAGCTCTGCACAGCGAAGGAAACAATCAGCAAAACTAAAAGGCAACTGACAGAATGGGAGAAGATATTTGTAAACGCCATATCAGATAAAGGGTTAGTATCAAAAATCTATAAAGAACTTATCAAACTCAACATCCAAAAAACAAATAATCCAGTGAATAAATGGGCAAAAGACATGAATAGACACTTCTCCAAAGAAGACATCCAGATGGCCAACCGACACATGAAAAAATGCTCAACATCACTCATCATCAGGGAAATACAAATCAAAACCACAGTGAGATACCACCTCATACCTGTTGCAATGGCTAACAGTAACAACTCAGGCAACAACAGATGTTGGCGAGGATGCAGAGAAAGAGGATCTCTATTGCACTGTTGGTGGGAATGCAAGCTGGTGCAGCCACTCTGGAAAACAGTATGGAGGGTCCTCAAAAAATTAAAAATAGAACTACCCCGTGACCCAGCAATTGCACTACTAGATATTTATCCAAGGGATATAGGTATGCTGTTTCGAAGGGGCACATGCACCCCAATGTTTATAGCAGCACTATCAATAATAGCCAAAATATGGAAGGAGCCCAAATGTCCATCGATGGATGAATGGATAGAGAAGATGTGATACATATATACAATGGAATATTACTCGGCAATCAAAAAGAATGAAATCTTGCCATTTGCAACAACGTGGATGGAACTAGAGGGTATTATGCTAAGCAAAATTAGTCAGAGAAAGACAAATATCATATGGCTTCACTCATATGAGGGCTTTAAGAGACAGAACAGATGAACATAAGGGAAGGGAAGCAAAAATAATATAAAAACAGGGAGGGGGACAGAACATAAGAGACTCCTAAATATGGAGAACAAACAGACGGTTACTGGAGGGGTTGTGGGAAGGGGGATGGGCTAAATGGGTAGGGGGCATTAGGGAATCTACTCCTGAAATCATTGTTGCACTATATACTAATTTGGATGTAAATTAAAAAACTTTTCTTTAAAAATAAAAAAACAATAAAATAAAAATAAAGACTATGACAAGAGATAAAGACACTATATAATCATAATGGGGAGCAACCCAAAAAGATATAACAATTGTAAATACTTAAGTACCAAACATGAAAGCACCCAAATACAGAAACCTGTTAATAACAAACATAAAAGAATCATTAATACAATAGCAGTAGGGGACTTTAACACCCCACTTACAGCAAAGGACAGATCATCTAAGCAGAAAATCAATAAGGAAACAATGGCTTTGAATGACACACTGGGTCAGACTTAACACATATTCAGAACATTCCATCCTAAAGCAGAATACACATTCTTTTCAAGTGCACATGGAACATTCTCCAGAATAGATCACATTAGGACACAAATCAGGCCTCAACAAGTATAAAAGGACTGTAATCATACCATGTACCTTTTCTGATCACAACATTATGAAACTTGAAGTCAACCACAAGAAATTTGGAAAGACCAAAAATGCATGGAGGTTAAAGAACATCCTACTAAGTAATTAGTCAGTCAACCAGGAAATCAACAAAGAAATAAGAAAATGCATGGAAACAAATGAAGATGAAAACACAATGGTCCCAAACCTTTGGGATACAGCAAAAGTGGTATTAAGAGGGAAGTTTATAGCAGTACAGGGGTACCTCAAGAAAAAGCTCAAACAACCTAAGTTTAAACCTAAAGGAGCTAGAGAAAGAATAACAAAACCTGAAGCCAGGAGAAGGAAGGAAATAATAAAGATTAGAGCAGAAATAAGTGATATATAAACTAAAAAAGCACTAGAACCGATCAATGAAACCAGGAGCTGCTTCTCTGAAAAACTTAACAAAAGGGATAACCCCTTATTGAGACTTCTATCAAAAAGACAAGAGAAAGGACCCAAATAAATAAAATCAGATGAGAGAAGAGTAATAACAACCAACACCACAGAAAAACAAATTAATTATAGTATTATAAAAAACCATACACCAATAAATTGGGCAACCTGGAAGAAATGAATAAATTCCAAGAAACAAGCTACCAGAACTGAAACAGGAAGAAATAGAAAACTTGAACAGATTGATAACTAGCAAAGAAACTGAATCAGTAATCAAAACTCCCAACAAAAGTCCAGAGACTGATGGCTTTATAGATGAATTATATCATTGAAAGAAGATTTAAACCCTATTCTTCTCAAACTACTCCAAAAAATAGGACAAAAACTTCTGGATTCATTCTGTGAAGTCAGCATTACCTGATACCAAAACTAGATAAAGATCCCATAAAAAAAAGAACTACAGGCCAATATCCCAAATCATTCCCATAATCAAGTGGGGTTTATTCCTGGGATGCAAGCGTGGTTCAATATTGACAAAACAACGTGATACACCACATCAATAAAAGAAAGTATAAGAACCATATGATTATTTCAATAGATGAAGAATCATTTGAAAAAGAACAGCACACATCACATTAATGATAAAAACCCTCAGCAGAGTAGGTTTAGGGGGAGTATACCTCAATGTCAGTAAGGCCATATACGAAAACTCCACAGCTAACAACATCATACTCAATGGGGAAAAACAGCTTTTCCACTATGGTTAGGAAAAACACAGATGTCCACTCTCACCACTGTTATTTAACATAGTACTAGAAGTCCTAGCCTCAGCAATCAGACAACAAAAAGAAATAAAAGGCATCCAAATTAGCAAGAAAGTCAAACTTACTATTCACCAGTGACGGGATACTCTATATAGAAAATCCAAAAGACCACCAAAAACTGCTAGAACTGATACAAATTCAGTAAAGTTGCATGACACAAAAACAACCTTCAGAAATATATTGCATTTCCATACGCCAATAATAAAACAGAAGGAGAAATTAGGAAATCAATTTCATTTATAATTGCACCAAAAACAATAAGATACTTATGATGAGGGACCATAAGGCAAGCTGAGGGCCAAGCACAAGCTAGCACACACCCTCCCCCCACCCAAGGTAGGATATGTATATTTTAGGAGCTCCTGGTACCCAAGAACAAAGGAAAGGACAGAAAACAGATAGTTAAACTGTTAAGAGTCTCCATCAATTCACAAATATCTTAGTACAATTACCAAAAAAAGGTCAATCTTATCAATGGCCTAAAATCCAGGCACTCCCTACTGTCTTAATGCTTTACTAGAAGGAAAACAACCTTAGTTTGACAATAGCTAGACCTTCAGCAATCTGGGAGTCTTTAGCATATGAAAATCCCTTTAAGAAACTTCCTCCTGACTTTATCTCCCCCAACACCTTAATATGTAACTAGTCACTCTTTACAACCCCAGTGCTGCTCTTTCTGCATACGGGTCCTGTCCTTGTGCTTCAACAAAATCACCTTCTTGCACCAAAGAGGTTTTCAAGAATTCTTTCTTGGCCATCAGCTCCGAACCCTACCATCACCCCAAAACTTCATCACCTATAAATAAACCTAACCAAAGGGGTGAAAGACCTATAAACTCTGAAACCCTGATGAGACACTGAGCCCCCTATGTAAGCATATACCAGCTCCTGCGCCTGGATCGAGACCTCCTGTGGGCTGGGAGATGGTGGTACAGGGCCTGTTTCACATCCCTGCTCCTGGGGCAGCAAGAGACCGGGCGTCTTAAGTGGGGGTGCCCTCATCCCGAGGCATGCTGCACCACTGGCCCAGGCCTGCTGTGGCTTCTGGCAGTGCTCACCTAGTTCTCGAGGCCTACTGCAACAGAGAGAAAGGAGACAGGGAGCAGGCAGCACTGCCTCCCAGGGCACAGTGGAGGAGGCTGAGGTCATCCAGCTCCTGAACACAGCCAAGTTGAGCATCACCAAAGATAAGCCAGAAAGGGCTGAGCTAATTTAACATGATTCATCTTGCCTAACAGACCAACAATAGAAAGGCCATCACTTCCACTTTCGATTTGATGGCCAACTTAGCATTTATATGGGGTCAGCTTGAAAATGCTGAAAAGCTTTTTAAAGCAATAATGAGTTACCTGCTTGGAAGGGACATACAATAGGAAAACAATGCAATAATTCAACTCTCTCTAAAGCTGACCAGTATCTATGCTGCTCAAGATAGCCAGCAGGAGCAAATTCCCATCTATGAATTCTACGTGTCAACTCTAGAGGGAAAAACTGAAAGAGGAAAGAATTAGCAGAAGACATTTTGTTGGCAAAAGAGAAAGCCAACACCCACCTCCTCCTTGGCATGTGTTTAGACACCTATACTTGCTACCTTCTATTCTCCAAGCAGAGAACAGAAGATGTATGAAATAGAACAGGTTTGAAAAAGCTTTGCAGATTTCTGAAGAAATACTAGGAGGAAGACACCCATAGACCGTCATGCTGATGAGTGCCATGGCTACCACCCTGGATACACAGGGCCACTTCGATAGGCCTGTGTTTATGTGCAACGGGCATCAGATCTGGTGAGACAGAACATCCTGAGCTGCTCAGGAATCCACGCTGCTCAGGAATCTAGCTGCAATTCTGATGCACAGAGAAGGATACGCATAAGCAAAAGAGATCTTCCAGGAAACACTAAAGCAAGCAGAGCTGAAAAGAGAGGAGGTTTCCATACAGCACCTCAGGGAAGAGTTGGCTGAGCTGTCAAGAAAAACTAGACCTTTTAACTTAATTTTATGAAGCACTAACTCCCTTTCTGTTGTAGGGAATTTTCAGCAACAGCTATTATGTCAGTCTCAGTGGCACCCAAACCATTGACTTCAATCTTTTTTTCTTGATATTCAAGTGTCGTCAACTTACCTATGGTGAAGGACTAGTTGTAGACACTACCTCTTTTGTTTTTTTAAAAAGGAACAACAGCTTTTAGCCCTGGCTGATTTTGACTTCTAAGGACAGATAAGTGATGCTTTCAGTTGTAACCTATGGTTAGGTGCTAGCTGTGCTGGTCTAACTATAGGTGGAGATGGGCCAGTTTTCCCTTGGGATGGGTGTGTGGTGATACCCCCTCCCAAGCATCTCTATCCTAACACTTTGGTCTGTTGATTTGCCACCCTTTATTTTATCAATATCTGGCTGATCACAGCTATGTCTCATGGCAAAGGGGGATTATGGGGAGTTTTCTTATTTGAAAAATAAGAAATGGTGAGTTTTCTTATTTCACGAAGCCCAGTGTGGGATCTAATGCATCATGGACCCAAAGTGTTATCTTGGTTTACACCAGTGTCCAGCATGAAGTTTCAAAGTAGGAATTAGGACCTTGAAAATATGGCCATTTCATTATAAATGAAAGGGACTATCTGTTTTTATATCCGGTTCTATACAACTATGAAAAAGGGGGGAAAGGAATGCTACAAACTCCTGTCAATGCTATTTGAGCACTCCATTTCCTCTGCAACCTAGGTCCCTGAACAGACTCATCTGAGGAGCTCTTAAAGACACACATGCCCAGGCTGCACCCCCAAACCTTCTGTCTCAGGGTAGGGCCTTACAAATTTAACATGCAAAATATCCGCAGTAATTCTGATATGTACTGCTAGTACCAATCTGGATCCTAGTCCTGGCCTTTTGAGTTTGGGTCTCAATATCCTCATCTGTAAAGTAGGGATGGAGACGGTAGTCATGGGAGAACATATTTAATCATCTGACCTTAAGTGAATAGACTACTGTGTTGAAAGATCTTTATCACACTGCTTCAAAAGTATATACATACAAGATAGGCAGATGGAGGTCTTTACCTTAGCAGTCTGGAAAAGAGCTCTTTGCCTAGCAGAATGGCAATTTTATAAGCACCATAAAGGAACACTGTTATTGCTGGTAAGCTTTTGGGGGTAAGGATGTGAATGGGAATGATAAACAGATATTTTTGTTTCCTGTGTACATACTGCAAGAATCTTTTCACGATACTCTCAAAAAAAAAAAAAATCACTGATTAAAGAAATTGAAAAAAAGAAATTGAAGATGACAAAGAAATGGGAAGACCTTCTATACTCATGGATTGGAAGAACAAATATTGTTAAAATATCCATACTATGTAAAGCAAACTACAAAGTTAACACAATCCCTATCAAAATACCAACAGCATTTTTCACAGAGCTAGAACAAACAATGCTAAGATGTATATGGAACCACAGAAGACCCCAAACAGTCAAAGCAGCCTTGAAAAAGAAAAGCAAAGCCAGAGGCATCACAATTCCAGACTTCAAGTTGTGTTACAAAGCTGTAGTGATCAAAACAATATGGTACCAGCACAAAAAAAGACACATAGATCAATGAAACAGAATAGAAAACTCAGAAATGAGCCCACAACATGGTCAATTATGTTAATTATATGGTCAATTACATGATCAATTGATTATATTAATTGAATGGTTAATTAATCTTCAACAAAGCAGGAAATATCCAATGGGAAAAAGACACTCTTCAACAATTGGTATTGGGGAAACTGGACTGCTTTCAAAATGAATTCAAGGCCTAATGTGAAACCTGAAACCATAATAATGCTAGAAAAGAGCCCAGGCAGTAAGATCTCTGACATCAGCCATCCCAACGTTTTTTTTTAGGTCTTCTGATGCAAGGGAAACAACAAAACTTTTGCACAGAGAAGAAAACAATCAACAAAATTAAAAGGCAACCTGTGGAATGGGAGAAGATATTTGCAAATGAACTATCTGATCAAGGGTTAGTATCCAAAATATATAAAGAACTGATACAGCTCAGCACCCACAAAACAAATAATGCAATTAATAACTGGGCAGAAGATGTGAAAAGACATTTCTCCAAAGAAGACCTACAGATGGCCAATAGACACATGAAAAGATGGTCAACATCACTCATCAGGGAAATGCAAATCAAAAGGACAATGACGTATCACCTCACACCTGTCAACATGGCTAAAATCAACACAAGAAACAAGTATTGGCAAGGATGTGGAGAAAGAGGAATTCTTTTGCACTGTTGGTGGGAATGCAAAGTGGTGCAGCCAGTGTGGAAAACAGTATGGAGGTTCCTCAAAAAGTTAAAAATTGGATTATCATACCATCTAGTAATTCTACTGTGTGTTTACCCAAAGAATACAAAAACATTAATTCAAAAAGATACATGCACCTTAGGTTTGTTGCAGCATTATGTACAATAGCAAATTATTGAAGTAGCCCAAATGTCCATTGATACATGAAGAGATGATATGATCCCACTCAAAAAGGGTAACTCCTGATTTCATGCCCCTCAACATTACTTACCAACCTAGAAGAAAGAAAATATAAGTGGATATGCCTACATGAACTCATCAATAATTACTATAAATCTCTGGGGGAAGGACGGCAGGTACTACCACCTTTTTTTTTTTTTTAATTGTGGTATAAAACATTTACCATGTAAACCATGCTAGTTCATAGCACTAGTATGCTAGTTCATAGCATTAAATTTATTCACATTGTCATACAACAGATTTCCAGAACTTCCTCCTTCCCACAGCGCCTGAAAACCACCATTCTACTTCCTGGCTCTATCAATTTCATTTTTCTAGATACCCTATAAAGTGGAATCATACAATATTTGTCTTTTAGTGACTGGCCTATTCATTTAGCATACTGTCCTGAAGGTTCATCCATGTTGTGGCATGTGTCAGACTTCTTCTAAAAGCTGAATAGTACTTCATCATATATATACATACACACACACTTTTCTTTATTCATCTGTAGATGGACATTTTGGTCACTTCCACCTCTTGGCTATTGTGAATAATGCTGCAGTGAACACCGGTATGCAAATATCTCAAGTCCTGCTTTCATTTCTTCTGGATATGTTACCTAGAAGTGAAATTGCTGGCTCATACGGTGATTCTATTTTTAAGGTTTTGAAAAACTGTAACTATTTTTACAATGAGAAAACCAGGCACGTAACCGAATCCTAAAATCACAGAGTGAAAGAGTCACCAACCCCATACCTCTGCATCCTGGCCCTGAACATAGTGTTCCTTCCACCACGCTATACCATTTCCCTTCCACCTCAAAGAATAAAGTCTGCTCTAGAATCAGAACTAAATGTGGGGTAGAATTCATCATCTTACCTATTATGCTGAAATTAATCACTGCTTCCTTCAAAATTCTTACTGAGTCCCACAGAGCACTCTTGGAAAAAAATAAGGTAAATTCATGAGCACATAATATACCTGCATATGAACAATTTCTAAGCAGTTAGGTTTAAATAGGATTCAAATGCAGTTACCTTAGTATTGTCTATATAAAAAGTTACACTCTGACTTCCGAGGTTGAAATCAATCCAAAATTTCTCTAGTTTTTCATCATTTGGTTTTCTCATCTATAATATATAATTAAGGCATAAATTGTATAGATACCATGTTAAAGGGTCAGATGAAAATTATTCCACTAAAAACAACTTCTGCTCTTCATAGAAAAAACACTACCCTAATATTATAGTATGTCTTGATGGTCTTACTCTTTTCTGCAAAATGAGAGGTAGGTCTCAACTTTATACAACTAAGCTATTTCTTCAGGGGGCGGGGGACACAACCACTATCCTTAGCTTAACATTTAAAAGATGTTTAAATGTGTCTGGAGGACTCTATCCACACAAGTCCCCCCCCCCCCCGCCCCGTGAGAATCATGAGAAAATAGTCATATGTTGGAGCAGTAACAATCCATACTGTAGATGCATGGAAACTTCTAGAGAAGGAGGTATTATGATCAAATATAAGTGATTATTTGCTATCCAACTTAATATATCCATTAAAGTAGAGCTAAGACTTAAGTTCAAATTACCTTCATTTTAACTGATTACTACAAGAACATTTTTTTTTAAAAAGCTTCAAACAGTATGACCTTTAGAAAAACAGTGTATGTGTCCTTCTCTGGCTTTCAGTTTCCACATAGGTACCTTTCTGAAGGCACGTTACCAATGCCTTTATTTCCTCTCAGCTGTTTTCTAGACCTATCAGGAAATATATAAAGAGTTTTTATTCCTTAACAATGGAAAAAACACTAGACTTACTACTCTACCACTTGCTTTTCCAAAAATGGCATTTCTTAGACATCTTTCCATCATAGGTGCTTACTTTTTAACACCTATAGAGTTGAATGAAAGTTTTAACCTATGATGTATGTTACTGGAAGCCAGTTTAGGGCCCTGATTGAAACTGATGAAAATTTAGAAGTAAAAAAAAAAAAAAAAAAAAAAATAGAAGAACCACCAAGCAGATGTTGGAACCTTCAGATAACCAGGAAGAAAAAGAATGGAGATAAAGGAATCAAAGAAGCTACTAAAATCAGGAAGAGAGATCCTAGGGAGGAGAAACTTGTGGTATGGTCATGCATTAAAGGCTTAGCTCCCAGAGGCCAAGAGAGGGGCTCTGAACCCAAAACAAAGAAATGGTTAATTAGGATATTTTGAAGACGAGATCCAGGAAACATCAACAGAGTCAAGGTTCAGAGATCTTTGAAGATTTTATCCCCAATGGAGGTGCTATAGGTGGATATTTTTCCTTTAGGAAGCAAAGAAGGTGGTGAAAAGAGACCTTACCCTTAGACTATAAAGTACAAGATAGAATGATCTAGAAAAAACAGAGTGCTCCCAATTTCTGTGGATAAAGTGGGGAATATCAATTGGATGGAAAAAAGGGAATTGCCCTTTTCCCTACAATCTAGGCATGAACAATGGTACTCACTAACAGGGTAAAATAAGGCCAGATTCCTCTGATTGACTTCATGAACACAGCAGCAACCCTAAAATTCCTGCATCTAGTAGTAACAGTAGGGTCCTTAAACGTATTAGTAATGCAACCCAGTTATGGTAGGATAGGATACAGGAGAAAGAAGACTTCAGAGTTGCGGCCTCTAGAAGTAAACTTCCTTCTCTAAAAAGCCCTTCTGTGTGGGGAGAGCAGTTTGGCCTAACTCATGGGTTACATTATATACCACTCCCAGGGCCCCCAGAGATAAACTTACCTCATGCCCATCAGCAAAAGCAG
Organism: Panthera uncia; assembly: GCF_023721935.1. Lineage (NCBI taxonomy): Eukaryota > Metazoa > Chordata > Mammalia > Carnivora > Felidae > Panthera > Panthera uncia. Next base: position 16,769,489 of record NW_026057581.1, read on the forward strand.
CAATACATGGGAAGGAATAGACCCTGCAAAACACTTCACAATTAAAATGCAAAATAAAATGTGGCTGGAACCCCAATACAACCTACAGATGTTCTATAACAAGAATTTGTAACTAGGGTGGGCAATTAAGTCGCTTAGCACAAAGTATGGACAAGGGTCTCAAGCCTGCAAATGGATACTACTATGAGTAGGTTTCCAATCTCCATCTGGCAGTCTATAAATCAGGTTTATCGGTACTAGATCTCAGCCCAGTTGTGTGGCAAGATTCCCAATGGTAGGAGTGAATTCAGAAAATTCTCATCAAGGACTTTGTCTGTGAAATAAATTTATCTCCAGTGCCTCAAACCTTCAGGAAGTCACTTTTCATAAAATCTTCTGGACATGTTAAAAAATGTTCCAAGTTATAAGTAAATGTGCTCAAATACTGATAGAGATAAACACATACAAATGAATCACTAGGGAGAAGGGATCTAATCTTCTGATGTTTCTATTCAATGCATAATCCATTAGTGATCAATAAGTTATGTATCCTATATTCTCTCCTGAAATAAAACAGATCCTAGATTTTTCTTTAGTATTAGACATTTTCAGAAAACAACTAGTCAATAAAATAACACCCAGAGAAATATCTTACCTTCTTTCATCACCAAGTCTGTCGTTTAGGTGATTGAGAAATCGTCTACCATCCTTCAAAGGAAATAATGCAAACTTTAATTAAAAAAAACAACAGAGGTCTTATTTAAATACTATTTTTGCCAGCATGAAGAAGCTAGTGTTTGCTTTGAAACTCCCAGGACCCAGTAACATCTCAAGGTTTCACCAAGATTCATTATTACAGGTTAATTAAAACGATACTTTGTGTTATAAAGAGGCAGCTTCAGACCCAAATTCTGGAAGGAACCCCCAGCCAGCAGATTTTCAGCAGAGGAATGCTTTAAGTCTCCAAAAGTTATAGGCACAGTTACATTTCATTGGGTTAAGAGAAAGAGAAATACGTTTAACTAGTGACCTAGATTCGTTTCGCTAACGCACCAGGCGTCCATCTTGCTAACATCTGCCCAGCTCAAGCCAACCACAAATCCATAAACTTGTCAACTTGGAGTTTATCTGGGTGTGTTACCCGCTGCCATTTTTCCTTATAAGGAGTTCTCTAGCCTATTCCTTCCTAGTTTCTCTTTCCTGATACAAGTTCAGAGAATAAGGATTATTTTTTAAAGTTCTCCCGACCCGAAGCTAGTAGAAAGGTAAATTTGTTGCCTCCAAAATACTAAAGCTGAACAAACACTGACCCAGGCTTTTGTCCCTTTTCTTAGCAAGGACTGGCTGTTGTAGTACATCCTCACACTTTATACATTTATTCAGCACTAAGTAGACAGCAGTATTGTAAGTCTGGACCTCAAAGTAGCTCAATTAAGAAGTGCATGGCTCTGTGGGGAAGAGGTTTTGCGAAACACTACCTTTGACCGATTTTCATGAAAATTCCCTGCAGAGGAGAGAATGACACAGAGGAAAAAGGAAACTAGCATCTGAATGCCCACCACATCCCCGGCACTTTTGGTTTCTCTCATTCAGTGCTCACAATTTTAAGGTGGCTTTTATTCCCATTTCACAGATAACAACCCTAAGCCTTCATAAGTCAACTACCTTACATGATGTATGCATTTTTGTAAGCCAGGGAGGTAGTACTCGAACCCAAGGCTTATGTATGGGCTTTCCATCTAGGTCAAATGGAAAACTGGCTAGACAACTACTGTGTATCTGGCAACAGGCTCAAAGTTAAATGTATTTTCAATAATATATTTAAGAGTTCAGATTTAATAAAATTCTAATTACATAGCAGTGTTGACTAGAAAGGCTTGGTTCAACGCTTTCATGGTTATTAAGAATTTTACTTTTTCCCAAGGGCCTACCCCTCATTTTAAGAGTGTTTTGAAAGAAGAGGGAAAATATTTTAGCTATTTTAAGATGTGGGTGAATATGCAGCCAAGCTATGAGCTATTTTTGTGCTATTCAAGGATATAACCACGGTGAGCCAGACTGCATGGAAAGCACTGAAAATTATTATTCCTCGAAACTGTAGAGCACCCCATGCCAATTTCAGCCTTCCCTCATCTTCCCAGCTGCTCCATGCAAGACTGAAATGCACATTTCTTTCTTCTACAGCTCTGACCACCATCTGAGGGTCGCTAAAATGGCTCCCTACTCCATGTTTTCTCTAACTGGATCTATCCTATTCGCATTGTTCTGTGTCCAGTATAAGTTACCTATAAAGCAGCCTTATCTGTATGTCCAGATTTGGCCCACAAATCTGGTGTTCACGTGGTCCTCAAATCATTTCACAGAGATGGAAAACAGGAAGCTTAAGAATGACAATTTAATCACATTTGAAGAAAAACTCCTCCCCTGAGCCCAATGCTCAGGAGAACAGTGTGAGGATGCATTGATTAAATGGAATTCTGATGACCAAGAATCGCACCGTCTCAAATTCTCGATCCTTAATTTCTTTGAAAGCTTCAGCAATGATGTCATCTTCAAACCACTGATGGACAAGGTCCCCCCTGGATTTTTTCAAGGTCAGTCTACACAATGCTTCGGAAAGAGCAACCTGCTGGTCATAATCTAGAGATTAAAAGCATGATAGACCTAGATCATTCCGGATGGGCACAAAGCAAAAGAAAAAACAAAAAAAGGTTCTCCAAATTACCACTGTTGTAAGAAATTCCATCCTGGAAGACTAACATTGTATGCTATAAGCCTTATAATGTAACCTGGATCATTATTTAAATTCAGTATTTAAGAAACATCAGGAGGAGATCTAAATAAGCTACCATATAACAATTTAAAAAAATCTTTGCATTTTATATTTTAGAAGTATTAAAATATTAAGAAGCAGCTCCTCAAACAGCCTTAAAAAATATCACTACCAAAATAAAAGCCCAAGATAAATTGTGGTATTTCACAACTGGTAAAAATATATATGTTTCAATTTCGAATAATTTTAAAAGTCACATCGCAGCTGGATATACAAAACACAAAGACATTTACAGAATGCTTTTAAAATTTGTAAAATAATATATGTTGCTTATGAATCCATAAAATAAAGGTATAAAAACCTACTTTTGAATGAAAACCAAATCTAAGTCAAGGATTATCTCTACCAATGGAGAGAATGGGATCAGGGACAGGTACACAGGGGGCTTTACATGGAACTCTGATTCTACATAAAAAAGACTAAGTAAATGTAGCAAAATGAAAATCTGACTTAGATTGGTTGGTTGGTGAATAAATGAGTATTCGTGAATTATTCTTTATGGCTTTCAGCATGGTAAAACCTTTCACAATAAATTACAAATAACATGCTAATTCTTATTTTCAACTTGACCAAAATTTATTATCCACAGTTCCAAGATGCTCATAAAGCCCAAGTGGCCAATATGTAATACTCTAACATTTAAAATTCTGAACACTTCTTACCACCCACAGTCAAGATTGTCCTTGCAAGGTCTTTCCTGAAACATTTAAATAAATTAACATTTTACTGAAGTGAATGAACATACATAAAACTTTACTATTTTGACATTAACATTTAAAATCAAGATGTAGATTTTTGAAATTATTTCAAATTCAGCATCAAAATTTCTGAAATGTCAAGAACACATTTTTATGGAAACGCAGTTTATATATTGACTTAAATGCACTTTTTAAAAGAAGCTAGAGTTGTTATAGATTCTGAGCTTCTATTCCTCCTTCTATGAAATGAATTCAATTGGATGATGTCTGAAGATTTACCAAATGCTAAGAGTCTGCAATTTTATAATCACCTCATCAACGTGTGAGGATATATTTCTTATATAATCTGTTTAAAAAATACAGTTGACACCTGGAAAAAATGGTACAGCAAGTACTAAATCTTTCTAATGAGCTTTTGAACTACTTTTAAAAACGGACAAATGGAGAGGGGCACCTGGGTGGCTCAGTCGGTTAAGTGTCCGACTCTTGATTTCAGCTCAGGTGGTAATCTCAGCTTGGGAGTTTGAGCCCCACCTCGGGCTCAGAGCTGACAGCCTGAAGCTTGGTTGTGATTCCCTGCTTCTCTCTCCTCTCTCTCAAAAATAGAGAAGCATTAAAAAACTGACAAATGTATCCCCTTTATTAGATGTAATAGGGTTAACTGGTTGAATTATAATAGACCTCCATATCATATCTTCCTTTAACAATTTCAGTTAATTAAATATCAACAAATATGATGTGGATCTTTCTTATCTGAAATTACACCCGTTTTAAATAGACTGGCCAAGAAATCTTTTAGTTCAGTTTCTCATAAACAGATCGATTAAAAAGAAAATTAAAAAGAGGCCTTAAGATAGGACCACTGCTTTGTGCTTGCAGCCTTTATATTTGACCTGAAGTCCAGAGCATTCCAGACTCTCTAGCACGCACAAACAATACGGCGGGACCATAGGATTAGTTTGAAAACTTAGGAGAAAAGGATCAGGTCAGCTGTTCTCCAAATCTAAATATATCGCTGAGAATAGTGATTAAACGAATGTAGTTGAATTTTTTTTTTTTTTTTTTTTTAGGAAATAGTAGATACCCTGCAACCTGCATGCACTAGTTAACGGACAAACGTGATAGAGGTGGGCTCATGGTCACCGATAACCTCATTTGGGCCTACAATATGGCAAACTTCGTTGCCCTTCATCTCACCAGTCACGGCCGCATGTCACAGGAATGAGTGTGTGCCGCACGAGGTCAGCGATGCTGGTCAGTAGTGGTTAGCACGGTCACGGATACAGGTTCACATTTTCGAATAGGGTACTGGTTTTGCCCTTTCCACAGCCACACAGTACAACCTTACCCCCAAATGTCAATGTCCCAAGAACTACAGAATTGTAACAGAGTCAAAAAAAATTAAGAATCCATTGATTTTTTTCATTGTTGAAAAACAATACAAATCCCACGCTTTACTGGCGTAGCTCAAAGTTGGTAGCCTTTGAGCATTTGCTCTTTACCAGATAATAGGCTCATCACTTCCAATGGATTGCCTGATTCGACCTGTATAAAAACAGTCAGTCAAGGCTCCACTTTGCAGGTGAGCAAACAAAGGGGGCAAAACCAGGATTCGAAGCCCCACAGTCTGGCTCCAGAGTCTGTACCCTGAACACGTGAGTCACTAATTCACATTCACAATGGGGAAAAAATGGTCTATACCCCAAGAAAGCACTTCAAACCTGATAAACATATTACTAAAAAAGAAAAGCCTAGCAAAGTCCAGTCCTCCTTCACTACTTAGCATAGTGCCTGATATAGGGTAGGTGCACAAAGCATTTACTGAAAAGAAGCAATAAAGTCGTCAAGTCTAAGGAGAACAAAGGTTGAGGTAGTACAATCCAGAGAGGTTTTGCCCTTCCGTCATTCCATCATCAAGTACAACCTCACTTACATAAGACGACATGGGCCTTCCAACAAGGGGAGTTGTTTTCTCTCTTCCCGAGGCACAGCATGCAAAATGGAGTTCAAAGTCTTCAGAGCCTGTTTGGAGTTGGAGAAAGTATTCACGGGGAAGACACAAACATGGAGAGCTGGGCACAACCTTCTCTAAGGTCTCTAGAGCAACAGTTAACAACTGATTTGTTACTCGCAACTCACCTCCTGTTGAATCAAATGACTTACAGTCTTTTCTGTCACCAGAAATCCTAAGGTAAATATGAAGGAACTCAGCATCTGAATTTTTCCTGAAATCACAATTTTAAAAGAATCAAACTGACGCTAAGACAAATAAGGAGACTCCCACACGACAGGAAGAGGTAAAGACTGGAAAAGCCGTGAGGGCAGTAAACATGTTGGGAATTAAAACAGCCTGGGCAATAAAACCTGGACAAAACGCACCGGCATTGCATAGACTCTCATTCAGCAAAACAGGAGCATCCACGAAGTGTGACTGTGTGGGATTATCCTATCTCAAGCAAAGCTACTTTTTTTGGTCCGGACTGAGGGACAAATATACAAGGGGAAGCTCCTTGTACAGAAAACAACAGTTTTCTGTTGTTGCTTACGTTTGTGCATTTAAAAAAAATAGATATTTGTAATATCTTATTCAAACAGAAGGTTTTTAATAAAATGTTGGCCTCTATGAAATAGCATAATCATAGAAATTTCAACAGCTATTTATGTCAGTACATAGTAAAAGGAGTATGTGGTTATCCTTCATGCTTATTAAACTAGATTTGCGATTTCATTTATGCACATTAAGATATAAAATGATGGTGGTACTTTACAAGCTTCTGATAAGTGCAAAAATTTATGGTAAGGTGATTGCATTACTTTGATAGGTTCGAATGTGCAATTTTGATGTATGTATTATCATAGGTAATATACTCAACCCCCATATAATTCATGAAACTATAGGAACCCAAACCAGAAAATAGAGATTCCTCTTTCATCAAAAAAAAAAAAAAAAAAAAAAAACCCACAAAAAAACCCCCAAAAAACAAAAAACAAACAAACAAAAACAAAAACCAGGGGCGTCTGGGTGGCTCAGTTGGTTGAGCAGTTGAGCGTCTGACTTTGGCTCGGCTCAGGTGGTGATCTCACAGTTTGTGGGTTCGAGCTCCGCGTCAGGCTCTATGCTGACAGCTGAGAACCTGAAACTGTCATAGATTCTGTCTGTCTCTCTCTGCCCTTCCCCAGCTCGCTCATGCACTTGCCCGCTCTCGCGTGTGCTCGCTCTCAAAAATTAAAAAAAAAGCCAGATGGATACTGCTAGATGATCTTTGGGAACCAGAAATTTCGCTAATGGCTGAGCCAACAACTTGCCTGCCAGCTTAAAACTTGAGATTTCAGATGGACAGCAGGGATCCTAAAGACCTTTATGTACCAGGTTAATTAGCAAATACCAGATGTCAATCTTTTCCTTTAAATAGTAAAGAGAAACTGACAAATGCAGCACTACAAAAAAGGAAGGGGGGGGGCACTGCCATCAGGTAGCAGAAGAGGGACTTTCAAAAAAGTGCTTACTTTAGCAAACAAAAATTTAGGAAGCATCTTGTCACAAAAAACCTCAAAGCGCAGGAAAGAGAGGCCCCACCCTCAAAGAGCCAGCATAATAAATAACCTGGCCTGAGACACAACAGTGTGAAAAGCACCTGGGGGGAGGGGACTATATGTTGAAGAGACTTACTTACTAATCTCAGAATGTGTGGTAGAGGGGCAGGTATCTTTAGGAAACTTCTCCAAGAATAAAAATGCCGGCGGGCACCATTTCTCTCCCCACTCCCAGCTTACACAGCTGGACACGTATGGGAGCCAGCAGCGACCCTCTCAATCTTGCTAGCACCCCATGCCCTACCCCCAAAGCTCCCTTACAGACCTGCTCCATCCAACCTGCGTGCCTCAGCAGCCATCCCTACAAAGTGGGTCCTGCCCCGACACCAGGCAGGCGGCCCCGGTGGGGACCAGCACCACTCCAAAGTGTGTACTGCCCTGGGGAGAAGAGGAGATAATCTCGCACACCAGTTCACCCCCGTTTCCAGCAGCTAAACTGTTCAGCTGGTCACGCAGAAAGAAAGCCCTGCCATTAGGTGTGCCTGCAGCAAGGACACTGATTGCAGATACCTAGTCTGACTGTCAGCCCATCCACCAATAAAAGCCCTGTGAGCCACATGGGGAGAAAGCCCAGTCATCTGATAGACCCACACAGAGAGGCTAATTGCCGACAGCTAGCCTGACTGCTGATCCTGCCGATCTAGGAGCCCAGCGGCCTTGCACAGGCCCCTTATCACGGCATAGACCAAACCCTGCCCAGTGTGCCCACAGTAGGCAAAATGGGTCGTTGCCACTGACCGGGCTACAAGCAAACACAGCTAGACACAATAGTAACTCAGCCCATCACTCGTAGGGTTGTCTAGGAGACACCCCTGGATTGTCTGGTTCTGATGACCGAGGGACACAGCCCTACAGGGAACCACTGAACCTCTTCTACACAAAGCAACTACTTTCATCAGGAGGAGATGTAGCAGTCTTCCCTAACACATAGAAACAGATGAAATGAGTCAGTATTCCAAATGAAAGAACAGGACAAAAATCACAACACAAGAGCTGGAAGAAACAGATAAGCACTAAAGAATTCTAAGCAGTGGTCACAAAGATACTCACTGGACTTGAGAGAAGAGTGGATGAACTCAGGGAAAAGGTCAGCAAAAGACAGAAAATATAAAACAGTCAGAGATGAAGGATCCAGTGACTGGAAAAACAAAACAAGATTTAAAAAAACCACTCGAGGGAATCAGCAGCATATTAGAGGAGACAAGAGAACAGCTCACGGATCTGGAAAACAAGGTAGTGGAAAAGAGCCAAGCTGAACAGCAAAAAGTAAAAAAAAAACGAAAATAGGTAAGAGAACTCATCAAGCGTAGTAGCAGTCACATTATTGGGATCCCAGGAGGAGAGAAGAAAGGGGCAGAAAACTTATTTGAAGAAATAAATGGAAAGTTCCCTAAACTGGGGAAGAAAACCGACATCCAGATCCAAGAAGCACAGGGAACTCCTAACAAGATGAACTCAAGGAGGTCTACACCAAGACACATAATAACTAAAAATAGCAAAAATAAGAATTCGGAAAGCAGTAAAGGAAAACAACTACATACAAGGGAAACCTCATGAGGCTATCAGCTTATTTTTTTTTTTTTTTAGCAGAAACTTTGTGGGCCAGCAGGGAAAGGGATGATACATTCAAAGTGATGATAGGAAAAAAAATTTATAACCAAGAATACTCTACCTCGCAATGTTATCATTCAGAATAGAAAAGGGGTTTCCTAGACCAACAAAAGCTAAATGTGTTCATCACCCCTAAACCAGCCTTACAAGAATTACAGGGAGTTATTTGAGTGGAAAAGAAAGGCTAGAACTAACAGCAAATTACAACAGGAAAAAAGTCACAGGTAAAAACAGACCTTTTATTAAGGTAGTATATTCATCACTTATACAGCCAGCATGGAAGTTCACACACAGAAGTAATAAAGTTTGTCATATCTCAAAAAACAGTCAAGGATATACAAGACAAAAATATGACATCATATACATAAAACAGGGGTGGGGGAGTAAAAATGTAGTGCTTTATAATGCATTCAAACTTAAGTGACTGTCAACTTAATAAAGACTGCCATACACACAAAATGACATAAACCTAATGGTAAACAGAAATCAAAAACCTCTAACAGATACACTTGGGTTCCTTTCTCTTTTTTATGTATGGGTAACTCTAGAGAAAGCCTTCAAACCACAAGGAAAGAAGCCAGAAGAAACAGAGCTACCAAAACAACCCGAAAACAATGAACAAAATGCCAACACATCCCTCTCAAATTACGTTAAATGTAAACGGACTATTTCCATCACGGAGAAGACGGCAGAGTAACAGAACCCTAAGGCGACCTCATCCCGCAGTACAACTTGATCATACTCAACAGCATAGATAATCCAGAAAACCACCCAAAGACTGGCACAACAAACACCATAAGTAAAAGGTATAGAAGAGGCCTTACTGAAGAGGGTGGGAAGGGCAAAGAGGCAGTGGGAAACAAAACAGATCACAGCCATCCACATTGGGGCAGGGGGCTGGAAGTAGAGAGGAGAGAGAAACATACTGTCGTGCTAGGGATCCCACACCAGGAAGACAAGTCCCCATAACAACTGGCTTTGGGAGCAAAGGGGATAAATTTTGTGAGCCTTATGACCAGTGGGACTTAAAGCCTGGAGTTATAAAAACCAGTGGACTCTGTTCTGAGAGAGCCTGGAAGGCCCTAGAAAGCTGAGTCTCCACCCTTAAGGAGACAGTACAAACAGTCCATGGAGTTATAGCATAGAAGTAGCAGTTTGAAAAACTGAGAAATATGGGAAAGAGTAGTTTATTTATTTTGGAGCATGTTCTGGAATGGCAGGGGTTGATGAGGGTCTCTCCAGGCATAAAGGAGCTGGAAGACACCATCTTCCTCCTCCACCGCCCCCCCCCCCCCCCCAGAATAAACACACAGCTACCTGAAGGAACCAGCACAGCACCAGCATTCACTACCCAACTTGCTTACACCACACCCTGCCCCCTGCCAGGCTTGCCTCAGTCCCAATGCTGCAGGTCCCCTCCCACAAAAGATTGGCACAAACCTTGCCAACACCATGACTCCCAACCTAAATGTTTTGTGGGGCCTTGGTCCTGGTGGTGGTGGTGGGGAGCCCAGCAGAAGCTGGAGGCACACCTTGTTAAAATTGCACACCCTGCCCACTTTGCACACTTTGTGGATCTGCCCAGGCCACCCAGGTCCCAGCGGCAGCCGCTAGTCTCATTTCATAAGTAATTTGGCACACACCTGGTTAAAACTGCAGGACCCATCCTGGCAGGGTACCAAACACCGCCCACAACAAAGAGAGCCTCTGCAGATAACTGTACTGAAGGAAAAAGTAGACAGGACACAACAGCAGGCCACACACAACACATACAGTGACAATCCCTGAGGCATCAGGTTCTGGTAAACAGGGGACACTGCACTGCAAGGCAATACAGGACCTTTTCTTCACAAGGCCATTACTTTCAAGATCAGAAGACATAGCGGACTTTCCTAACACAGAGAAACAGACACAGAATTGGACAAAATGAGGGGACCAAGGAATGTTCCAAATGAAAGAACAGGAAAAACCACAGCAAGAGACATAAGCAAAATGAATATAAATAATATGCCTGATAGAGAATTTAAAGTCGCCATCATAAAGATACTCCATGTACTTAAGAATGGAGGACATCAGGGAGGCCCTTAACAAAGAGATAAAGAACCAATCAGAGATGAACACAATAAATGAAATTGCAAATACACTAGATGGAATAAACAGCAGACTAGAGAAAGGAGGGGAGTGAATTAGTGAGCTGGAGGACAGAGCAATGGAGAGTAGTCAAGCAGAGCAGGTGAGAAAGTTATGCAAAATGAGAACAGACAGATTGAGGGAACTCAGCAACTCCATCAAACATTTTCATATTATAGGAATCCCAGAAGGAGAAGAGAGGAAAGGGGGCAGAAAACCTATTTGAAGAAACAATAGCTGAAAATTTCCCCAATCTGGGGCAGGAAACAGATCCAGATCCAGGAGGCACAGAGAGCTCCCAAGAAAATTAACCCGAGGGGATTTACACCAAGACCTACAATAATCAAAATGGCAAAAAAAAAAAAAAAAAAAAAAAAAAGTAATGATCAAGAGAATATTAAAAGCAACAAGTGAAAAGTTACATATTAAAACAAACAAACAAACCCATAAGTCTATAAGCTGATCTTTCAGCAGAAATTTTGCAGGCCAGAAAAGAGTGGTAGGATATATTCAAAGTGCTGAAGGATAAAATTTGCAGCCAACAATACTCTACCCAGCAAGGCTAGCATTCAGAATAGAGAGAGAGATAAAAAGTTCGCCCAAACAAAAGTTAAAGGAGTTAATGACCACTAAATCTTCCCTACAAGAAATGATAAAGGGGACTCTGAATAGAAAGCAAAGACTAGGAGTAATAAAAGGAGGAAACAGAAAAACAGTAAAAATAAGTGTATCTGTAAAAATCAGTCAAGGGACTTACAAAATAAAAGGATGTAAAGTAGGACTCATATCTAAAACATGGGTTGCAGGAAGAGGAATAAAGAATGGGTTCAAAATTGAGCAACCATCAACTTAAAATAGACCACTATATGACGAAGATGTTATACACAAAATTAATGGAAACCACAAGTCAAAAGCTAGAAATAGATAGATTCCTTTCTCTTCATTTTGCCCTAAGTGTATCACTAAAGAAAGCCAACTAATTGTGAGAACAGAAGAAAGGAACACAGGAAAACTACAAAAAACACCATAAAGCAAGCAACAAAATGGCAATAAATACATACCTATCAATTACTTCGAATGTAAATGGACAACACACTCCAATGAAAAGGCACAGGGTGATAGAATGGAAAAAAGACAAAAACAAAAACAACAAGACCCATCAGTATGCAGTCTACAAGAGACTCATTTCAGACCTAAAGACACCTGCAGATTGAAAGTGAGGGGATGGAGAAACATTTATCATGCAAATGGATGTGAAAAGAAAGCCAGGGTGCCGATACTTGTATAGGAAAAGATAGACTTTAAAACAAAGACTATAACAAGAGACAAAGAAGGACACCTTATAATCTTGTCTCCTTGTTGGATGGTCTCCTTTATAACAATTGTAAATATTTATATATTCAACATAGAAGCACCCAAATACATAAAGCAATCCATAGAAAACATAAAAGAATCAATAGTAATGCAATAGTAGGGGACTTAATGCCCCACTTACATCAATGGACAGATCATCAAAACAGAAAATTAACAAGGAAAGAGTAGCTTTGAATGACACACTGGACTAGATGGACTTAACGGATATATATATATTCAGAATATTCGGTCCTAAAATGGAATACACATTCTTTTCAAGTACACATGGAACATACTCCAGAATAGATCACATATTAGGCCACAAAACAACAAATACAAAAGAGACTGAAATCATACCATGCATCTTTTCTGAACACAACACTATGAAACTAGAAATCAGCCACAAAAAAATCTGGAAAGAGAATACATGGAAGTTAAATAATGTGCTACTCAACAATGAATGGGTCAATAAATTAAAGAAGAAATAAAAGACAAAGGAAAGTGAAAACAATGGTCCAAAATCTTTGGGATGGAGCAAAAGCTCTTCTAAGAGGGAAGTTTCTAGCAATACAGGCCTACCTCAAGAAGAGTCTCAAACAAATGACAGAGCTAGGGGAAAATAAAAACACCAAGAACCAGTAGAAGGAAGGAAATAGTAAAGATCAGAGCAGAAATAAAACAAACTGAAACAAACCAAAACAAACAAATAAAAAAAACCAATAGAACAGATTGAAACCAGGATCTCGTTCTTCGAAAAGAACAAAATTGATAAATCTCTAGCTAGACTCATCCAAATAAATGAAAAGGACCTAAATAAAATCACAAATGAAAGAATACCACAAAAATACAAATTATTATAAGAAATTATGGAAAATAATATGCCAACAAATTGAACTACCTGGAAGAAATGGATCGATTCCTAGAAACATAACTTTCCAAAACTGAATCAGGAAGAAATAGAAAACTTAACAGATTACCAGCAAGGAAATTGAATCAGTGATCAAACAATTCCCAACAAACAAAATTCCAGGCCCAGATGGCCTCACAGGGGAATCTACCAAGCATTTAAGGGATAGTTAATACCTATTCTTCTCAAACTATTCCAAAAATTAGAAGAGGAAGGAAAACTTCCAAATTCATCCCCAGAGGTCAACATTACCCGACACCAAAACCAGACAATGATAAACAAACAAAAAGGTGAACTACAGGCCAGTAGCGCTGATGAACACAGACACAAAAATCTTCAAAATACTAGCAAACAGAATCCAAGGATACTTAAAAAAAAAAAAAAAATCATTCACCCTGATCAAGTAAGATTTATTCCTGGGATACACTGATCCCACTCAATGGGGAAAACTGAGAGCTTTTTCCCTAAAAGTCAGAAACAAGACAAGGATGTCCACTCTCACCACTTTTATTCAACATAGTATTGGAAGTCCTAGCCACAGCAATCAGACAGCATAAAGAAATAAAAGGCATCCAGACTGGTAAGGAAGAACTAAAACTCTATTTGCAGATGACATGATGCTATCTATATATTGGAAAACCCCCTAAAGACTCCACCAAAAAACTAGAATGGATAAATGAATTCAGTAAAGTCACAGGATACAAAAGTCAGCATACAGAAATACATTGCATTTCTATATACTCATAATGAGGTGACAAAAAGGAAGAAAACAATCCTGTCGACAATTGTACCAAAAAAAAAATTGGTTAAGTTTATTCCTAAGAGGTAAAAGACCTGTACTCTGAACACCAAAGAAAAAAATTGAAGATGACACAAATGAAAAGATAGTCCATGTTCATGGATTGGAAGAACATGTTTTAAATGTCCATAGTATCCAAAACTATCTAAACATTTAATGCAATCCCTATCAAAATATCTACAGCATTTCTCACAGAACTAGAACAATCCTAAAATGTGTAGGTAACCACAGAAGACCCCAAATAGCTAAAGCAATCTTGAAAAAGGAAAAGCTGGATGTATCACAATCCCAGTTTTCAAGTTATACTACAAAGCTGTAGTAAACAAATCAGTATGGTACTGGCACAAAAATAGACCTATAGATCAACAGAATAAAAACATAGAAACAAATCCATGATTATAAAGTTATTTAATCTTTGACGAAGGAGATAAGAATATGCAATGGGAAAAAGACAGTCTAGTAACAAATGGTATCGGGGAAACTGGACAGCCATATGCAAAAGAATGAAACTAGACCACTTTCACCATATACAAAAATAAACTCAATGGCCTCAAGACCTAAATGTGAGACCTGAAACCATCAAAACCCTAGAAGAGAGCACAGGTGGTAAGGTCTCTGATGTCAGCCATAACATTTTTCTAAACAGATCTTCTGAGGCAAGGAAAATAAAAGCAAAAATAAACTGCTGGGACTTCCATCAGAATAAAAAGGTTCTGCACAGTGAAGGAAACAACCAATGAAACTATAAGACAACCTACTGAATGGGAGAAGACACTTGTAAATGACCTATCCCCAACAAGGGTTAGTGTCTAAAATATATGGAGAATTTGAACACCAAAGAAATAATTCAATTAAAAAAGTAGGAAGACATGAACAGACATTTCTCCTAAGACAACATACAGATGGCCAACCGACACATGAAAAGACGCTCAACATCACTCATCAGGGAAATGCAAATCAGCACCATAATACACTATCACCTCACACCCGTCAGAATGGCTAAACTTAGCACAAAACAAGTGTTGGTAAGGATGTGGAGAAAAAGGAACTCTCTTGCCCTATTGGTGAATACGGACTGGTATAGCCACTGTGGAACACAGTATGGAGATTCCTCAAAAAATTAAAAATAGAACTACCCTATGATCCAGTAATCACACTACCTAGGTATCTACCCAAAGAATCCAAAAAACCCACTAATTTGAAAGGATATATACACCCCTATGTTTACAGTAGCATTATTTACAATAACCACTTAATAGAAATCGCCTGTGTCCATCAATAGATAAATGGATAAAGACATGGCGTATATACAGTGGAATATTACTCAGCCATAAGAAAGAAGTCTTACCATTTGCAACAACATGGATGGATCTACAGAGCATAATGCTAAGCAAAATAAGTCAGAGAAAGACAGACAAATACCAGATGACCTCACTCATATGTGGAATTTAAGAAACAAGGGAGGAAAAGACAAACCCAGATAATGAACTGGTAACAGTAAGAACAAGCAGATGGATACCAGAGAGGAGGTGGGTGGGGGAATGGGTGAAATAAGTGGAGTAGGGGCACACTTATCATGATGAACATTAAGTCACGTATAAAATTGTTGAATCACTATATTGTACTAATCTATTGAAACTAATATGTTAACTATACTGGAATTACTTTTTAAAAAGAATTTTTTTTAACGTTTACTTATTATTGAAAGACAGAATCAGAGCATGAGCAGGAGAGGGAGACACAGAATCCGAAGCAGGCTCCAGGCTCTGAGCTGTCAGCACAGAGCCCGACGTGGGGCTCCAACTCACAAACCGCAAGATCATGACCTGAGCCAAAGTCGGATGCTCAACTGACTGAGCCACCCAGGCGCCCCTGGAATTACTTTTTTAATAAAAGGCAGAAAGAAACTGGAAATCAGAAAACATATTAGAAAAAATGAATTTGTAAATTTTCAGGCTAAAAAAAAAGTCAATATATAGAAATTTGTTCCTATACACTAATAATGAACTAGAAGAAAACACAAATTGAGAGAACAATCCTATTTATAATTTCCATTTTTTAAATACCTAGGAATTAATTTAACTAAGGCGATAGACCTGTACTCTGAAAACTAAGACATAAATGAAAAAAACTGAAGACACAAATAAGTAGAAAGATATAATCGAAAAAATATTGTTAAAATGTTCATACTATGCAAAGTGATCTAAAACTTCAATGCAATTCCTATCAAAATACCAGTGGTATTTTTCACAGAACTAGAAAAAAATAGTCTTAAAATTTGTATGGGACCAAAGAAAGACCCCAAACAGCCAAAGCAATCTTGAGAAAGAAGAACAAAGATGGAGGCATCATGCTTCCAGGTTTCAAACTATATCACAAAGCTACAGTAATCAGAGCTGTGTGGTACAAGCACAAGAAATAGATACATAGAGCAATGGAACAGAAGAGAAAACGCAGGATAAACCCATGCTTATCTAGTCAATCTACACCCAAGGAGGCAAGAATATCCAATGTGGATGTTCCTGGGGATGTGGAGAGAAGGGAACCCTTGTGTATGATTGGTGAAAATGTAAATTGGTGAAACCACTGTGGAAAACAGTATGAAGATTCCTCAAAAAAAAAAACCTAAAAATAGGAATACCGTATGGTCCAGTAATTTCACTACTAGGTCTTTACTCAAAAAAAAAAAAAAAAAAAAAATTAGAACACTAATTTGAAAAGATACACGCACCTCTATGTTTATAGCAGGATTATTTATAAGAGCCAAGATCAGGAAGCAACTCAAGTGTCCAACAGTAGATGAATGGATAAAAAGGGTATGATACACACTATGGAATATTACTCATCTAAAAAGGAGATCTTGCCATTTACAACAACATGGATGGATCTAGAGCATATTATGCTAAGTGAAATAAGTCAGAGAAAGACAAGTACTGTAGGATTTCACTTCTATGTGGAATCTAAAAAACAAACAAACAAATGAAGAAACAAACAAGCAAAAAGACTCAAGTACAAAGAATAAACGGGTGGTCGCCAGAAGGGAGGGGAGTTGGGAAGGCAAAGTGGGGAGGCAGACAAAATAAAGGGGATTGAGAGTTACAAACTCCCAGTTACAAGTGACAGAGAGTCACAAGCACAGCTTTGTAAAAGTGCTGACAGCACTAATTCCATCTCTGGCCTCCATCTTGTCCACATCTACACCATGACCTCGCTCAAGGCTACGAGTTGCATGCCCTGAGGAGATTGTCTTTCTCTGACCTTCCCTGAAGTGGCGCACAGAAGACCCCACTTCAGATAACCACCCTGTGACCACACCACCATGCCCCTCACCCTATAGAAGCTGGGGATTAAGGTCCGGCCTTGGCGGATAATAGCCACATAGCTCAGCGATCGTTCGTCCGCCCAGTCCCCCCTGGTAAGTTACTCTGAATAAAACTATGTAAACAGGATGGAGTGGTTTGCTTTGTTTTTTGGTCTTAGAGTACCTTCTCGGTCTGGAGGAGATCCTCAATAATATTACAATAATGGTGTAGGACGCCAGAGAGACTATACTCATCACAGAGAGCATCAAATAAGGTACGTGACTGTCAAATCACTATGTTGTACACCTGAAATTATGTCAGCTGTATTTCTATTAAAAGTAGGTATTTAAAATATTTAAAACTAAATAAAAGACAGAGTCATACTTTACAACAAAATCTCTGCATTGCAATATGGCTACCATTAGATGGTCAATACATCCGTGTACTTAAACCTATTGTACTTTTATATGTCATTTAGGCAAATATTTACTTACTGTATGCCAGAATATTTTACTAATGAAAGATAGTCAATCAGTGGCAAATAATATACTTACCTTTACTACTACTTCTGGAAATAACCTAGGAAAAAAAGAAAAGGCTTATATTATGTTTCAGAAGCATTATCAACTATAACTTTAATCCATTAATGCCGATATTTCTCTAACAGGCAGGACTTGACTTTAAATACAGTAGAAAAAAGTTTAGGGGCGCCTGGATGGCTCAGTCGGTTAAGTGTCCGACTCTTGATTTCAGCTCAGGTTATGATCTCAAGGTTCATGAGCCCAAGCCCTGCATCAGGGTCTCCGCTGTCAGTGCAGAGCCTGCTTCCGATCGTCTGTCACCTCCCTCTGCCCCTCCCCCACCTGTGTGCTTGCACTCTCTCAAAATAAATAAACTTAAAAGTTTAGAGAAATCCGGGGCCCCTGGGTGGCGGAGTCAGTTAAATGTCTGACTATAGCTCAGGTCATGATCTCATGGTTACCGAGTTTGAGCCCCACATCAGGCTTTGGGCCGTGGAGCCTGCTTCGGATTCTCTCTCTCTCTCTCTGCCCCTCTCCTCCCCTGTTCTCTCTCTCTCTCTCTCTCTCTCTCTCTCTCAGAAAATGAATACAACATTAAAAAGTTTTTTAAAAAGTTTAGAGAAATCCTATTTGACCTTCAGGCACTATTAAAATCAGCATATCATCCTTAAACAGGTGAATAATGTATATATGAAAATAAATCATTTTTCTTCCATAGCATTGGTTAGTTTCTATTTCATATAATATTTTATTTTTTTAATGTTTATTTATTTTTGAGACAGAGAAAGAGCATGAAGGGGGGAGGGTCAGAGACGGGAGACACAGAGTCGGAAGCAGGCTGTCAGCACAGAGCCCGACCCGGGGCTCAAACTCATGGAGGGTGAGATTGTGACCTGAGCTGAAGTCGGATGCTTAACCAACTGAGCCACCCAGTTGCCCCAATTTCATATAATATTCTAAATACTAAATAGGAGTCTTGGTAAAACCCACATCTAAGAAAACACAAGTTTTATAAATAACTTGAAGATTCCTGCAAATTACCAATGGTATCTGTTCAGTGATGAATCCACCCCCATCCTTACCAAGGCTGTGTCAAAGAAGTCTTCTATCACATTAATCAGGGATGGGTCAGACACTGGATCTGCCATGGTCAGAAATTCTATTGTTCTTTCAAACCAGGAAACCATGTACACAAGAGAAGAAACACAGTTTCAACCTTCTAAGACTCAAACTTCTATGCCTTATTCAATACCGTCTCATAATTCCAGTAAAAACTAGAGCAAAATAGTTTAAGACTTTTCTAGGACATTTTGATTCAACCTGGCTCTAAGACCTCCGTCTAGAACTCTCCAGAATGAAAACCTATTGTTACAGTGTTGCACTAAGAAGCTCTCAGATACCAGCCAGAGTTGGAGATTTGGCCAAGAGGGATGCCAGGAAGTCATATACGGGGGCTAGTGATTAAAGATTAAGAGATAAATGAGCCTCCCCACACAGGAGCAATTCTTGTCTTGAAAACTGTAGAAAACATACTATCAAAGGAGGTGCAGAATTCGGAACGTGCTAGAGAAGTACGTTCATACAGTAACTATGCCTCAAGCCTTTCTTTTGCCAAAAGCGTCCAGCCAATTGGAGATTTGTTTTTCTACAGGAACGTATATGCAAGTTCATATTAAGCTGCTAGGATTGGTAGGATTTAAGATAAACTCCTACAACACTGATTCAAAAAAGTGAAGGCCATCTTTGGACCACTTTTTTTTTTTTTTTTTTTTTTTTTGCTTAGAAAAAAGAACAACAACAAAATCCTGTGGGCATAGTTTGAAATCCTCAACTGAACGTGGAGTAGGAGGAGTTTGTGATCAAAAATGCTTACAGGAGTGAGGCCTTGGAAACTTCCTCCACTTGGCAGCCAAGAACCCAAAGCACCCCCAGCTGGGGACCATGGACATAGCAATCAGGTCCCAACCTTGACCGCACATTAGGAAAACCTGGGAGGCTTTGAAACGCCCTGATGCCTGGGACCCCTCACAGACCCCGGAATTCAGAATTGCTGGTGGTGGGACACAGACAGTGCTCGTTAAAGCTTTCCAGGTGATTCTAACGTACAGCCAGGTTGGAGGGCCACTGCTGTGCTCCCAGCGATGCTCCTTTTATCTCACATCAAGCAAAGATTTGCATTAAACTGAATCATCCATCTGCTGGGGCAAACTTTTCTCTGATAGCCTGAAAAATGTCCCTCTATACAATGAAATTCACCGCTAATGCCACATTTCCCCCTTTCTATATTCATAGGCAGAATTTTATGCTTTTAAGTACATTTTTGTCACCACTCCCCTTACCAACCCAAATCGTATCCCCCTCCCAAGCCCACAAAATACATTGAGTATAGGTAAAGAGATGTGAAGGAAACGCCACAGTATTTGATTGAGACTTGCTACCAGAAGTCACTCTCTGGACCCATTATGTGCCATGATCATACATGGTCTAACAGATCCACCAGTTGCCCCCACAGCTGTGTGATTACCAGAAACACGAGACAAAAATGGTTATTTACAGAGGTAATAGCTAGTATTCATTATGCACACGGTATAGAACAAGTTGCTTAATCCTCCTGGATCCTAGGGTACAGGACTAAACATGTTCCTTTCCATGGGAAATTCTTATTCTAGAGAAATAACTTCCCAGTATATTTTGTGCTGACCTGCAAACATAATTGGCTTTAGAAGTACAGAATCTAGTATCCCAGCCCCTTTGATAATACCAATGCATTTTCCTTGACCAACACCTACATGAAACAAAACATGCTTTAGAATGTGTTACGGTTCAGAAATTTCCATCACCAATTAGAAATTTCCATATTCCACTGGAATTCGGATTTCAAAAACTCCAGTGGAGACTTATTTGATTGGACTCTTTAAATCTTGGAAGGGTATTTTAAAATCTAAATAGGAAATTCAGGTTGGGGTAGATCTTAACTCATCCCCCTGCCTCCACTCCCCCGCCCCCCCCCAAAAAAAAAACCATCGGCCCGTGGTTCCAAGTTACCCGTGGGACATCCTGCTCCATTTCCTTTCAAGTTTTACCTCCTTTTCCCCATTTCCTGTTATCTGCACTGGTAAGTGTAGGAGGGAATTAGGTAGCACTACATGCAAAATGAAATATATACAATTTGCCTAAGCATAATCCTTAGATCTACCCCCCCCCCCCCGTAAGCGCTTTTAAAGTCCCTGAGAGGAGTTAAGGAAAGCCTGGTCTTTACTTGGTCTCCACCAAGAGATCTTTATTCCCTCCCACAGAGAGAATTTACAGTAAAGAAAAAAAAAAAAACAAACAAAAAAACAAAAAACAGAGCAATCTCCCTGAGCCAATCTGGCTTTAATAAACTTCAGGTACTAGAGTCCAGGGGGTGGGAGAAAAAAAAAAAATCAAAGATTTTAGAGCCAGCCAGATCACCCTCTTGCCCCTCTACCTTCCCTTACCTCCTCACCAACAAATCAAACATCTAACAGCTGCAGAATCTCATCTCATAAAACAAGGGAGAGGCACCAAGAGATTTCCTAGTCTGTGTTGCTTCCAGCAACATAATAATATAAAGGCACTCATAATAGTACCCGCTGGTTAACCCCTAAGAACCAGGATAAAATTTCACAACTGCAGGACTTAGAACGAACAAAAAAATGTGTTTGCTCTTTGTGTTTTCAGACTCAACCGAGATCTCTGAAGTTGGAAAAGTGGGCTATGGCGAGGGGAAGTATTTGATCCTTTATCCGGGTCCAATGTGGTCACTAATTCTATTAAAATAGTTATAGAGCCTTTGGTGGGGGGTTGGGGGGGATGGAGAATAGCTTAGTCCCTGCTCATCCTGTATTTCCAAGTTCAGTTCACCAATTTAAACATGTTATTACAGCAACTGGCTTGTCAAGGGGAGTAGAGAGTATGACCGACTCATTCCTGCACACTCCCCAAGTGCCCTGCCCAGCACATACATCAGGAAACCTATGCAGACTTTTTCATGGATACAGGCAGTACACACATCATTATCAATTTCGGCTCAAATGTGATTTCAAAGGAACAGAAAACACCAAACAAGATAACGGGTTTCACACCAATTTAAATTACCCAAAGCCACACAAGATCAAAACAGGACACTTATCTTTGGGATCAGTCCCTGCTGAATTAGCAAAGGCTCATCTTCTTTGACACCATCAATGCAGAATCGCTGAATACATTTCAGCAACAGCGAAACATACTGAAATTCATTTTTATCCAGTTCCTGGGTATTAGACCACACAAAGATAAAGCCTTACAATGCAAGTTAAGGGAACAGATCCTAAGCGTTCTCATCACAAGGAGATTTTAAAATTTTACTTAAGTTATCTCGCCACCCAACGTGGGGCTAGAACTGACAACCCCTTTTCTGACTGAGCCAGCCAGGTGCCCCTCATCACAAGGAAATTTAATCTTATTTTGTATCTACAGGAGATGACGGATGTTACATGCATTATAAAATGATTACCACAACAAGCCCAGTCATTGTACCATACAGCTTAGACTTACATAATATGCGTCAATTATAGCTCAATGGGGGGGGGGGAGGGGGGGGAAGACTTACAAATAACTACACATTGTTGTTCCACCCACAAAACAACTTACTTGCCTTAGTTATTGACCTGTGAAGATGGTAGAATACAAGATGATTGTATTTTTGAGGACTGTGGCTTGCTCTCTCTTGAAAATAGTCTTTTATTTTCTGAAATCCTTTATCATGGAAGGCATCAATAATAAGCGATTGAAGCTGGAAAGTTGATAGTTTGCAAATTATTTCCTCCCCCAAGAACATTTCATAGCAACATTTCTAGCATTATCAATAGTAATTCAGTGTGAAAATTAGAGGGCAAATATAGACCGTTATTTCTTGAACAGTAAATCATTGAGCCAATGGTTGAGTTTGCCGGTTTAAGATAGCAGTTTGCAAAATGTGGTTCCCGGACCACCAGCAGCATGGGCTTCACCTGGGGACTTACTAGTAATCAGAAACTCTAGGGTAGAAGCCTTCATGCATGCTAACTCTGAGAGCCACTGACTTAAGGAGAATTATACTTAAGTACAGGTATCTGCAGAAGAGACTTTATCCTCAGTCATGTTAGAAATTCTAAAACACTAAAAAATTCAAACCTATTAAAAGCAACATAAATGATCAGAATACAAGAAAATGAACTCAACAATTACAGATGGAAGTCGACTAAGGATGCAAATTGTCATAATGAATGCAATTCTTCTTCTGCCTGAACATTAGGAAGATATACTTCTAAATACGTATATTTGAAGAGACACTTCCTTAAATGTCTGTACTATAAAGATATGATTTTTTCATTCAGTTCAGTCCAATCCTACATGCTAAATTACCAATATACAAGATCATTTTAATTTTTTTTAATGTTTATTTTTGAGAGAGAGATAGAGTATAAGCAGGGGAGGAGCAGAGAGAGGGAGACACAGAATCTGAAGCAGGCTCCAGGCTCTGAGCCATCAGCACAGAGCCCAACGCGGGGCTCGAACCCACAAACTGTGAGATCGTGACCTGAGCCAAAGCTAGACGCTTAACCGACTGAGCCACCCAGGTGCCCCTACAATATTATTTTAATAAGGAAGCAGTTTAGTGCATACGGCCCCAAATTCCACTTATTCTCACTACTGACAAATGGAAAGCTAGCATTTGAAATTAAACGTGCCAACAGCACATTTACAAGTGAACCTTTTTGTGCCAGCTGTGTTGAGTTTTCTGCAGATGTTCCCATTTAATCCTTACCACCACCCGGAGAGAACAGATTCCTTATCTGGGGGTAGCAGCAAGGCTGGGAGAGTTTAAGAACTTGCACGAGATCACTCAGCTGAGATTTACAGTCAGATTCTCGGACTCAGAAACTTAGACTTCTGCCTGCTTAAAACTCCACCTGGCTTCTCTGTGCTCAGTATAAATCCAAACCCTTTGCCTTGGTCTCTAGGGCTCTGCATGATTTGGTAGGTCAACTTTTCTCTTTTTTTAATTTGTCAACTTCTGCCTGACTTCCCTATTAAGAAGTCCTAAAAAAATAAAATTGTGCCTTGCCTCAGGGCCTTTGCACAAGAAGCCTGGACCGCTCCCCCCACCACTTTCTACCTGGCTGGCTCCTTATCCTCTAATCTCATCTTTCCAGATCACCTTTTTTAGTCCTATCTTTCGGGACTTTATCTCAAGTAAGGCAAGTGTCTCTCTCCACTCTCAATTCTCCATGATGATACTCTCTTCCTTTTCTTCCTACTCCTTCCCTTTGGTCGGTAACCTGTTTCTTTGGCTTTCTGCCAGGCTGTAAGCTCCCTGCGGACAGGAATTGTTTGTTTTGTTCAATACCGTCTACCTAGACTAGTACCTGGCCCAAGATAGATTAGACTAAGATATTGGTAGGACAGTGGAAAGCTTGGTGATAAACTGAATGTGGAAGATGAGGGAAGGAGAAGGAGCAAGGTTTCTCTGCCTCTTGAGCTTGAGCTTGGCTTGAGCAACTGGAGAAACCGATTGCGGGGACAGCCCAGCAAACACCGAACTAGAAAGAGCACGCCTGCACACCCTCCCCCACCCGCGGAAAGAAGCTTGATCTTTACGTAGAAAGCATCCGGGGCAATTCTGCTCCCATCTTCTTCCTGAAGGGACTGCAAAGGATCGTCCTCTTCCTGTGTGCAATAAAAATATTGTTTAAAAAAATGTTTCAAAGAAATGCATTTTCAAGTTTCCATAAAATACTTTTATTTTTAAATGTTTTTATTTCTTCGGGGGGGGGGGAAGGGAGAGACAGAACGTAAGTGGGGAAGAGGGAGAGGGAGACACAGAATCTGAAGCAGGCTCCAAGCTGTCAGCACAGAACCTGACCCAGGGGGCTTGAACTTCTGAACTAGGAGATAATGACCTGAGCCAAAGTCCCCTGCTGGCAGCTTAACTGAGTCACCCACCCACACACCCCTATAAGAGGCTCTTAAATACTGAGAATAGAGGGTTGTGGGAGGGGAGTGGGGGAATGGGGAAAATGGGTGATAGGCATTAAGGAGGGCACTTGTGAGAAGCACTGGGCATTGTATGTAAGTGATGAATCACTGGGTTCTACTCCTGAAACCAACACTACATTGTATGTTAACTTTAAAGGACTTTAAAAAATAAAAGAAACTAAGCTTCATGTTGTCATCCTGAACAAAAACTTTGTTCCCCATGCCATTGATGACGGGTCTAAAGTAAATTACTACTTAAAAATAATCTCTCCAATCTTCCTTAGTACCGTCTATGACACATACAGACTATCACAAGAAACAAAACAAACATCGTTGGAATAAGCAGTCACACAAAATAAGCAAATTAGAGTGACAACGATGAAACAGAAGGCTTCGGATTAATGAACTATTTGTAGAATGAGAGTTCGTAAATAAAAGCTTGGAAAGTGGGTTTCAAGCCCAATCAGGAGTTTAAGCTTTAGGTTTCTGACTTGCACGAATTTTAAGTCTTCCTCTAGGACTTTTACCGCAACTCCAAGGATCAAATATCAACCACCACCGCAAGAGAATTCACCAAACATAGAGGATTGTTACACTTCTCTTCAAGGGCAATCCCGGTCTACCACCTTGGTTTTCACCGCACGTTGTGCTACATTACATAACAGCATCTCCTCTGCTCACCGCATCCCAACAATTAATTAAAAGTACAATACACAAAAAAACATCTTTTAATGTCTTCTAAAGAGGTTTTTTAATTATTTTAAATTTTTTAATGTTTTCTTTTGAGAGACAGAGCGCGAGGAGGGGAGGGGCAGAGAGAGAGAGAGACAGAGACAGAGAGAGACAGAATCCGAAGCAGGCTCCAGGCTCTGAGCTGTCAGCACAGAGCCCGACCTGGGGCTCGAACTCACGAACCGTGACAGAGATTATGATGTGAGCAGAAGTCCAACGCTTAACGGACTGAGCCCCAGGCGCCCTTAAAGAGGTTTTGGGTTTTTTTTAAAGTATAGCTTGGGCGCGCAGTCCTACTTCTATATGGACTTGACCAAACTCCTTGAAGGTCAGCATACTTTGCAATATTATCGTCATTATTTATAGATATGAAAAACTGGGTAAATTCAAAGTCCCAAATCCAGACTTGTTTATTTTTTTCACCAACAGTGTATTCGGTGAAACGAACGTTGAGAGGTAGGAACGCGGGAGGGACCAATCCACCCCCAAGTCCGGGGCCGCGGGCGTCTTAGGGACCTTTATCTACAGTTCAGGTAGCCTGAAGTCCCAGCGCTTGGGACCATAAGTCTGGGGCCCACATGGGTGAAGGTCACTGCATGGTCTACGCAGCAAGAGGGGAAATGGGCTGGGAAAACATCCAGGGCAAATTGAGAAGAGCCATCTCATTGCCTTCCAAACATTAATCCTCTAGTCTCCCCTTCACTGGGCAAGGGACCAGAGGTTTCTATCCTGCCCGGCCGCCTCACTGAAAGCTCCCAATAAACTGCCAAGCAAACCTAAGGAGGTTAAAACGCTCAAGCCAGCCCGCACCCCCAGGCTATC
This sequence comes from Panthera uncia, assembly GCF_023721935.1. Lineage (NCBI taxonomy): Eukaryota > Metazoa > Chordata > Mammalia > Carnivora > Felidae > Panthera > Panthera uncia. Next base: position 16,795,790 of record NW_026057581.1, read on the forward strand.
TCCCCGGCGTCCAGCTCGTTTCCCGGCGGCGTCCGGGGTGTTAGCCGGTGCCGCGTCTCCGGGCGACCACGCCAGCCTCTGCAACCCCAGCCCGACGGAGCGTGCGCCCTTGCGCCCGCCTGGAACCGCGGAGAGGGCGCGGGGACCACAGGGGGCCCGGGCCCGCCCAGGGTCACTCACCGCCAGCATCCCGAGGCTCCCGGCCCGTGGCGCGCCTCGCAGCTGCGCCGCCTTCAGCCTCCTCCTGCGGTTCTTCAACCCGAAGCCAGGGAGGGCTGGGCAGCGCTGCGGTGAGGACCCGCGCAGCCCCGCCGCGTTTGGATTCCAATCCTCGCCGGGAACGCTAATCAAAGAACACGCACCTGAAATTCACCAACATCGTTACTTGCGAGTAACTAGCAATCGTCGTCAGGCCACCTGCGCGCGCGCACGCACACCTTAAAGCGTTTGTTCAGATGATGTGAACAACGTCCTGTACGCATTCTTTATTGGCGAAATTCTAAACTGCTGGATTTCCCCTTTGCGGAAAGGGTTTCCTCTCCACCTTCAGCGGCTGGTTGGGCTGTCTTTGGTCCATTGATACTGATACGGACTAAAGGTGGCCTTTCCCCACTGGAAGCTGATTTGTGCCTGCAATGGTGACAATTTTCCTGATATCACAAAAGAAGGTGTTGTGCCTTATTGAACACGACGGTGTAGTCGGTCAAAAACAAAACGAAACAAAACCAAAAAAGGCAAACAAATGTTTTCATCCAGTCTGCTTGTTTTCTATCTACTTGCTTTAAGGAAACAAGAGTGTATACCAACGGCCAGGTTTCAGCCACTAGGTAGCCTAGCCTGTTTGCGCGAACACCCTGGCAAAAGGAAGTTGGACTGGCGTTTTCTTAAAACAAACAAACAAGCCAAATGACCCCTCAGATACAAACGTTCCTCGTGTAAAAATCTATTTGTGTTTTTAATTACAAGCTATGAATATTTCGTGCCACGACATTTACAGAAGATACTTTTTTGCATCCAAGCAACACCTGATAGAACCCGAATCTGTGTCAAAGCCCGGTCTGTCCATGCGGTGCGTTCAAAGTGATACTTATTTCAGAGATCTTGATAGCTGTTCACTGACAAACAGGATGTAAATACAGTTACACTAATTTACCGATTTTAATCTAAGCCTAGCAAATGCAAAGCCTTCTTCCTTTGCTTTTGAATTAGTGGGCTTTTACTCTACCAAAGTTGTTATCAAGGAAGAGCCAGCCGTGACAATAAAGTGTTGTGAACCAATAAAAATACGAATGCAGTAAAAAAAAAAAAAAAATTCAAGGATGGTAACGAACAATAACCAAAATACAGTTTAAGTGCATTTTATTTTAGAGAATAAAATAAGAATATGATAAACAACATAATAAAATTAGTTTTCTTAACATTAGGCAAAATCGTTATAATCAATCATTTACAGAACTTGAGGGGGGGAATATTCATCCTTCCAAACTACATGGTTGTTGTGGAATTTTCAGGAGAAATGTGACACAATACAATAGACAACACGACTACTTATTTCTTTTTATATTTTCACTTTGACTAACTTCTTTTGCTAACCTATTTTATTTACAGAGACATAATTTTAGAGCAACTTGAAATATACGCTTTACTTTTTCTCAAACTATGATGGAGACTCTATGACATTTCTTTGGACACCAGAATCCATTTAGGAAAAAAAGCATGTGATTTGTTGATTTGGCTTTAACGTTAAAAATCATATTTGTTTGTATTTTTGAAGGGTAAAGACTCTCCAGGAACATTCTAAGATTAGAGAGACAAGAACAATTCTAAAAAATGTTTACAGTAAGACCTGGAATTAACTTCTATGTAGTCTCAGAGGTGATTTTAAATTAGTTTGTTTTTTTTTTTAAGGTTTATTTATTTTTGAGAGAGAGACAGTGAGCTGGGGAGGGGCAGAGAGAGAGGGGGGACACAGAATCCGAAGCAGGCTCCAGGCTCTGACCCATCAGCACAGAGCCCCACGCGGGGCTCGAAACCACGAGCTGTGAGATCATGACCTGAGCCGAAGTCAGACGCTTAACCTACTGAGCCACCCAGGGGCCCCTAAGTTAGTCTTGAAGCTATGTTTAAATATTTTAAAGTATACATATCTTAACCTATCACAATTAACGGACTATTTGTAAAAGAAAAGTATGAATAACCTTAACGTTTGGAAGACAAACGACATAAAACGCAACTGAATGCCAAGAGTGGTCAGACTTTTGTCAGTAGGTTAAATATGATGAAAACCTGCGGACGAAATCCCTGGGGGGAGAGTGGACACCCTCTTGGTTTCCTCCCCGATCCTCGTGGCGACTACCTGAGAGTGATATTAATCGGAAAGAGAACTTGAGAGGCGGGGAGAGACCGGGGGAATGGACGAGTGAGTCACTTTCTTCTGCGTGGACTCTTGCCTCTGCTTGTGGGAGAGAAGCCAGCTTGGAACTAGAGAAAGAAGAAAGTTCGTGAAACTGCCCAAAGCTGGCATTTTCCGTCACGGGCGTTGTCCGCGGTCAGGGGCTGGTGGCCCCGAAAAGCATCTCACCACGGAATTGACTTTCCAAACAAACCTGACTGTGCTCTTGACCGGGAGGTAAGAAGACCGCGAGCGTGCAGTTATCTGGCGCACGTTGTGAGCTTAGCGCGCATCGGCTTTGTTCTGTCTTTGGCCAGAGGAAGACACTGGTCCGGCAAGAGGTGGTGGCCTGCGCGCTCCCGGCGCGTCCCACGCAGCATCAGTGAGCGCGCCCCGAGCGCGCAGGGCGATGCCTGGGTCTAGGGCGCTCGGGCCTCGGGGTTCCGACGGATATAGGTCGGAGAATCCCCCTCTAACAGTGATTGGCCTTCGGGGGCGGCTCTTCTCTGGATAGGGCTGGGAACCGAAGTGTGCCGCCTGCAGAAAAAGGCTCCGAGAGTAAATTCCGGAAACCGTCTTCTCTCGCCGCCCAGCGTGGCCAAAGAGCGAAGTAAGTCATTTCAATCGATTTCTTTTGTTGGGCGCCTCCAGGTACCGGAATCACCCTACGGAGGCGGAAGAACAGATGAAGACGACGTGTCTCGGTCCTGGGGAATCCACAGCGTCCTGGGCCCGTCACCGGGGTTCAGCATTCTCCAGAAAACGTCCCCAGATGGAATGGGGGTAGTTCTACAATGCCAATAAAGACGGTCTTTAAAATGTTGTTTTCTGGTGGATGGCGACTAAGAACTGAGAGTCCCCATCCCCTGTTTAAGCAGATAAGGAAACTGACGCTCAGAGAGAGCCTAGAGGAGAGAAGGAGAGAGAGAGAGACAGAGGGCGAGAGCGCGCGCCCGAGAGAGCGCCAGAGCGAGCAGGAGCTTAAGCTCCCGGGGTCCGCAGAGACCACATCCCCCTCCCCGTCCAGCTACCTTTAGCCCGTCTTTCCCTAAGGTTCTCCGGGCTCACTTTCCGGGACTCTTGTCCCACCAGGCCACGTCCCTGCGCAGCCCCTCCGAAGCATAAGGACACCTTAGGCCCGCGAGCTCACGGCGACCTTCGGCATTCCTTCGGACGCCACACCACTACTCCCTAAAAACGAGCACGGACTCCCGGACGCTCACAACAGCTACGACAAAGCCCGAGACCTGGAGCGCGTGAGCCAAAGGCTAGCTGGTGTGGGCGCAGTTACCCAGACAGCAAAGGTCTTAAATAAGGTGCCCGGGAATTGAGTATCGGTTCTCAGAGGACTTGTCTGGAAAGCGTCTGTCTCAAAACCTTCCATCTAAACCCAATCCGAAACCGCAGAGGCGAGGCGAGGTGGGGGGCGGCGGGGGGGGGGGAGATTTCAACTTAAAAGAGACATTCCAACTTCCCACCTGCACCCTCGCCCCTTGACATCTTGGCTTCCCTTTCCCGAGGGCTCGGGTCCACCTGCCCCTCCGTTCCTAGTTCTGTCCGGGAGGCGGTGACCCGCCTTGCAGGTGCCGGGAGCGTGGGAGCTGACGGGGAGCTGGGAAAGGCGGAGCAGGGGGAGGTGTGTCTTTATAAATGCGCGGGCAGCGGTCAGGCGCGCACGCAGCGGTCCGAATGGAGACTTTTCAGCACCGCGGCTGAGAACAGGGCTCTTACCCCGCGGTCACCACTTCCGGATTTCTCAATAAATTTCTCTCTGTTTCTCTCTGTCTCTACCCAATTCATTTTTTAAGAGGAAAACATCACCTTGCACATCTCTAGATTTTTCTTCTGTTTTTCAGGATCGTTGGTGGAGAGCGCAGGCGAGGTGGGGCAGATGCTGGCGGAGGCAGGGCAGAAGGAGGACGCCGTGTGCTCCTACGGAATGAAGCTCAGTTGGGATATCAACGATCCGCAGATGCCTCAGGTGCGGGAAACCGGTGTGGGCGCGCATGTGGCTCTGGCCATCCACAAAAGGGCTGGTGGCGTTCAAGTTCTTGTAGGGACCGAGGAGAGACCCCCCTCCCACCCCCACATCTCCCGAGAGTCCTCAATGGTTAGAGGGACCCCACAAAGGGCAGAGCTGGCTTTAGTGATCTGCCTTCTCCCAGCTCTTTCCTTGCGCTTATTTGAAACACACCCATAGCCCTGAGACTGTCAGGCCCTGGGTTCCCAGTCATCTGACGACAGCAGGATGCCTGTCTCTCACTTTCCTTCATCCCAGATAGAAATCAGGTGATTCTTTCTTGATCCGTTCTTTGAAATTCATGAGAAGGGTAGCAGAGAGTCTCAACAAATGTGGATTCCATTGCAGCAAAACTGTAAGATGCGACTATAAATCGGGGTGGCTCGAATCTTAAACGAATAGCGTGACTTGGGTGATTTATTCAGACGCCGTGGCTGCCTGCATGGTCATGCTAACCAGACCATAGGTGCAGAGAGAGACTCTGGAATCCAGATTTTGGACACAACTTCTGAGCTTACTTTTCTAATGACAAGGAAATCACCTTCTGTTAGGGTGAATTTGTTTTGTTTGTTTTGTTTTAATGGAACAAAGTAGTTTAGGGTCAAGTCCAGGGAACGAGCTGGGCAGTTACTGGCTTGGGGCAAAAGCTGAGGAAATGCCTTTGAAGTCTTGGGTTTAGGTAGAAGGAAAGGGGAGTAGCTTCCCAAGTATTTGCAAAGGTGGACTTCTAGCAATGTTGTGGCATAGGCGTAAGAGACATGGTGTTTATTCAACATCTATGATCTGCCATATTGATATTCAGATGGATAGCAATTCATTAGCAAAGTCAAGTAGCCTCTTGACTACTTTTTTGGATGTATATATGAGATCAGCGCTTTTTTGGATGTATATATGTATAGTAATTCAGGGTTTTTTTTTAATGTTTATTTTTGAGAGAGAGAGAGAGAAAGAGAGAGCAAGTGGGGGAGGACAGAGAGAGAGAGGGAGACACAGAATCCAAAGCAGGCTCCAGGCTCCCAGCTGTCAGCCCAGAGCCTAATGCATGGCTCGAATTCATGAACCATGAGATCATGACCTGAGCCGAAGTCAGATGCTTAACTGACTGAGCCACCCAGGTGCCCCTGTAGTAACTCGTTTTAAAGCCTGCTACCTTACAGTCAACTGGGACCATTTGTGTGAAAGTGGACCACAGCATGGCAAAGACACCTCATTCTCACTGACTTCCATCCAGAAATCTTCATAGGAAAAAAACCCAGGATCTTCCATTTCAGAAAAGAGCCACTTCCAAATAATGGGAAGATGGCTCCTCTTTCAAGCGTTTTCTAGACTTCCGATGCAAATGTGAATTATTTTTTCCTTTGGGAGACTGGTTCTTAAGCAGGGCATGCATGTAGCCTCTTAAAAGGGCAGGTGCACCGGGAAGCAGAAGTGGAGAAACAGGATCCTGGCCCTGCTCTGGCTAACAGAAGGGGCAAGAGTGACATTGGCCGGATGACCTTGAGATAGTTCCTGAATTTGCCTGAGTTTCAGGCTAAGATGATCTGTCATCAGGTGGTGAAACTAGATAACAATCTCAAACTGTCATCCAGATTTCCTGTCAAGTTCAGTGTGTGCATGCTCAACTGCGTGTGCACATGTGCTGACACATTTGAACAAATGCAACTCAATCCTGGAGTCCTCTGTTCTCGTTGTGATTTTAAAACATGGTCTCTGCAGCTTCATTTTCAGTGTCACCGCTTTGGTAGCTGGCATGAGACGGGGGCGGGGGGGGGGGGCATGATTCTCTATCCCTATGGGGGGACGCTAATGGAATCCTCTCTTCTGGAAAATTGTCTATTTTACTAACATCCTAAGATTGAAGTGTTCGCTTTAAAAACAAAGATATTAGCATTTAGATATTAGAGTTGTTAGTACATCATTATATATTTCATTTGTGACTTACCTTAAGTCAGCGTATTAATTTATGTCAATTGCGATATTTCTGAGAAAAGATAAATGATGCCTATTTGTAATAACGATGATTTCGACAATATCCCTGTGGTTTTAGAACCCACTGGAACCCAAAACTGCCCATTTACCTATTACTGTTGAAATGTTATAATACTAACGATGTAGCCAAGTCAGAATTGTCGGACCGAGAATAGTTTTTGCTCTGCAAATGTTAGATCTCATTACTTGGGGGTGGTGGGAGAGACAGAAGGTGCAAATGGCTTATTACTATGATAATACTCTTCTGGCCTCTACCCTGCGGGTGAAGCCAGTCGGGTCTGGCTGCCACAGATCTGTTTAAATACGAGTAATGCCACTGTAGAAGGTTATCTCTCTAACTTTGGCTTCCTTGTCTACAAAATAAGAGTATGGATGCCCATCATGGAAGGTTGTTGTAAGGATCATCGATAACTTCGTAACGTGGCTTTGTGGGCCATACTGTCTCTGTGCCAAATACCCAATTCTGCCATATACAAAAAATAGCCCTAGACAATACGTAGACATATGTGCGTGGCCATGTCCCAATACAACTCTCTTTATGGATCTTGATATTTGAATTTTATATAATTTTCTTTTTTGGGAGGGGAAGGAAGAAGCGAGAGAGAGAGGAAGAGTTGGAGCAAGCCAGGGAGGGCAGAGGGGGATGGGGAGAGAAAGAATCTCAGGCAGACTCCGTGCCCAGCACAGAGCTGGACAGGGCTCCATGTGAGATCATGACCAGAGCCAAAATCAAGAGTCTGACACTTAACCCACTGAGCCACCCAAGCACCCCTGAGTTTTCTATAGTTTTCATGTGTCACAAAATATAATTCTTTGGATTTCCCCCCAACCATTAAAAAATATAAAAATCCTTCTTAGCTTGTGAGTTGTGTACCAAAATAAGTGACAGGCTGGATTTGGGCAAGGGCTCCAAGTGTGCCGACCCCTGCCCCAGATGGGACCTGGTAAATACTAAGTGCTTGGTAAAGGGCAATCTAATATTCAACTTCTGTGCAAGAAAGACATTACAGTATCCATACCACGTATCATGGGCAAAGACCACCAACCACGAATATCGAAGCAGTGCTCAGTATTTTATTTTTATTGTTTTATGGTTTCAGGAGTAGAATTTAACAATTCGTCACTTACGTATAACACCCAGTGCTCATCCCAATAAGTGCCCCCCTTAATGCCCATCACACATTTAGCTCACCCCCTACCCCCCCACCCTTCCAGCAACCCTCAGTTTGCTTTCTGTATTTAAGAGTCTCTTATGGTCTGCCTCCCCCTCTGTTTTTATCTTAGTTTTCCTTCCCTTCCCCTCTGTTCATCTGTTTTGTTTCTTAAATTCCACATATGAGTGAAATCATGTATTTATCTCTCTCTGACCGATTTCGCTTAGTGCTCAGTATTTATTTAAAATTTTTTAATGTTTATTTATTTTTGAGAGAGACAGAGCACAGTGGGGGAGGGGCAGAGAGAGAGGGAGTCACAGAATCCGAAGCAGGTTCCAGGCTCTGAGCTGTCAGCACAGACCCCAAAGCAGGGCTCAAGTTCATGAACTGTGAGATCATGACCTGAGCGGAAGTCTGATGCTTACCTGACCGAGCCACCCAAGCACCCCAAAATGTCTTCATTTTTAATTTAACATTTAAGGATACCCAGAAGTGGTATACCACGATGGTAAGGCAAAGAGGCTCTGTAATCAAACTGTTAGGGCTAAAATCCTAGAGCCATGTCTTACTAGCTGTGTGACCTGGGGCACGGCAAATAACCTCTCTGGTCTCCGTGTACTATTGGCTTAAATTGGGACAATAAAAGTATCTGCTGTCGTGTGGGTTCTGAAAGGCCAGATGAACTAGTACATGGACAGCATTTAGAGGATAATCGATGAACAGCCAGTCGACAGAACAGCAGGTGACATTGTGTGATAGCACAGTTTCTGTGGTTTATGACATCTCTGGAATGGAAAGGGGCCCTTCTTCACGCTACCGTGCTCGGGACAAATGCAAAGCGTGGCGTGTCAGGTGCGGCCTGGACCAACTCCACGGCCCTTCCCTCCCCTTTCCAGGAGCCGGCCCACTTCGACCACTTCTGCGAGTGGCCCGACGGCTACGTGCGCTTCATCTACCGCAGCGACGAGAAGAAGGCCCAGCGCCACCTGAGCGGCTGGGCCATGCGCAACACCAACAACCACAACGGCCACATCCTCAAGAAGTCGTGCCTGGGTGTGGTAGTGTGCGCCCGGGCCTGCGCCCTGCCCGACGGCTCCCGCCTGCAGCTGCGGCCCGCCATCTGCGACAAGGCTCGGCTTAAGCAACAGAGTGAGGGCCTTGTGGCCGCGAGATCCCTTTTCCCGACACCTGTGCCCTGTCCTCCTTCCAAAGCGGCCCAAGTCTGAGTTGCTATTAATCTTTCACTCCCTCTGGCTTTGCAGAGAAAGCATGCCCCAACTGCCACTCGGCTTTGGAGCTGATCCCCTGTCGAGGGCACAGCGGGTACCCTGTAACCAACTTCTGGAGGCTTGATGGCAACGCGATATTTTTTCAAGTAGGTGGGGGAAGGGGGGGGGTGTTCCAATGTGCGGTGGATTTTTTTCATCCTGCTTACGGACCTGACCACCTGCCATGTGCCTTAGAAACTCGGGACTAACCCAAATGCAGCGCCGTGGCCAGAAGTCGGTGCTGGGGAAATGAGCTCACCTTGTGTGTGCTCTTTAAGGGCTCTAAGCCAAATTGTAGTTATAGCTGAGTTAATACGGTGAAAGGATTGCTAAGTAACCTTTTAAGATTTCTGTTACCGACGCTGCTCAATAGTTTTTTCCTCTGTCGTTTTGAGAAAACAAAAAACAACTCGCGATCTTGGGAAAGGCGCAATTTTTGACAAACACAGCAAGGTCCCTTCCGAGGAACAAACGTATGATTTGTTTCCTTATTGATGCAGGCCAAGGGAGTCCACGATCACCCAAGACCGGAGAGCAAATCAGAGACGGAAGCTAGAAGAAGTGCCATCAAGAGACAAATGGCCTCTTTTTACCAACCCCAGAAAAAGAGAATTCGAGAACCAGAGGTAATGGGGAGCTGACATTACGCTGTAGTCTGTGTTCATTGTCATCACAAAATACACTGATTGTGTAAAATATGAATGTCATAAATTAGAAAGGTTTGATTTTATGTGAAAATTGTATCTCCCACAAAATGTCATTGAGTCACCATTTTGGATAGGGTTTCTTTTCTTTTTTAAGTTTACTTATTATTTACTTTGGGAGAGAGAGAGAGAGAGGGAGGGAGGGGCCGAGAGCAAAGGAGAGAGAGAGAGAGGGAGAGAGAGAGAGAGAGAGAGAGAGAGAGAGAGAATTCCAAGCAGGCTCCACACTGTCCGTGCAGAGCCGGATTTGGGGCTTGAACTCACAAAGCATGAGATCATGACCAGAGCTGAAGTTGGATCCTTAACCAACAGAGCCACCCAGACACCCCTTTTCAGACAAGGTTTCTAATTTCTTCTTCTAAAAAAAAAAAAAAAAAAGCAAACCATTTCTACTGTCAATGATACAATGAGGGTGTGTGTGGACATCCGTATACAAGGGCAGTTACCCATTTTTAATAACGAGAGAAACATGTGCATACCAACAGTGAGTTAACAGCACATCCTTGAGAGGGTAGGGTCCTTGGCCTTATTTACATAGAACAGATAAAATTTCTTGGGGCAAAGTGATGCAGTTTGGCTTTTCAACCAAAGCATGCCAAGCAGACATGTTAGTCTGGGGGTAGGAGAGAGTGATGTTTGAGCACTTTCTATGTGCCAGGCACACAGGGTCTAAGAGCTTTCACACACGAAATGGTCACAAAAGCCTAAAGAGAAGGTTATTATTTTTGAGCCCCGTTTGTTTTTTTGTGGTTTTGCCGATTCTACGTTTGGTTAGAACTTATCTTTCCTGTACTAACTTTTAATTTTATTTGTTCAATTAGAATTACCTGCAATTCTTAGCACTTGCAAGGTAGGGGTAAGAGGCTCTGGGAGGCTAAAAGTTTCTATCTATGCACAAAGACACCAGATCAACTGTGCTAACTTTATTTTTTCTTCTTCAACAGTCTTAATTCTTTTTTTTTTTTTAATTTTAATTAGGCATCTGAAGCTCAGAGAGGTTAAGTAACTTGTTCAACTCATGAGGGACAGAGGCAGGATTTGAACCCAGGTCTGTGTCTCTATGATTATAAACATAGGATGAGGAAACACAGAACCGTCTACCACTCAGACCCACCCTTCCCAACTACCCGTGAACCCTCTTCATTCAGCAGGCTATTCATGCCCGGCCAAGCTTAAGTTCTACAGCCCTTGGACCGTGTGCCCAAATCACGTACCTGAGCAGTGCTATAACATGGCACAGAACCCACTAATTGGAAGTGGTTTTTTTTTAATGGTTTTATTTTTATTTTTGAGAGAGAGAAAGAGAGAGAGAGCAGAGGAGGGGCAGAGAGAGAAGGGGACAGAGGTTCTGAAGCAGGCTTTGTGCTGATAGCAGAGAGCCCGATATGGGGCTCAAACTCACAAACCATGAGATCGTGACCTGAGCTGAAGTCAGATGCTTAACCGACTGAGCCACCCAGGCACCCCTGGAATTTGTTTTTATTCGGTGGTTGGCTACTTTTACAGATGAGCTTGCCCATGTAATTTACATTTTTATTTACAAATAAAAATTTATATCATTTTTTTTTTTTTAGGTGGGGGAGAATCAAGACAACAGTGGACATTTCAACAACATATCTTCCTTGGAAGATTCAGAAGACTTTGATATAATTACTGACACCGGCTTCCCTATTCCAGCACAGCCTTGCTTTTCCTTCCCGAGCTCGGATGCTTACAGAGCTACCTGTGACCTTGCCACCTTTCAAGCGGACATAATGCCACCCTTTCAGAAATATCCAAACCCAAGAATCTATTTGCCCAGGGCACCTTGCAGCTACGAATTGGCAGGTCCTAGTTACACAAATCCAAACACACATCCCACCCTTTGTAAAAATTCCAGCAATCTCCCGAATGACACGGACTGGGTCCATCTAAATGCACTGCAATATAATGTCAACTCATACAGCAGCCTTGAGAGAAGCTTTGATTTCGCCAGTAAACAACATGGCTGGAAACCAGCTCTTGGAAAACCTGGCCTTGGGGAGAGGACGGACCATGGACAGTTCCAGGCCGTGTCTACTCACCCTTATTGTAACACAGAGCTTTCCTGTCGGTACCTCACGACTCCCTCCGCAGGTGCTCCAGCACTACAGACTGTGATCACCACCACCACCAAAGTGTCCTACCAGGCCTACCAGCCACCTGCTCTGAAATACTGTGACAACATAAAGGAAGTTAAGAGCCTTTCGGGGTGTAACTATGCTTCTGAAAACATCCCCGTGTCCATCTACCCGGAAGGTTTGGACTTGCCAACCACAGCGGCCAGGGCCTCTCCGGCAGGGCCGCTGCCTTTGAAAATTCCAGGTGATTGCAGAGCTATGAGACCCACTTTGGCTTTTCCTCAAGAGTCGGCTCCCTCCGGGACAGACGGAGCAGAGACTTGGGACGTGTGTTCATCTAGGTTGGGGTCGGCAATCAGTTATTCGGATGGGGTTAGTCCATGCTTTAGCTATGGCAGTGAGGACTTTTGAACCATAATCCTGGGCACGACATAGTATTGGTGTCCATGCAGGCAGGAAACGTGGAATAGGAACTATCTCTTGTTGAGCTGGGAGATTGACCTAGGAGACACATACAATAATAAAAATGTTGATCAGTTGAGAAAATTATGGGTTGGGGGTGTTTAGAAAGTATAGGGAAATTTTGCGCAGCATTTTAAAACCTATCACATGACATAGAATTAGGTCTGAAATGTGACTCTCCCAAATGAACCTACAAGCAAACTGGATACCATGATGATCAATGAGCTAAATTCACTGGAGGAGAAGCCAAGAATCCTGATTCTCCTTCTAAGCCTTTCCCAGTTGACCGTAGAGAGTTTCACAAATCCTTATCTGGCCTTAGAAGTTGTCAGAATAGCGTCAGGAAGAAATATTTACAATCTTCTCTCCTGAGTCACTTTGTAAGTGCTAAATAGAAATTTTATAATCTATTAAAAGAGCTTCAGGGGCGCCTGGGTGGCTCAGTCGGTTAAGCGGCCGACTTCGGCTCGGGTCATGATCTCGCGGTCCGTGAGTTCGAGCCCCGCGTCGGGCTCTGTGCTGACAGCTCAGAGCCTGGAGCCTGTTTCGGATTCTGTGTCTCCCTCTCTCTGACCCTTCCCCATTCATGCTCTGTCTCTCTCTGTCTCAAAAATAAATAAACATTAAAAAAAAATTAAAAAAAAAAAGAGCTTCAGGAAATACATTTGATCATTTTATCCCAAGTATATATCTACTGCTTTAAAAAAAAATCTACAGTATTGCAGTGATAAGATGCCATTGTTTTTAAGAGAATCTTCTTTTGCAGTATCATCGGAATACCTTTTCTTGACATTGATGAATGTTTTCATTGCAGACGCAACCTAACGGTGATGTGTAGTTAATGGATTATTATTGTGCTAAAATATGTTTTTTTTTCCTGATTCGCTTTCAGAATTAGAACTGGGATGTTTTATTCAAACACAGATTTACTGTTCATTTGTTACTCCTCATAAATGTCATTGATAATGTTCAATTAAATGTAATAAAGGAGTTTTAAAGTAATGTAGCTGATGCTTGTGCAATTTTGAAATAGAAATAGGAAAAAAAATGTCGTTCATATTATGACCTTGGAAAACAGTTGTTATAATATATAAAACCATATTCATTTTATCTGACAGTTTTATAGTTTATTTCATTTTATTTTTTATACCTTTGTCTCCCTTCACCCATTTTGCTCACCCCCACTGTTGGCAACCAAAAATACGTTCTCTATATCTATGAACTCCGTTTTTTATTTTTTACATTTCGCATGTAAGTGAGATCATATGGTATTTGCTTTTCCCTGACTTCTTTCACTTAGCATAATGCCTCAAGTTTCATTTATGTTGTCACAAATAGCAAGACTTCGTTCCTTTTTATGGTTGAATGATATTCAATCATATCTATATACCACATTTTCTTTATCCATTCATCCATAGGAAGACAAGTACTTCAATTGTTTCCATGTCTTGGCTATTATAAATGATGCTACAATGAACATGGGGGTGCATATAGCTTTTCAAATTAGTGTTTGTCTTTTCTTAGGATGGATACCCAGCAGAGGAATTGCTGGATCACATGGTAGTTCTATCTTTAATTTTTTGAGGAACCTCCATACTGTTTCCCACAGTGGCTGCACCAATTTACATTCCTACCAACAATGCACAAGGGTTCCCTTTTCTTTACATTCTCGCCTACACTTATTATTTCTCGTCTTCTTAATAATAGCCATTCTAACAGATGTGAAATGGTATCTCATTGTGGTTTTGATTTGCATTTCCCTGATGATGAGTGGTGCTGAGCATCTTTTCATGTACCTGTTGGTCATCTGTGTGTCTTCTTTAAAAATGTCTCTTCAGATCCTCTGCCCATTTTTAAATTGGATTGTTTCTTTTGCTATTGACTTGTATGAACTTTTTATGTATTTCGGGTATTAACCCCTTGTTAGAGATATGATTTGTAAATATTCTCTCCCATTCAGTAAGTTGCCTCATGTTGATGATTTCCTTTGCTGTGCAAAAGCCTTTCAGTTTGATGTCATTTACTTGCTTATTTTTGCTTTCGTTGCCTTTGCTCTTGGTGTCAAATCCAAAAAAGCATCACCAAGATCAATCAATGTCAGGGAGTTTATTGCCGTTGTTTTCTTCTAGGAATTTTACAGTTTCAGGTCTTATACTTAAGTTCTTAATTCAAGTGAGTTAATTTTTGTGTATGGTATAAGACAGTGGTCCAGCTTCATTCTTTTGCACGTGGTTGTCCAGTTTTCCCAGCATCATTTGTTGGAGAGACTGTTCTTTCCCCATTGTGTATTCTTGCCTCCTTCATTGTAAATTAATTGACCTTTTATATATGGATTTATTTCTGAGCTTTCTATTCATTTCACTGATTTATGTGTCTGTTTTTATGCCAATGGCATATTGTTTGTTTACCACAGCTTCAAAATATAGTTTGAAATCAGAGATCAGAATGCCTTCAGCTTTGTTCTTTTTTCTCAAGATTGCCTTGGCTGTTTGGGGATCTTTTGTGGTTCCAGGCAAATTTTAGAATTGTTTTTTCTATTTCTGTGGAAAACGCCATTGGAATATTGATAGGAATTTTTGCATTGAATCTGTAGATTGCCTTGAGTAATATGAATGTTTTGATAATATGAATTCTTCCAATCCATGAACATGGGATATCTATTTATTTATGTCTTCTTCAGTTTCTTTCATTAACGTCTTATGGTTTTCAGTGTGCGGGTCAGGTCTTTCACTTTCTCAGATAAATTTATTTCTATGTATTCCAGTAGTTTACTTTAGAAAGAACTATTTGCTGTGCTAATAACAGAAAGCCAATTCAAAATATTCAGAATGCACACACACACACACACACACATTTTTGCATAGCTCCCAATACTTACTAAAATCATTCAGTTTTCAAATTAATACAAAGTACCTACATTTTTTTTTTGAGAATGGAGTATTTTCGTTGCATAGCATACTCAATTTGCATCACTAAATCTCAGTACGTCAGATAGATACCATTTTAAATTATTGAGTGTTATATATGTATTTTACCACCCCAATAAATACATGGAGTACTAACCTCAAGATTAAATAAAGATGAGTACACTCCTGTGATTCCCTAGTCAACTCTTTCTTCGGTCCACAACTTCCCTCTAGGAGACGCAACCCTGACCACATGTTAGAATCTCCCGGGCAGCTTGAGTGGTTCTAGTATGCAGGGTGCACCCCAGACCAATTAAATCAGAATCTCCAGGGCTGACACCCAGCCAGGATACGTTAAAGCTTCTCAGATGATTTCAAAGTGCAACCAGGGTCTCTAATTTGCCAGAATAGTACTGGAAACCTCTTTAGTGTAGGCGTTCCAGGAAGTTCAACACAATATGGTCTCATGGAGGCTTGAAAGGAAGACAGTATTCTCAGTGTAATTAATCTCTATCATCTATGACTGTTCCCCGGATGCCATTATTGTGCTCATTTAATGGAAAAGGGAGGAAGTTGACAGGAGTCATGTCATTTGCACTGTAAAATACGAATTAAAAATTGGATTTTGAAAGTGACAAAATTAGATATAGTACCCTGCCTATAAGTCAAAGCATGAGCTCATTCATTCATTCATACATTCAACAAATATTTATTGAACTCCACTAGGCATCAGTGAAGTGCAAGTATTACATATGCTCAGTGAGTGAAATAGAAGCCTCTGCCCTCTTGGAGTATGTGGGCTGGTGGGCTACACAGACATTCAGGAAGCAAGCACACAATGTACCTACAGATGGGAAGGGCCGTGAAGGAGAAAACGGTCCATATGCGGACACAGAGAATAAGAAAATGGAAGCGAAACCCATTGGGATAAGTGGTGAGGGGAGAGCTCCCTGCAGTACGTAGTCAAGAACCAAAGGGTAAGGGGCGCCTGTGTGGCTTGGTCGGCTGAGCGTCTGACTTCGGCTCAGGTCATGATCTCACGGTCCGTGAGTTCGAGCCCCGTATCGGGCTTTGTACTGACAGCTCAGAGCCTGGAGCCTGTTTCAGATTCTGTGTCTCCCTCTCTCTCTGCCTCTCCCCTGTTCAAGCTCTGTCTCTCTCTGTCTCAAAAATAAATAAACATAAAAAAAAAAAAAAAACCAAAGGGTAAGAAAAGGCTGTCCAGGTCGATGGCTGGGGAAGAGGCTGCGGATGAGAAGTAACAAGTGCAAAGGCTCTGAGGCAGCAGAGCGTATGTGGTCTCAGAAGGCCTAGTCAAAGGGACAAGAGGACACAGAGTATCAGATGGGTTGGAAGGGAAAGCAGGGTCCAGATTCTTGAAGTCCAAAACAAGGGATTGACATTTTATTCCCAAAGCAGAGGCGAACCAGGGATGAATTACAAGCAGAAAAACGACACGATTCAACTCATGTTTTGAGACGATTGTGTTTAGACAGGGGCTGAAGTGAGGTTCAAGAGGCCAGGAGATTATTGCAAGTTATTCAGGCATGACAGAATGATGGCTCGAATTAAGAGGTAGCGGTGGAGATGAAAGGAAGTGGACAGACGCAAAATGCAAGTCAGAGGTAGAATCAATGGAAGTCACTTACGGTGTGGACATGAGATAGTAAGGAAAAGGAAAAAAAAATCAAGAACAACTCTCGTTTTCCAGGTTCAACAAACTGAATGGCTGGTGGTGCCATTCTCTGAATAGTGGCAGCTGAGAAAAAAAACAGTTATGATCAGTCCATGTTTGTGAGTCATCTGAGTTATCAGATGAATATAACACTGTAGCTCCGTGGGGAGATCAGAGCTACAGATAAAACCCAGGAAATCCTAAGTCTAAAGTT
Source organism: Panthera uncia (assembly GCF_023721935.1). Classification (NCBI taxonomy): domain Eukaryota; kingdom Metazoa; phylum Chordata; class Mammalia; order Carnivora; family Felidae; genus Panthera; species Panthera uncia. Next base: position 16,812,673 of record NW_026057581.1, read on the forward strand.
GCTTTATCATAGCTCAGCCTTGTAAGACAGCCTGGAGTTGTACTATCCAATATGGTAGCTGCTGGCTATATGTCGTGATAGAAATTAATTAAATGAAATAAAAAATTCAGGGGCACTGGGTGGCTCAGTCGGTTGAGCATCCAACTTTGGCTCAGGTCATGATCTCATGGCTGGTGAGTTTGAGCCCCGTGCGAGGCTCTGTGCTGACAGCTCAGAGCCTGGAGCCTGCTTCAGATTCTGTCTCTATCTCTCTTTGTCCCTCCCCTGTTTGCACACTATCTCTCTGTCTCTATATCAAAGATAAATAAACATTAAAACATTTTTAAATAAAAATTGAATTCCTCGGTCATAACTAGCCTCATTTCCTCAGCCACCCACGTGTAGGTAGTGGCTGCTGCATTGATAAGTGATATAGAATATTTTCATCCTCACAGAAATTTCTATCAGATGGTGTTGGTATAGAAAGAGAAGAAAGGGGGACCTGGTATGGAGCCATTAAGGAATTTCCAATTTTTAAAAAAAAAATTTTTTTTAATGTTTATATTTATTTTTGAGTCTGAGCATGAGCAGAGGAGGGGCAGAGAGAGAGAGGGAGACACAGAATCCGAAGCAGGTTGCAGGCTCTGAGCTGTCAGCACAGAGCCTGACATGGGGCTCAAACCCACGAACCATGAGATCATGACCTGAGCCAAAGTCGGACGCTCAACCGACTGAGCCACCCAGGCTCCCCAGGAATTCCCCATTTGTAGTTAGAATATAAGAGGATCTGACAGAGGCATGAGGATTAGTGGTCAGGTAGGTAGAAAAGCAGGACAGAGAAGGGGGTCACAGAAGCCAAAGCTCTTTCAAAAGCTGGAGGGAGGTCAACATCACTGGAAGCTGCTGAGAAGTGGAGGACGAAAACGTGTCCGTTGGATCTGGCAACATGGAAATCATTGGTGGCCATGACAAAAGCCATTTCTCTGGTGTGATGGGGCTTTGTGAGGTGGATCGGAATGGGCCGAGAGCCAATGAGTTGCAAGGTGTCGGACACACGTCTACTCCATGGATTGTGTAAAGTTGATATCACAGTGTAAATAAAAGCCGATGTGCTTGATTAAAAACTACGTGGATAGCTTCAAATTTCTTCCAGGGAAATTTGCCTTGGTGAGAGGGTTGCTAGAGCTAGCAAATAATATACAGGATTCCCTGTTAAATTTGAAATAAGTAAGTAAAGTTTGAGTAAAAATATATCCCAAACATTGTATGGACCTACGAGAAATATTCACTGTTTATCTAAAATTCAAGTTTAACTGGGTATCCTTCATCTGGCACTCCTACTTGGTTCGGGTGTTATAATTTCACTGTTGTTCAAAATATGGTAAATGACACTTGATGAACTAGGAGATTCAAAATGTCTTTACAGAAAATGATTTGGTTGCCGAACTTCTATGGGGACATAATATTTATTTTAACGAAGTAGTCTACTTAATGGGAGAGAATATATTTTTATAATCCTTTAAAGCATAAATATCATAGGTAAACTTAATAAATGTTTCGAAAACAAAAAACCACCCTTTAACATTTCTATTTACAACCAGAGGTCCTACCACTAACTTCTTCAGCTGACAGTCACCATATTGATTCATATTTCCAGGCCACTTGGTTAAAGCAACAACGACAACAACAAAATTCTTCATATCTGACATCGGTAATGGATTTTCCATGAATCAGCCCATTAGAGCTTCTGATCCACACTCAGACAGCTGAGCCACCCATATAACTTTGTGTTTTATGGTTTGTCTGATAAATCTTTTGAAACATGAGGCATTCTGGGGCTGTGGGTGTGGGGAGAAGAGGCTGAAGAAGCCCCTCCGTGGCTTCAGCCACCTGTGACTCTCTGACTGATGTGCCCAAAGGCCACTACTGAGTAAAAATGCCGCCTGGCTGCCTATGGAGGCCTCTGCATGTGGAAAATAAATATTCTCTTTTCTAATGCTTCTTACGGGGGAGGTTTTAAAAACCCCACTTGAAAAAGGCTTCTGCCTTCAGATGGCTTGTTTAATAGACTATATTACTGATCCAGGTTTCCATAAGCCATCTGAATTCCTTCTCTTAGCTACTCTAAGCACTATGCTTTTAAAGATCTTTTCTGGCTATTGTCAAGATGTAGCAATAAAACCCCTTAATTCAAGGGCACCCAGAACTGCGACACCAGAAAGGGATGTATAGAAGTCATCTCTCAAGGTCTCTGACTTCAGGCTCGACTGCTGGCCTCGCGGGCTTCTGAACCAATCCACTTCTGCTTGGGGTGTTACTATCCTTATTGCAAGAATATCACAATCACCGTGGGACTCCAAGAGAGCCTTGTAAAATACAGGTACAACCTTATGTTTTGATTTTGTGATTAAAAAAAAAAAATCAAGTTCATCTTAGAGAATATATCTGCAAAAGTGATTGAAAAAATTGTGACATATTCAACAGAATATTCCTGAAGATGCTATTATGAACATAAAATTAAATAAGCCCACCAAAATTTTGCAGAAATCTTCAAAACTTACAACACACACACACACACACACATCCCAATCAATAGTAAGTGTTGTAAACTTTATACATTGTTTAAAAAACAAAACAAACACAGAGAACTGGCCTTTGTGGAAATTGGCTTGCCTGCCGGTGTCTTACACAACTTCAGTAAGACAGGTCTCCTCTACTCCCAGGTGGGCAAGATGTGCCTGGGGCATCTTGTGCTGCTGGAGAATAAGTGCTTGAACAAGCAAACAAACCTGAAACAACAAATGAGATCCCCTAACAATGGGATCCTGTCAAAAGGGCACAAGAGTCAACTGAAAGAGGGCCCAATGGTCAAAGCTGGCACAATTTAAAAAAAACATTTTTTTGAATTATATTATTTTGAATTATAATTCAAAATGTTTTTAAAAATCCATGAGGCCATCCTGATAAATACGTGATGGAATAAAGAAACTAACAAACAGGGGAGAAGAGACAAATGTCCCATACGGAATAATTCCAAATAATTCATTTAAGCACTCCTCCCTCAAGAAGATGGACCATAACTCCCCAATCTTTAAATGTGGGCTCTGCATTGTGATTTCCTCCCAAAGAATACTATAGAGAAAGGGAGAAAAGAGTGACTTTACAGGGGAAAAGTCTGACAAACTTTCCCTCAGTGAGGTGCTCAAGGCCAACATCAACAGAGATAAGTCATGTTGATAGTACGGGCCCTTGATGTGATGTGATGAAAATGGCCCTTCACCTCTGGGTATTTCCTCCCCTCCAAAACCAGAATCCCAATGTAATCATGAGAAAAACCACAGATTTGGGGGGCATTCCACAAAATACCTGACCAACCCTCAAAACTGTCAAGGTCATCAAAGCAAGGAAAGTTTGAAAGGTCCACCATCTGGAAGAGTCTAAAAAGAAAAGACAACTAACGGTAATATGGTATCCTGGATGAAATCCTGGAGAAGAACGGGACACTAGGTAGAAATTAAGGAAGTCTGAATAAAGTATGACTTTAGTTAACAATAATGTATCAATCATTATAACAAAGATACCACATGAATGTAAGATGTTAATAATAGAGGAAACTGGGTGCTGGCATACATGAACTCTTTACTAGTTTCTCAATAATTTTCTGTAATGCTAAAAAAATATGTCTATATAAAGTAAAAAATAAACATTCCTCCTTCCTGGATCCCATCTTTAACAGCAGAATCTCATGCACAAAGGGATGACAGAGCAGAGCCTTTCACTAGGAAGGCAAAACTATCCTTCTATGTGTCTAGAACCTTAGTGTTTCCCACTTCGATGTATATTCGAAGGCATTTTCCCATCTCAGATTTTGATCAGACTGGTGCACTGGACTAAATTTAGCAAGATGAAATTGAATGTGATAAAGGTCTTACCCTGCTCTTGTGGGGTCTTAAAAAAACCAAACACATGCAGCTGGGAATTGATGGGTCATCAGCAGCCCCTGTGGAGAGAAGTCTGGAGTTTAGTGGATACTGTGAGTCTACACTGTAATGCAGCAAGGCTCAGACAGCAGCTTGTGAAGCAGACGGGAGTATGGCTGGACAAGGTGTAGCCATGGTCACGGATATTTCCAACTAGCCACTATTGTCCTGATCATCCTGCTTGTTAGGGCATTCCTTTTCGTTGTCACAGACCTAGGTGGATGTTGATTTCATGCCCCAGACATGCCCATTTTGTGTGCAGGCATGCCAAACAATCAAAATATCATTCCCGGGCTGGCAGCATTTGCTATCAAAAAAGCCAGAGCAACGTCAGAGGACATCAACAGATTACACACTTAAGAATACAGCTAACATTCATCAAATGATTATTCTATGCCAGGCACTATACTTTTCACGTATGCTCCAACTTTATCCTCTGTCAAAAGATGTGACCACCATTCAATGCCTGAAACAAAATGTTGAAATTATTGCTGAACAGGGGAGCGCTGTACTTATAAAATGCAGTGTCTCTGAGCAAAGCAGACAGGTGCACTTGTACGGGGTTTAAGCAAACGTCAAGTTCAGGGATCATGCGTGTGCGGAAGCAGGGGCCTTAGGGATGAGTTGGTATTTGGGCCTGGAAATGGAGTTATTCAAGTAAGACGGTTGTTGGTTGGCTGACCTTCAGAAGTATGGTCATTGCTGGGAGGCTGTTGCTAATTGGCTGTTTTTAAGAAGCGTTGCTCTGGGGCGCCTGGGTGGCGCAGTCGGTTGGGCGTCCGACTTCAGCCAGGTCACGATCTCGCGGTCCGTGAGTTCGAGCCCCGCGTCAGGCTCTGGGCTGATGGCTCGGAGCCTGGAGCCTGTTTCCGATTCTGTGTCTCCCTCTCTCTCTGCCCCTCCCCCGTTCATGCTCTGTCTCTCTCTGTCCCAAAAATAAATAAAAAACGTTGAAAAAAAAAATTAAAAAAAAAAAAAAAAAAAGAAGCGTTGCTCTGTCACCGGTTGGCTTTCTGTTACTGTAGCAAGTTGTCATTGATCAATTACGATGGGTTTAAACCTGGTTCTGGTGATTACCTGTTTCTAAAGCCAAGGAACAACTGTTTCTTTCCTTAAAGTAGACTATCTTTTTATTCTCCCACCACAAGATACCATAAGGTAGTTACTATCGTCATCCAGAGATTTAAGAAACTGAGCCTGAAAGAAGTTAAGTAACTTAAGTCATAAAACTGTTAAGTTAAATTCAGCTCTCTCTATTGCCAAGGCTCTCTTCTTAGGGACTACTAAGGTGTGCACGGACTGATACTGGAGCTAGGATACGGTGGAAATAATTCTGCTCTACCTTGTTCTCATCACACCTCATGCATATTAGGGAAGGTGTTAGTAGCCTGGAGCATATTCAGAAAATAACGAGGAGGCTGAGAAAAATGAAAATAGTTTGTCGTTCGGTGTATTAGTCAGGGTTCTTCAGAGAAACAGAACCAATAGATACATTTCTAGATATATGTGAGAGGGAGATTGAGAGAGAAAGAGAAGGAGAGAGAGAGAGAGAGAGAAAGAGAGAGGGAGAGAGAGAGAGAGGGAGAGAGAGAGAGAGGGAGAGAGAGAGAGAGCTTTTAGGAAATTGGCAGACATGATTGTGGGGACTGGCAAGTCATAAATCTGTCAAATGGGCCCACAGGCTTGAAATTCTGGCAAGAGCTGATGTTGCGGTTGTCTTAAGCCCAAATTCCACAGGGCAGCAGGCTAGAAGCTCAGGCAGGGTTTCTACGTTGCAGTCTTGAGGCCAACTTGCACCTCCAGGCAACCTTCCTCTTTTCTCTTAAGTCCTTCTTCTGACTGGATGAGGCCCATCCACCTGACAGAGGGTAATGTGCTTTACTCAAAGTCCACTGATTTAATGTTAACCGCATCTATAGATATCTTCACAGAAACATCTAGAATAATGATGGACCACGGGGGACCGCGGCCCAGCCAAGTTACCTCATAAAATTAATCATCACACTTGATAAAGGGACACTTAGTTTCAAGGGACCAAGAATATTTAGCTAGAAGAAAAGACTCAGACGGGACATGGTAAAGTCTAGAGATACTTAGACGTAAGCTCACACAGAGATGGGATTAAGTATGTGAAGTTTGGGGGCATGATCTTCAGACAACACTGCAAAGAGTGAGCATAAGAAAGGACCCTGCCAGTGCTCACACAGCTGTTTAGGGGCTGGAGTTTGGACCCAGCACTTCTGTACACTGCGAAGATGGAGTAGGCAGTTCCTTTTGTGGAACGACTTGAGGACGACAGCTCCCTCCCCTCGGGGGTACCTGGAATCTCTCCTCCATGCTTGTGGACAAATGTCCTAAGTTACTTGGAAGACACGTATGGGAACATACGAAATATGTGTTCTATAATCTGAAATAGTGACGGTGGGACAGAAAACAGGATGCATCTAGAAGTTTCCGCAGAAGCAACCCATCGAAGGTAAAGAAGAAAAGAGTGGAGAAAAATGCATCAGATTAAGCAGAGCATTTTGTTATCATAGAGCCTTTTCCATGGGCCTTGGAATCCATGAATCAAGCTAAACCCTATGAATACGGGACTCAGCACATCCTTAGAGGGAAGATACGAGGGGAGACTCCAACGTTCCAAATATCAATTTCCATCCCACATCCCCTGTTTTGCATTCCTTCATGACTCATTCGGGACAAAAATTTCGTTCAAACTTACAAACTGCCTACCCATAAAACACAGCTTAGACTCCTCACACTCTGAAGTTTGGATTTATGTTGACAAAATTTAATTAGCATATTTTAAGATTATATACGATTAGGCATTTAAAAAAACTAAAACACATTTTATATGGAGAAGAAAAGAGGACTGATACTACTCAAAGTTAATAATAAAGGCCTTGTCTTCTCATCAAAATGGTGCGTTTACCATGGTAATCTGTAATTCGCACTCTGCCAGTAGCTATCTGGGAATTAATGACATTCTTCTACGCTGTGCACCGCTGGTGGAAAATACTGGAGGTTCACCTGTCAGCGATGGCCAAGAGACCCTGGAGGTTTGGTTCTCTGGTGAGAAAGTTGTCTTGAGTCTGTGAAATGTTTGATGAGGCATTTGCTGAGCTTGAAGGGAGTAGCAGGTGGTGACAGAATAACAAATGCTATCAGTGACCTGTATCAGTTGTGCAAATGCCAGGAAAATAATTTCAAGGTGATTTCTCAGGTATTTGTAAGAGATTAGACATCAAAAATGGCTGCTGGCTGAGAAGATCATGCACTTCACCTTGAATTTCTTGATTAGTCTTTGGGCTGTAGAGATAGCCCAAAACACATAAATACGTCTACTTTAAATAATCCAGCAAAGAATGGAAAGATCTCATTTGGGCTCCCCTAATTACCCCTTCTTTAAATTGTGCTTCAAGGGAAATTCTAAAGTAAGGAATCAATTCTAAAATGTAGAAATAGAGTAAGGAATGAAATGTCCATGTTTTATCGGACATTTGTAATGGCAGGCTACCCTCCTACTCTGTAGGATTCAACAGACAACAGGGATATTTGTGAAGTAGGAATTCTTTCTACGAGTTACATTCATACCTTTTTTGGTCCCTAAACAATTCTGGTATCATAACCTGTTAGAGTCTACTCCCCACTCCCACACAATCAGCTATGGAATCACAGACCCTTCATGCCAGGAAATACAGAAGCTCCCAGGAAGGGGTCTATATAAGTCAGAGTTTTCCAGAGACACAGAACCAATAGGATATACATCTATATGTATGTGTGTGTGCGTATATATATACTGTATACACACACACACACACACACACACACACATTTATTTTAAGGAATTGCCTTGAGTGATGGTGAGCACTGGCAAGTCTGAAATCTGTAGAGTGGGCTGACGGGTGAGAGGCTGGAAACTCAGTAGGATTCGATGCTGCGGTCTTGAGGTAGAATTCCTTCTTCCCAGAGAAACCTGTTTTTGCTCTTAAAGCCTTCAGCTGATTAGTTGGGACTCACCCACATCTTGGAGAATAATCTCCTTCAAAAGCTAACTGATTGGAAATGTTAGAAACATCTACAAACTACCTTCATGGCACATCCAGGTTAGTGTTTGGCTAAACAGCTGGGCACCAGAGCCTAACCCAGTGGACACACACATCTGAACCATCACAGGGTCATTGGTCGTGGGTCCTCCAACGTCCACGCTTGTATGACGGCATGGAATGCCCTTCCCTGAGATACTTACATGGCTGGCTCTTCTGTTCATTTCAGTCTCATCTCAAATGTCATCTTCACAGGGGTTTCCATGACCACCCCATCTCTTCTTGCCTGGATCCCTTCCCACCTCCCTTCTTTCTATCACCATGCCCTGTTTTCTTTTCTTTTCTTTGTGGAGTTCTTTGTTTTTTCTTACTGTTTCTTTTTTAAAAAATGTGTTTACGCTGATTTATTTTTGAGAGAAAGAGACAGAGCATGAGTAGGGGAGGGGCAGAGAGAGAGGGAGACACAGAATCGGAAGCAGGCTCCAGGTTCTGAGCTGTCAGCACAGAGCCCGATGTGGAGCTCGAACTCATGAACCAGGAGATCGTGACCTGAGCTGAAGTCGGACACTCAACCAACTGAGCCACCCAGGCGCCCCAAAATGAGATTTTTTTTTAACGTTTATTCATCAGAGAGAGAGAGGGAGAGAGAGATGGAGCTCAAGCAGGGGTGGGCAGAAAGAGAGACAGAATCCAAAGCAGGCTCTAGGCTCTGAGCTGTCAGCACAGAGCCCGAGAGGGGGCTCCAATCCATGAACCGTGATATCCTGACCTGAGCCTAAGTCGGACGCTCAACCAACTGAGCCAGCCAGGTGCCCCTTTTCTTATTGCTTCTTATGTCCCATCAGAATATAAGTTCTATGACAGCAGGACTCTGACTATCACATTCATCACTTGCTTATGTCAAAAACAGTACTGGCATAGAGCAGGCATTCAGTGAACATCTTAGAATTAATCAATATAGCCAATAAGGCACATAACTCATTCCATTGTTAAATAGCTAATTTATAAGAAACTTACAAAAAATTGTTACTTATGCTAAGCTAAAATCACCATTCTATGAAAAGCCATTCACTTGTCCTAGACTAATCTTTCGGACCACCCAAATACTGTTTTTCATTCTATATCTTTAAGCATTTGGATACAGTTGTGGGTTTGTTTGTTGTTGTTGGGGTTTTTTTTTGGGGGGGGGGGCTCTTATTAATTGCTTCTTATCCAGGCTACGTGCCTTCAACACCTCCTATATTATGGTTTCCAGAGTCTACCCTAATTTGTCTGTATCCAACAGAAAGATCTCTATCTTAAGGCAAGCCTGCCAGAATAGAACACACTACTCCAGGTACCAAAAATGCCACGTTGGAGACCCGAATGTTATAACCCTATTAATTTGATTGAATGGATAATTATCATTTCTAGAATGATACCAGGTTACCAGAAATTTGCTGAACACCTGTCTGTGCTGAGCAGAGTAGATTGTGAGGCATCTGTGAGGTGCCTGGGTGGCTCAGTCGGTTAAGCGTCTGACTTTGGCTCAAGTCATGATCTCGTGGTTTGTGTGTTCAAACCCTGCATCAGCCTCTCTGCTATTAGTGCAGAGCCTGCTTTGGATCTTCTGTCCCCTTCTCTCTCTGCCACTCCCCTGCTTACGCTCTCTGTCTCTCTCTCTCTCAAAAGCAAACATTAAATATATATATATATATACACACATATGTATGTATGTATATATATGTATGTATATATATGTATGTATCTGTCTCAAGAAATTTATAATCTAAGAAGAAAAAAACTATTTCACATAATCAGAATCAGAGTTGGAAGAAAGTTTCAAGGGCACCTAGGCACTTCCTCTCCATTGATGGAAAAGGCAGTGGGGCCCCAGAGCAGTGATGAAATGATAACGAACAAGACAGAACAGAATGTGATTGAGTGATCATCAATCAGGTGGTGCAGACAATAAGAACAATAAAAGAAATTCAGAGGGTAAGAAAATCAGTAGCCCTTTGAGTTGCTGGTAAGAGCCTCACAGAAGAAGGAAGCCTGGGCCTTGGGTTATGGAGCGAATTTGACAGATGAAGGACAGAGATGGCCGTTAGGAAAACTGGGCTTCTCAGAGACACAAGACAAGACAGAGTATGGCATGTTCTTGAGACAAATTCACAAGAATAGATGGTATTTATATAAAATACTAATATATTATATAATATACAATTAATGAAATTATAAAAATTGACTTTGTAAATGTAAAATTAAAGTTTTATGGAAAGCCTACAGACTAAGGAAAGCCCTAGCAAACACCAGATAATATGAACTAAAGTTTATGGGTAATTCTAATGTAAGTATCAAGAAGATGCTGTGAATAGTAATAACTAACCACACATCAAAAATGCATATAGCATTGTTTCCGTCTCAAACCGTAAAAGTACTAGAGCCTAGGAATAGTCTAGTGAACATGGTAGAAAAATATTAGCATTTAGAAAGGAAGAAACTGATCCATAGAAAAGAATTTGGGTTCTCTAAGTTGTCTTCTGGCTTTATTCTCTATATTTGTCATAGCACAGTCTGAAAAAAGAGAAAAACAAAGAGAAGAGGAGGAAGGAAGGATGGAGGGAGGGAGGGAGAAAGAAAAGAAAGAAGGAAGTAAAGAAAGAAGAAAAGAAAGAAAGGAAAGAAGGAAGGAATACAAGGAAAATCTTGTGTTTCTAGAAGTGGTGATTGCACACCTTGAATGTATTAAATGCCACTGAATTGTTCACTTTAAAATGGTTAATTTATATTATGTAAATATCAACTCAATTTTTAAAAAAATCAGTTTTACTAATTCAGAGGAAGTGTTATAATAATATGGAAATAGAGATGCCCAAGAATCCTTCTCTTACTGGTTTATAGAAAACAACGTCTATGTTTACTCATTGGATTCAGATGATTCAGGAGTCACACTGTTCTTGAACTTGGGGTGGAGCAACCTAGGTTATGGAAATACCTCTGGAAAACAACTGTGTATAATTATTGCCTTTTACTAAGTCATATGATCATTCTGAATGTACTCTCTGCCTCAGTAGAATCTGGAGATAGAATTGTATTGTTGGAAGGATCAGCTATGGCAATGCTTTGTATATTCATTCAACAAATAAGTCTGGAGCTCCTAGCGTGTGCCAGACATTGCCTTGACACTAGAGATAGAACAGAGGACAGCTAGCTCAAATCCTTGCCCTCACTGAGTTTGCATTCCAGTTATGGAGGTTGATGATACACAGGACCTCAGTAAGAAATTATCTAGTATGGCGTATATTACTAAGTGCTAAGTAAGAAAACAGAGCCGACAAGGGAGATTGGGAAGCATGTGTTGGAGGTATGCACGTTTAGATGGAGAGGGCACTAAGAACGGCCCTTTGAGTTAAAAATCAGAAGAAATTGCAAAGCTGGCCACGTAGATATATGAGGTAAGAGCATTCCCGCAGAGAAAACAGTGGCTGTTCAGCATGTTTGGAATGGCCATTTTTCTGTACCTGGATAAGTAAGGGGATAATAGTACAAGTAACGTAGGGCCTTGAAAGTCTTCATAAAAACTGTGACATAGGAAAACATTGGAGGGTTTTGAGCGGAGGGTTTTAACCTAATACGTGTTTTAACAGAATTGCTCTGGTTGATACGTTGGGAATAGATTGATGAGGGGTAAGTGTAGAAGCAGGGAAGCAGGTTAGAAGGTTATTTCAATAATATGGGTGAGAAATTATGGCGGTTTGGACCACGATTACGGGTCCCAGGGGTGGTAAGACATGATCGAGTTCAGGACATATCACAAATTAAAGCCTATGAATTTTGCAAATGCGAAGAGTAAGAGAGAGAAGATTTGAGCATGACACATTAAATAATTAATCTGCTAGCTAAAATCATGGGGTTGCCATTAGCTGAGATGGGGAAGGCAGAAGGAGGAGCACTTTGGGGAAATGGTGGAAGGAGAGAGTATGAGGAGCTCAGTTTTGAACATGTTAATTTCAAGCTTTTTGATTTCTAAGGGAAGTATTGGGTAGGCAGTTGGTTATATGAGCCTAGAGTTCAGGATAGAGGCACAGGCTGGATATAAAAATTTGGGAATCATCAGCATATTGTGATACAAGGCATTTATAGACTGTAAAATGCTATTCCAATATACAGCATTGTTACTTAGCAATTCCTCATGAATATAACACAACTGCAATCATTACCCCACCAACCCCTCTGTTCGGATCACCAAAGATACTTTTTAAAAGATACTGTTTTAAAAGAACACAATTTTTTTCTTTCTGGAAAATAGGGTACATGCAAGGGGTAATTTTTTCTTGTTCTACTTCCCAACTACTTTATTGCTGGTTTTAAATGCTAAGAAGTTGAGAGCTTCCTAATTAACTTTAGGCTTGCCAAGTATTATCAACTGGAAGTTCTGAGACGGCCATGTAATGGCATCCTCTTCAAGAATGTTTATCTTCCTAGGGACTGAGAAACTCAAATGTGAAATGCACAGTCTTAAAGGAGCATGAAGCTGCTAGATCAACCACTGTCTTGATAGTAATCATGTACTGAAGGATATACTGCCAATCTTTGATAAGAAATATGCTGGTAGTTAAAAACATACACACTTTATAATACTCTATCCCATGAAAAGAATTGAACGAAACCTCTACTGGGCTTTAACCACTGAAAAGACAATGATTTGAGGATGAAACAACACATGGGAAACATGAGGATGAGAATATATGGGAGAATTCCAAGAATACTGATTCCATTCAATCACTGAGATCTTGATGCTATGTTGAGAATCAGAATACATATTTGCTTTTACATAATCTACATGTCAGTTCATAAAAGTCCAAAGAGAAGTATTTGGGCATCAATAAAATACAATCCTGTTGTGAAGTTTTTGAAGTATCAATATGTCAAAGTAAATTCTTGAATTTCTAGTTCTAGAAATGGTAGAGTGGCTTGTGTTGGACTAACTCTTGGTAAACAGGTCTAAACTCTGGGAAAATATCAAATTTCATTATTTGAAGGCCCTGGAAACTCAACAGATTTAGGTAGATATTGGAGAGCATTTGACCGTTGAGAGAAAGGAACCACACTGGCTGTGGTTCATGCTTATACAACTCCTCTCCTGAGAGCTCGCCATAGTCCACACGACGAGGAACATCTAGAGGTAGAGCATAACATTGCAATGTTTGGGGCTTGTCAGAGGATGGAGTCTGGGGCTGACAAAGCAGTTGGGGGCTGCTTCCTTATTTTGCAAGACTCTGGGGACAGAGTCTTGGAAAATAAGGAGCCACAGAGACGATGCCCCAAATCTGTATATAAACTCACTTTAAATTCTTGCCTGAACCCTGAGCTGTACTTGCCTAGACGAGACACCAAGTAGACCAACATAAAACGACAGCTGGAATGAGGAATAAGTCCTCTGCTATCCACTGCAAGGAAGACCAAATTTGGAGTGTGCATCTCACCAAGTCAGAAGGGTCTGGTCAACACTGCAGGCTTTCCACCAAAACCCTAGAAGGGCCCCAGGGAGTAAAGTTTATATCCTAGTTCTAAAGAATTTACCCTAAAACAAATGGCAAAACTAAAATAAACCCATCTTTAAAAGTGTAATACCAAGCATTCACAAGTTCATGGTAATCAGTCGGCAATGTAATTGACTACGTAAAGCAAAAGTCGACATTCTATTAGGTTTCCTAAAACAGGTGAAAAACACACAGAGACATATTCAAAAAGTTTGGTGAATCTCAGAAAGGACAAATATGAAGAAAACCATATCTGGGCTCAGGACTGTCAAATAGCTGAAAAATTTTTAAAAAGATCTTAAAATCCTCAGATAAAAATTGAAGGAAAATGATCAATGTAGTTTCTAACATCTCATCAGAAATAATAAAGGACAGAACAATGTCTGCAAAATTATAAGAGGCCAAAAAAAATGTGTCATCCCAGAATTCTATATCCAGCACAAGTGTTTTTCAAAAATGAAAGCACACATCCTACAGGCACCAAAAGGATAATAAGGAAATATGAAAAACCAAGAGCCAGGAAATTAGACAACTGGGATGAAATGAGAAAATTTCTTGGGAAACAAACTTACCAAAACTAATGCAAAGGGAAATAAAAATTTATGAATTCCTCTATGTTTATTAAAGAAGATGAACTTGTAATTAGAAACCATCTCACAAAGAAAACTCCAGGCCTTGGGGTTTTGCTGATGAAGAGTATCAAACTTCTAAAGAAGAAATAAAACCATTCTATTCCAATGTTTTCAGGAAACAAAAGAGGAGGGAACATTTCCTAGCTGTTTTCATGAGCCTAGCATGGCCACAATATGATAATTTGACAACACACTGCAAGAAAAAAATTTCAGGCCGATATCCCATATGACCATAATTGAAAAATCCTTCCCCAAATATTACTAAATGGAATCCAGCAATGTATAAAAAGCGTAACACATCACTTTCAAGTAAAGCATTATCCCCATTTAAGTTTGATTCAACATTGAAAAAATTGATGTACGCTGGAAATCCACCTGGGGGAGAAAATGAATCGCAACCCCCACATCACACTGTACATGAAAACTAATTAGTGACGTAGTAGAGACCTAAATGTAAGAGCTAAAACAATAAAGCTTCAAGAAGAAAACACAAGAGAATATCTTTGTGACTTTGCAGTGGGTAAATATTTCTGAAAACACAAAGAGCACTAGCTGCTAAAGCAAAAAATGATAAATGGGGCATCATCAAAATCTGGAACCTCTGCTCATCAAAAGACACTGTTAAGGAAATGAAAAAGCAAGCCACAGAGAGAAAATAACTGCGAAATGTGTATCTGACAAGGAACCTATATGTAGAATATGTAAAGAACTCAAGCTGATCAGTAACGAGACAGCGCAATAAAAAAATTGCCAAGAAACTGGAATCTGTGCTTCACAAAAGAAAACCCGTGAATGGCCAGTATATACATGAAAAGATGTATTCGTTGTCAGGGAAATATAAATGAAATTAAATGAAAGATTTTGCAATCAATTGAATGGCCAATTTTTTTTTTTTTTTTTTTGGTGGAGAATGCCAAATGTTAGCAAGGATGTGGACCATCTTCAAATTCTCATGCGTTGCAGGTAGAATCATTAGATGGTACAATGACTTTGGAAATCTATTTGGCAGTTTCTTTTGAAGTTTAACATACACCTCCCTTATGATGCAGCAATCTCCCTCCTAGGTATTTACCCAAAA
The DNA here is from genome assembly GCF_023721935.1 of Panthera uncia. Classification (NCBI taxonomy): domain Eukaryota; kingdom Metazoa; phylum Chordata; class Mammalia; order Carnivora; family Felidae; genus Panthera; species Panthera uncia. The sequence goes on from NW_026057581.1 coordinate 16,827,913, forward strand.
GAAACAAAAACCTATTTCCACAGAAGGGATTTGTGCAAGAATTATCGTAGCAGCTTTATTCATATGGATGTCCATCCACAGGAAGATAAATAAATAAATTCTGGTAAATTTGTACAGTGGAATACTATCCCATAATTTCTGAATTGAACAAACACAGGTAAATTTCAAAACATTCGTCTGAGTGCAAGGAGGGCACAAAAGAGTTATATTGTCTATGATTCCATTTACATGAAGTTCAAGAACAGGCAAAACTAATCTAAAATAGCAGATATCAGATGCTGGTTGCTCATAGGGAATAGGAGTAGGCTGGTCAGGAACATGGGACATTTGGGAATGTTCTACACCTCAATCGAGGTGGTGATTACAGGTACATACATTTATAAAGGCCCAAAGAATTACACATTTAGATCTGGCATTTAAGTGTGTGGAAATCTGACCTCAAATTTTTAAAAAGTGAATTTCTTGCATTTCCCAGATTAAAAGAGCAGCCTGCATATGCATGTTCCTCCGGAAATGAAATAACTTCAGAAAAAGGAGACTAATTTAAAGGAAGTCCTTTATTCCTAGTGAAAGTGAATTGGTGAAAAACTGCTATACTTTTGAAGATATATATGCATTTGGGGGTTACTCAAAGACACTTTAAACACTTTTTTTTTAGGTTTATAGAAGGAAGAGTGATTAAGCTCACACATTGTGAATCACTCAATGTCCCACTGCAAAGAGAAATATGCAGAGGTCCTGCACATTTAGGTGCTACAACTTTCTCTGAATATGATTGTGCTAAAGGGGCACCTGACTGGCTCATTCGGCTGAGCGTCCAACTCTTGATTTCAGCTCAAGCCACGATCCAAGGGTCGTGGGACTGAGCCCCCACATCAGGCTCTAAGCATGAAGCCTGCTTAAGATTCTCTCTCTCCCTCTGTCCCTTTTCCCCCTTTTGCTTCCTCTCTCTCTAAAAACTAAAAAAAAAAGAAAAAAAATTTTTTTTAATGATCTTTCTAAAGCAAGTGAAACCCACTGATCATACTCAATGATATTCCTCCTCCAACATTTCCCATTTGACTTCAAGCATAAATTAAATCCGTATTTACAAAGTGAATGTGGAAATGAAGCCATTGTTGATATAATTCAGGTGGCCCCAAGGTTAAAAATCTGGAACTGCGTTTGTCAGGGCGGGGAAGTGGGGAGCTGTTGAATTGTTTACCGTCTCCCATTCTAATAAAAACAAAAGCAACACATTTTCCAAACTCTCATTTCTTGTAAGTAAATGTTTGTGGGCCACCTTTGCTTTATGGTGTAATTATCTTTGGCTAGCAGAAGCAGGGTAGGCTTAGCTCAGCCGCAAATATTTCCAGGATTCAAACTCTAAACATACTTCAGCTGGTTCTAAGATGGTTCACTAAGAAGCCAGACAACATAAAGAATCCCTTAGAATCGGTATTTTGACATCCTCACTGCAATTGGCAATGTGACAGCAGACATTACATTTTTTTCGACATTTTATTACAAAATGGGCTTTGTGTTAGATGATTTTTTTCCAGCTATAAGCTAATGTAAGTGTTCACGTTTAAGGTAGGTTAGGCTAAGCTATGATGTTCGGTAGGCTAGGTGTACTAAATGCATTTTGAACATAAGATATTTTCAGCTTACGATGGGTTGATCAGGATGTAACCCCGTGTCGAGGAATAGCTATAGAATATTAGAAAATGAAAGTTCATGGCATATTTTAAAGTCACATTGGTGGCAATTGTTTAAACGTACTATATTTGCCTTTATAGAAAATTTAGATTTACATTATGTTAATACTTGAAGCTATGCAATGATAATATTAACATGAATTTACAACTAAAGTGTGTTAGAATTTAAATAATTGATTTTTACAAATTGCCTCATATAAGAACCTAGGCAAAATTACATATCTTTTTCCATGTTAAGTCTTCCGAGCAAAGTGTAAGAGTGTAATAGTTTCCTAGTAATTTAAAATTTTTTCATTATTATTTTTTCCCGATCGTATTCATTTTTTTAAATATAATTAATTGTCGAATTGGTTTCCATACTACACCCAGTGTTCATCCCAAGTGCCCTCCTCAATGCCTATTGCCCACTTTCCCCTCTCCCCAGCCCCCCCTCAACTCAGTAAGTTCTCAGTATCCAAGAGTCTTATGGTTTGTCTCCCTCTCTCTCTGTAACTTTTTTTCCCCTTTCCCCTTCCCCCATGGTCTTCTGTTAAGTTTCTCAAGATCCACATATGAGTGAAAACATATGATATCTGTCTTTCTCTGACTGACTTATTTCACTTAGCATAATACCCTCCAGTTCCATCCACGTTGCTGCAAATGGCCAGATTTCATTCTTTCTCATTGCCAAGTAGTATTCCATTGTATACATAAGCCACATCTTCTTTATCCATCCGTCAGCTGATGGACATTTAGGCTCTTTCCATAATTTGGCGATTGTTGAAAGTGCTGCTATAAACATTGGGGTACAAGTGCCCCTATGCATCAGCACTCCTGTATCCCTTGGGTAAATTCCTAGCAGTGCTATTGCTGGGTCATAGGGTAGATCTATTTGTAATTTTTTGAGGAACCTCCACACTGTTTTCCAGAGCGGCTGCACCAGTTTGCATTCCCACTAACAGTGCAAGAGGGTTCCCGTTTCTCCACATCCTCGCCAGCATCTATAGTCTCCTGATTTGTTCATTTTGGCCACTCTGACTGGCGTGAGGTGGTATCTGAGTGTGGTTTTGATTTGTATTTCCCTGATGAGGAGCGACGTTGAGCATCTTTTCATGTGCCTGTTGGCCATCTGGATGTCTTCTTTAGAGAAGTGTCTATTCGTGTTTTCTGCCCATTTCTTCACTGGATTATTTGTTTTTCGGGTGTGGACTTTGGTGAGTTCTTTATAGATTTTAGATACTAACGCTTTATCTGATATGTCATTTGCAAATATCTTTTCCCATTCCGTTGGTTGCCTTTTATTTTTGTTGATTGTTTCCTTTGCAGTGCAGAAGCTTTTTATGTTGATGAGGTCCCAATAGTTCATTTTTGCTTTTAGTTCCCTTGCCTTTAGAGATGTGTTGAGTAAGAAATTGCTGCGGCTGAGGTCAGGTTTTTTTTCCTGCTTTCTCCTCTAGGGTTTTGATGGTTTCCTGTCTCACATTCAGGTCCTTTATCCATTTTGAGTTTATTTTTGTGAATGGTGTAAGAAAGTGGTCTAGTTTCATTCTTCTACACGTAAGCCATTACATTTTGAAAGCTAATTTTATTTTTTTCTAAAAGTATTTTTTCCTTTATATAATATATACACAAAATACATATATTTTATATATATGTAGTGAGAGAATATATCATATATGCTATGTACATTGTGTACATTGTATTATATATTATATTTTATTATAGATAATAGTATAAAATATTAATATATTAATATTTTATATATATAATAAGCTTACCAGTCCCTGAGCTACCCTCTCCTATGTCTGATTCCCACTACCCTGAAGCAACCATTTTCAAATCTTTCAAGTATTTCTTCTGGCATTACCATATTTCTAAACCACAGGTTTATACTGCTATTTCTTCCTTCTACCATTTTCCTGGGAGTTTTTTCCTCTCTCCTGTGTTAGATCCTCTTATTCCAGGATCCTATACCTCCTTTTCTGATTTATCTCTCCTTTCGGTGGCTCACATTTTTGAGCATCCTGAGAAAGGATGCATAGGAGGGTTCTTTAGGAGAAAGAGCACACATCTCAAACTAGAGTGTCAACTTCAAGGTGGAAATCAATTTTTCCTGAGATTTTAAAGACATTGCTGTCTTTTGTTTGCTTGGATATTTTCCCAGTTCCAGCAACAGCTGTCACTGTGATTTCTGATCATATGTGTGTGACCTGTTTGTTTGGTTTTTTTAATGTTTATTTTGAGAGACAGAGACAGAGACAGAGAGACAGAGAATCCCAAGCAGGCTCTGCCCTGGGCACAAAGCCCCATGTAGGGCATGCATGCAAGTGGGGGAGGGGCAGAGAGAGAGATTGAGAGAGAGAGAGAATCCCAAGAAGAGAGCCTGATGTGGGACTCAAACCCACAAACCATAAGATCATGACCTGAGCTGAAGTTGGACGCTTAACCCACTGAGCCACCCAGGCTCCCTGTGACCTGTTTTTGTGTTTGGTTTTGGTTTTTTATCTTTGCAGAAGCTTTTAGAATCTTCCATTTGTCACTAGTGTTTTGTTTTGTTTTGTTTCTTGAAATTTCACAGTGATGTATCTTCATGTCCCTACTCCCAAATCTTTTACTGGGCATTTGCTGGGCTCTTCCGATGTGAAAACAAGTGTCCTTCAATTCTGTATAATTTTGCATTATTTCTTCGATCTTTGATCCTGTTTCCTCTTTTCTTTCTTCTCCATACTCACTAATCAGATGAGAGACTTGATCCTTTTATTTTCTAATCCTTTCTCTCCTGTGTATTTTATGTTTGAACTATATGTTGTTTTGTTCTGATTCCCAGGAGTTTTTCTTAATGTATCTTCCACTATTTTATTAATTTCTGCTTATCTTAGTTTCATTTTCTAAGAGTTCTTTGTTTTCTGATTATTACTTTTTATAGAATCATCTTTGTTTCATAGATGCATCACTTTCCATTTGCGTCTTGGAGAATATTAGTCATTTGGTTTGTTTTGCTTATGTTTTTTTTTTTTTTTTAACTTTCCCTGTGTTCTTTTTCTTTCTTCTGAATCAGATAATTCCGTCAAGTTTCTCACATTCCTTGGTTGGGTGGCACTTGTGAACCAGGTGATTTAACTATCAGGATCTGCAGGATTTCTTCTTGTTCCAATCCACTTTCCCAGAGAGTAATGTTCTCATCTATTACCTATGGCATAAGGCAGAGGCCATTTTCCTGGAAACCCAGCAAAGAAAGTGGCCTAAGGTCTCCTTCCTGAGAATCCAAGTAACTCTCTTAATCTGCCTAGGTCAACAGGTGCAGTGTCCCGCCTTCTACTGTCCGAGGGAGGGGCGTCTCTAGTTGGGAGTTAGAGAATAAGATCTAAGGGTCTTTTACAGATTTTCTTTTCTTTTTTTTTTAATTTTTTAAAATTTTATTTACTTATTTGGAGAGAGAGAGAGAGGAGAGAGACAGAGAATCCCAAGGAGGCTCCTCCCTGTCAGCACAAAGCCCAGTGTAGAGCTCTAACTTTCAAGCTAGTAGATCATGACCAGAGCCAAAACCAAGATCCAGATACTTAACCTACTAAGCTACCCAGGTGCCCCTCTTTTACGGATTTTCAGCCAATCCTCCTTTCTTCAGCCCCACTCCCACCACTTTCTGGTGTCCCTCGAAACATCTGATGGCTGAACTTCATCTGAATTTGGCAGTGTAAATCAGCTTTCTGCTGCTTTGACAGTCTTTGAAGTTACAGTTTTCCCTGGAATGGTGAATGTTTATCCTCAGGAAAAAGTACTTTACTTTTCTTGATTCATCCAAGATTTAGGCTTTATGAGATTGTTCACAAGTAAACAAAAAATAAGCATGAGTTGTGAAAATACCAAGTGGGTTGGGTTAAGTCTAACTTTCCATTCATAACTGAACAAACTCTTTTCTGTTAAAAAACAAAACAAAACTATAAGTCTTGACAAATAAACACATATAAAAATAAATACCTCTAAAATCTCCTTATGAAGTTGATTGAAAATTATACTTACCAAAGACTTGTGTGGTGTTTTTAAAATATGAAGCTTAAATTTACCTCCTGTGCCTAAAAAAAAAACCTGCATTGGTTTCTTGACTTCTTTTTTTTTTTTTTAACATAATCTACCCCCCCAAATGTGACCCAAATCAAGAAGTATGCATTTTTAAGAAACCAAAGACGCTGGGAACGAAATTTGGAATGTCAGTAGTCACTTGTCTTGATGATGTCCCGCTAGTATTTTTAAATTTTTATTTCAGAGGTTTTTTTCAACTTCATTTGGGGGCAGGAACTTGATGATATATCATCTTACGATAAAATCTTTTAAGTCAGTGAATAAAACGTATAAACAAAGTTGCTGGACCTAAAAACATATTGATAAAGATCTGTTCCACAAATCCATTTGACAGAAAGCAAACATACTTGAAGTGATATAATTTATTACTTCCTCCACAGCCTCTAGACTTATTCGTGAAAGAAACAAAGTGAACTGAATAGTCTGGCTAAACATCATGCAGTCAAGCGGCTGCTTCTTGACAGATAGGCCAGATCTCAGGTTCCCATTCCTGCCCTGTGCCCCTGCGAGACAGCTAGGGTCATCCACAGGTTGTTTTGTGACTAAAGTTGCGATCAAGTGTTTGGGGTTTAATGTCTTTTGATCTCCTAGATGTGGGCCCTCCCTGGCCACTCCTGGGACCTCCCAGAGGTAGGTGCACTTAGCCAAGTGCACCTGATGGCACTTAGCCAAGATGCTGTTGTATATCTTTGAATGACACCGATGTCCTTGCTCTGGTAAAAAGCTACAGGCTGTGAACACAGGGAAAAATCAACACATCCACACATATTCTTGCTATAGTGGAAAATCTGCTTACATGGTGATATAGAGCGGTTTTCTTTGTTTAGAGTGGAAACTCTTTGCTTGACGAACTGGTTTCTTCAGTGATACCAGCTTTTATTGTGTAATAAAATTTTTGCTTTAAAAATGAAGTGGAAAGAAATCCAGCAAAATATTAAACAGCAAAACACAGGAAGATAATACTTATTTTCTCCTTTTAAGCTGGCCCCGAGTTTTCCAATTGGTTTATATTTGAGAAAGCGAACATAAGTGTTATCTTTTTTTAAGATAAAATTTTAAGTGCTTCTAATGCAAAGCAGTTGCTCAGAAAAACAAATCCAAGAAACAATTTGTTAGGAATATCTCTACAAAAACGTAACTGAATCAAACCTAAAAGATGTAGCACTTACCAAACTGTACGCTCTTCTGGAAAACTGCAAATTCCTTTTTTAGAACATGAACTGCTCAAAGACAGAATCTGTATCATTCATTCATTCATTCATTCATTCAACAAATGTTTACTGAGCAGGTACTACGTGCCAGGCACCCTTCCAGATGTTAGAGAAACAACAATGAACACATCACATGAAATCCCTGCCCTGTGAAGATTATAATCTGGCGGGGATGGAGGGCAAAGCAAGCAATAGGCACAGTGAATAATTAATTATATCATATATTACAAGGTGGTAATGTGCTATGAAGAAAAATAAAGCGAGTGGGGTCATTCTTAAAATTACGACCATGTAGAATTTGCTTTGACTTTAGTTAAAATTTGACCATGATCTTATATAGTTGATAAGTTTCTTTAGAAAATAATTTCATTTAAATCTAAATCATTTGTGGGGCGCCTGGGTGGCTCAGTCAGTTGGGCGGCCGACTTCGGCTCAGGTCATGATCTCGCGGTCCGTGAGTTCGAGCCCCGCGTCAGGCTCTGTGCTGACAGCTCAGAGCCTGGAGCCTGTTTCGGATTCTGTGTCTCCCTCTCTCTGACCCTCCCCCATTCATGCTTTGTCTCTCTCTGTCTCAAAAATAAATAAACGTTAAAAAAAATTTAAAAAAAATAAAATAAATCTAAATCATTTGAGGTTAGCTGGATCAGAGTTGGGAGCTGAGAATAAAGCTAAACAGGACAGCGTGGTAAAAAGCGTATTGAATCAGGAATGTTCTGATCCCTTTGTCATTCGTTGAACTTCAGGGCTACATACTTGGCATTGAGATTGAGGGAGGGATCAAATAGGGGGGCTGGATGTCCCCCGCACGCTGAATTCCAGGGTGACGGGGGGAAAGCATGGAAAGATGGAGTAGCTAACTTCAAATACTGGCAGGGTCAACATGTGAGAGACAAAGTAAGTCTTCTCTATGGTCCTGTATAATTAAGAAATGCCTTCAACTGAAAATGGAAGTGAAAAATCAAGTGAGCAAGCAATATGAGGAATTTTCTGGCTCTTACAGTTGAAAAGACCAAGAATAGATTCAGGGATAGCTTTCTGCAGGTGCTCAAATGTTGTTGTCTGGAAATGGTCTCATTCCCTCTCATCTCTGCATTCGACTGTGTTCATTTTCAGCAAGGACACACAGCGAAGATGGCCCCCAGCCAGTCTGGGCCCTCGTTTTATGCTAAGGATGCATCACAGAAAGGGTACCTTTTCCCCAGTATCTCAGAATCATGTGCCCATCTACGTAAGCCAATCTCTGAGACTGAGTGGCTTCACATGACATCCCGGAAGCTGAACCACAGTGACAAAAGGATCAAGGTGTCTCCCCAGGGGGATATTGAGGGATACCTGACAGGAAGGAGTAAATGCTAGATAGGCAAAAACAAGGGATCCACTGCAGATCATTCCGGGTAAAATTCGGAGTATGGTCAGGAACTACAAAGTAACATGTTGCCATTCAATAAAAGGACAATGTAAACCATTGGAACCATCCCAAATTGAGATTGCAGGAGATATGTGAGTTCTGTCATAGGAAGTTCAGTCAAAGACTTGCATTTCTAAGGTTGCTAAGCTTTCAATCAATCCACTGAATCAATCAATCAATGGATCACTTTGTTATTGGACACTGTAAAGTCTCCCTGTCTCTACTGCTGTTGCGCTTGTCCATTCTACCATCGTATCTTAGCCATTTAAGGGCAAATGCCTCCTGACGAGCCAGCATCCCTATTCCCTGCTTGCCCCCCTACAATTCATTCCCCAGAGAGCAGCCAGAGGAAATACCCATTTACTCACTCAACAAATATTTATTGAACACCTGGTGTGTGACAGGGACTGCTTAAGGGACAAATCCATTGCTGGCCAAATACATAAATCTCTGCCTTCAGGGAGCTTCTGTTCCAGTAGGAGAGGGAGAAAGAAAACAACGTAAGCCAGTAAAATGTATATTAAATGGTAAGAGATGCTAAAAAGAAAAAATAAAGCAAAGTGCATGGAATATTAACAGTGAGGTAGTTGGGATGGTCCGGGAGCACTTCTTGGAGAAAGTGATTTTGTTTTTAAGGTTTTAAATATTTATTCATTTATTTTGAAAGAGAGAGAGAGAGATGATGATGATGATATGATGATGATGATGATGATGATATGATGATGATGATGATGTTAATTGTAAGGGCCATGATAGATATTAAGGACTGACTAGTATGAGCTGGGTAGTATTCGAGTTCCTCTAACAACTTTCAAAGTTATGCATCATTAGCCCATTTCACAGAAAAATAAAACAAAACAAAACATGGAGTATCAGAGATCCTACATACTTCGCCCAGAGAAAAATAATAACCATTGTCAGTTAGAGGTGGTAGAGAGATTAAAACAAAAGTCTGCATACCTTCAACCAAACCAGGCGTCTCCATTGAAATATTCATCCCTGAGGCCACCAGCAAATTCTAAATAACAATTCTAATGAACACATTTTATTCCGTCAGCAAGATGTATCCTAAAGTATCAGAAGAGCCTAACTAAGAAAGGTTATTTTTTTTTGGTCTGGGAATTCTTAAAAATTTTTTCCATATAAATTAATGGTAATTGTGTCTTTGTTTTATGCCATTTCAGCTTAACTTTTCAGGGAAACACTCTACTTTTGTATAGCAGGGGAAACCTGTATGTGGGTCATATTTTCAACTCCAAAAATTATTATTACTAATTATGAATAACTGTTATTTTACACGGAGAATGCTTTTATATTTATACATGCGTCAGTTTCTTTGCTCATATTTTCTTTTTGCACCTGAGACACAGAATCGGAAGCAGGCTCCAGGCTCCCAGCTGTCAGCACAGAACCCCACGCGGGGTGTGAACCCAGGAACCATGAGATCACGACCTGAGCCGAAGTCTGACTGAGCCACCCCGGTGCCCCTGTGGATTCATGTCTTTAATCAGTTGTAGAAAATACTCAGCCATGAGTTTGCAAAAGTTGCCTCTCTTCTAATCTCTTTATTCTCTACTTCTTAGACTCTAGTTAGATATATATTAGACTTTCTTGGCCTTTCCATCCTATCTCTTAGTCTGTCATTAAAATCTCCTTTCTCATCTCTTTGTGCTACATTCTGAGTGGTTTCTGCAGATTTTGGACCAGTTCCATAATTCTTTCTTTGGTTCTAACATGCTGTTTAACTCACTTGTTTGTTTTTTTTTAATATGTTGTTAATGATTATGTTTATTTTTAACTATTTTTTTCTAATATTCCGGCTCAATTTTTTGTTCATTTTTGTGATTCTGTATGCTTTCTTGTATGCTTTGCCTGCATAGCTATTCTATACTCAAGCTGATATCTCCAATGTCTGAAATCCTCGAAAGCCTAAATATATTATTGCTTTTTTTTTGCTAATGTGCATTTAAGGAGCTCCGTTTTTCATGTGGCTATTGGCTGATAGTTTTGTGAAAAACCTGGACGCCCAAACTGAAGATGCTTTCTCCAGAGAAGGTTCATGTCTATTTCTTCTGGGATTTAGATGACGCTACTGCCCTGGGACCGCTTTGGCCCCTTCCCAGTTTCTCAGGTTGATTTTCTAGTGTCTGGTTCAGCTCAGCCCCATGGCCACTGGTCCACGGCTTCGTCTTCTTGTTGCTGTGCTGAAAGTGAATCTGCCTTCGGGCCAGTTTTGCCTTCACATATATTTACTGCTCCTAGTCGAGGATCAGGTACCTCTTAGAAGGAGTTGGGAGTGCTTGGTGATCTTCCATTCTTCCTACTGCAATGATGAGATAAAAGTTGTGTCTTAAGCATGATGTGTTGTTTCAAATCAAGAGGGCTCCTCAGAGGATCTAGTCTACCCTCCTGCCCTCTTCTTGTTTTCCTCCTTGCTTCTTCTTCTTCTTTTTTTTTTTTTAACCTACCTTTTGTCATTCTGAAATATCTTTTTTTTTTTTTTCCGGAGATTCGCTACTTCTCTGAGTTTTCTTTTTCAGTCCTTCTCACTGCCTCACCTCCATTTCTCTTCCCCACTCTTTCAAGTATGGGGTTTTCCAGAATGCCAATTCTCCTTCCTTCTCAGTTGATCTCATCTACACGCTTGGACTTCAGCTGTACTTCTAGCTCTGACATAACCCTAAATGATACATCTATATTTCAAATTACCCTCTCATAATCCCCATTTGGATTTTCCTCAAACTCAAAATTTTCAAAACTGGCTTTATGATCTCCCCCATATTCCACCTACAAATCTGCTTCTCTTCAACGTTTCTCCACTTTTGGACACCACTATCCACCACTCACCTAAGCCAGATGGTCCTGTTAATTTTAACTCCTAAATAGCCCTTGAATTCTCTTTCTCCTCTGTTCTTATCATCACTGCTGTAGTTAGATCTTCATGGTTACTTCCTGATGAGTTGCAATTGCCTCCTTTTCTTTCTCTTGCCTCCAGATTCACTGCTGAAATTTGCCTGACGCAATGCTGCTTTTGTGATCTTTCTGAAATGCAGATATGAATGTGTCACTCATCTGTGGAAGATTCTTCATCGGTTCTCCCATTAATGCATGATAAATCTTAGGTTTCATAATTGGGCATGTGAGACCTCCATGATCTAACTTAAAAAGCTTTTTACTTTCCTGCCTATTTTTCTTTAAGCTGCAAGAAGGCCGTGAGCATATCCATCTTGTTTACTTTGGCTAGTGCCAAGCCCAGGGCTGATAACCTCACAGATAATTACTAAATGGGTACATCACTGCCTCATCTCAAACCATCTGATTCATGGACCCTTTTTCCTAGCCAATCTGGACATTTTTTGCTATAACAAAAGTCTGCCCTCCTCGCACAACTGTAGGCTAATTACTATTTACTCTTTTATTCACACATTCATTAGTCTATCTTGGAATTACCACTAACACTGTAACTGATACATAGAAGGTTCTCTGGATGAATAAATGAAAACAAACTTAGAAGTGTGGCCTAGGAGGTAACACATACATGAAGCATTGACTAATATAAAAGACTGTACTCCAAGAGCAACTTTTCCCCCAGGTGGTATATGCATAAACCAATATAAGTACAGGCAACCTGTATCTTTCTCCTGCCCTTTCCAAGTCCGAGAACCAGATTTAATGAATCAAATTCTTTTCTGGAATGAATCCACACAAAACCAAGACAAAATAAAGGGCAAACCAACCTCCTACAAAGCACTGAAAAGGTAATCAAGACTTTCCCAAGCCCCAAATACAAACGGCAGAGAGCACTAGCTCCATAGGCGCCGCGGTGCTAACGGAAGCCCCGCCCCAAGGGAGGCGGGGCCCGAAGTGTGGGGCGGGGTTTGTCCGGATCGACCACGCCCTCTCTGGGCGGGTCGTAAGCAGGCGGGCTGCGCAGAAGCCCTCGCACCCCCGCGGTTTCCTAGGAGACGAAACACAAGGCGCCAGAGCTTCACAAGGGAGCCTACGAGGTGAGCCGCCGGTGCGGGCAGGTAATCCCTAGCGGGCTGCGGGGCTGCCACCCTCCGTCCGAGCCCAGCCCCAGCCTGTCCGGCGAGGCCTGCCCGGCATGTCCCCTCCGCGCCCTGTCCTACGAGGGCCAACCTCCGCCGAGAGAAGGGGCCTGGACACTGGTAGGGGGAGGGACGGCGGGGAGGAGGATCCGGGAGCGGGGGTGGAGCGGGAGGGGTCCTTCTGAGTCTGCTGCGATCCGTGCTCCCCAGGCCCCCCGGACCACTTTTCCGCGCTCCTCGACGGCGGGGAAGGTTCGGGGCGGGAGGATGACGGCGGGCATCCGTCGGTCTGAGCCCCCAAACCTCTCCCTTAGGATCCCCCTCCCCCCCCCCCCCGCAACTCCCCCAGTCTCCACCCCCAGTCTGGAGGGGAAACTGCTTTCACGAGTGAGAAGCGGGATCGGGTCTCGGGAAGGCAGCCGAATTGAGTGCCGAACGACTAAAATTAAAAAGGAGGTAGAAAGAAACTGGGTCTAAATTCCGCCCTCATTCGTGCACCCCAAGGGACTCCCAGGTAAAAGCGGGATCCCGGCGCAGGGCCCCAGGACGGACCCCTTTCCCCGCACACCCGCAGGACCCCCGCCCCAGGAGGCTTTAAATCCCTGTCAGCGAAAAAGGACGAGACTCGGCTTAATGAAAACTTTCTTCCTGCAGATACGATTTTCAAATTTAGGGACAGAGTCGGGGGCGGGGAAGGGGGGAGCAATAAAACTGATTTTAGGGGCTTGTAGTTTCCGTTCTCAAAGGGATTCATCATATTTAAGTGACCATTTTTAATGAGCAGACATCTGTCCCGAGGACAACGAAATTCTCATAGAGTCAGTTATGGGACTTCCTTCATTCAGAAAACTCATTTGGTCAAAGCAGCGGAGGAGGAGCGAGTTACTCTCCAGCCTTTTGGTTTTCCTCTGTGACCCCACCCCCCAGTTCACCGCGGCGACTGGGGAAGGGAGAAACTCCCCCTTCCTCCTCCACCCCCAGGCGGCCACTTAACTGCCCCAGCAAACCTGGCCTTGGGCAAGGATGCTCGATCTCCGCGTTGGGGTGGTTCTTTGTTTTGTTTAGTTTAATTTGGGAATACCTTGTGAATATTAGCACACGGCACGATTTTTTTTTTTTTTAATCCTGGCAGCTTTGTTTTCCCATTGTAAAACTCTCCTTTTAATTTCTGTAAATACGTGTCTTACTTTGAGATCTTTTCTTTTCCTTCCCGTTTTGCTCTTTAAACAAGTTCGTGATTTTTAAGACGTTATTATTTTTTTATTTTTTTTTAAAATATAAGTAATGCCAGCCTTGGAGTGATAGAATTACAGTAGGTTCGACAAAGACAAGTTTCAGACTTCCAAAGGTTATCTGTTCAGTGATTGGCAGACAAGTTTTACCCTCCATTTGCCCTCTATGTTAATCTTCTTTAATCCTATCTAAATCCCTGTTAGCTGGCAGAAGCTCCTGAGAATACGGCTTAAGTTTACAGTAATTGTACACTTAAATAACAATACGAAAACTATAATGGGAGAGAAATTATAAGGGTATTTACTTAATGTAGGTCTGTAATTGGGCCTCTAAGTCTTTTTCTTTAAATCAAAATATAAGGTTTGCTTAGCCATAAGCAATGTCACTAAATATCATAGCCTTATTGTAAAAAATTCCAGGTTCCTAACAGTTCTGTTAAATAAGGATCATAGTTGTATTACATTTACTTGTGTTCTGCCTCGCTGTGTATATCTACATACATATGGAAATATATACACAGTTTAACCCTTGAACAACACAGGGATTAGGGGTGTGAGCCCCCAACAGTCGAAAATTCTAGTATAACTGTTGAATCCCCCAAAACCTAACAGTCCACTGTTGACAGCAACCTTACTGGTAACATAAAGAGTTAATCAACACATAGGTTGTACGTTATATGTATTGTGTGCTGTATTCTTCCAATAAAGTAAACGAGAGAAAGGAAATCATTTTCAAGAAAATCATAAAGAAAATACATTTACAGCACTCTATGGTATTGATCAGAAACAAATCTGCATGTAAGTAGACTTGTGCAGTTGAAATGTGTGTGTTCAAGAGCCAACCCTACAGATGGAAATATTCACATACATAAGATGTCGTGTTGATACATCTCTGTCTTGCAGGATTAGTCTTCTATAGATGAACATAGAAGAATAAATGTAACCTACGGAGAAATATTATTGTGTGTGAACTGGGGACCATAGGCAATGTATGTTTCTTAAGTTATATCTATTGGTTTTGACTAGTAATTCGTTTAGGACCTTACTACGCTACACCAATGAAAGCAGTTGTTTACGTGCTATCAGTCAGTAGATACATGGGGGAAATTATTTTAAAAAACAAGAAAAACCTTTCGCCTTGATATCTGTGCCTCTTTCCATTAGGCCATTGTCTTTGTATTTTCAGGGAAGATAAGGGGACAGCTGGAATGGTCAGCCTCTAACTCTGGAGAACTATTTATTTTCCAATTCAAATGACCCAAAGAGGCCTTTCTAAAATTTTATGTAAAGGTTAAGCAGGGCTCAAACTGGACAGAGGCTCTGAGAGCCACCAATCAGACCTTTTGAAAATCGATGTGATATCCATAATCTTCGTCACTCACCCCATGGCTGGGAAATGGCCAAGTCCCTTGTTCATTCTTCCCTGAATGTAAGCAGACCCTATGGGATAGCCACCTTCACTTGAAATAAACTGTTCCCAGGGCCGCCAGGGTGGCTCAGTTGGTTAAGTGTCCGACTCTTGATTTGTGCTCAGGTCATGATGTCACCATCGGTGAGATCGAGCCCCATGTCGGGCTCCATGCTATCTGCTTGGGATTCTCTCTCTCTCCCTCTCTGCCCCTTGTCCCATGTGCATGTGCTCTGTCTCTCAAAAAAAAAACAACAACAACAACAACCCCCCCCCCCCACAGAACCAAAACAAACAAACAAACTGTGTTTCTAGTGTTTATTTGGAACGTGGATGGTTAGGCTTGGAATGCAGTTTCTATAGCTTCCATTCCAAAAACGGTTGGGGTTTCCAGGCCAGTGCAGAAAGTCATCAATGAGTGAATGATCTGTAATGCTAATAACACCAGTGATGGTGGTGCTGGTTGGTCTTAACAGTGGAAGACAAAGGAAAGGAAAGATTAATTCCACTTTTGGGGGTTAAGTCACCGCGAGGGAGAATTTTAACTATTGTTTCTTGCACACTCTCACCTCTGCCTTTCTGTTCCTACCCGGGCAGCTCCCTCTTTCATTCCCTTCTCACGCAATATGTCCTTTTCCAGAATTGCCTACGTTACTTCCTGCCCATCAGACCTTCGGTGCTTGTCCTCAGTGAGGTATTAACATGAAAGAAAAGATGATGCTATCATCCCATTGAATTTCTGAAGTAAGAAATTCATTCTCATAAGGGAGCTCCACTTAGACTGTCTTCCTCCTGAACTCCTACTTTCTTTTCCTTCACTATTTCTGGCCTGTTATTTTCCAGTGTCCTTCCGAGCATGGGGCCAGATGCAGGCTCGGGGTCTAGTAGGGTAGAGAGCACCACTAGCAATTTCCATTCAGTAGCATCTGGATGTTTTAGGGTAAGGAACTGGGTTAGGAATCTTCAGGTGGAGGTGGGGGTGGGCAGCTTTCATTGTGGGGCAGAGTCTGCATGGTTTTGAGGCAAAGAGGGGCAGGGATGGTTCCTTGAGCTGCAACAGTGATTGTAAAAGCCAGTAAGAACGGGTTGTTTAGAAGTTGGGGACCACCCTACAAAGAACAAACAGCCTCAAGCCTAATGCAGTTACTAGACTGACTCCATCTTTGATTCTCTGATTATAGACACATTATTTTATAGATTACAATCCTACTGATACAATGGATATATTCTCTACATTGTTACTCAACCAGAAGCGATCAGTCAACTTACAGAGAACACTTTTCCTTAAAATAGAGAGAAGTGTATGTCTTCTTAAATAAGGTAACTAGAAAAGGTGTCAAGCAACATAACATGTTGATAATGAACTGCAAAATGCTGATTTAATAAAATTCTAAATGATAAGAATAAATACATTTTAGTCCACGTTTTGTTCAATCATAGCACATGGTACAAAACAAACAACCCAGGAGCTCCCAGCTGGCTCAGTCAGAAGAGCATGTGACTCTTGATCTCGGCATTGTGAGTTCGAGCCCCATGTTGGGAATAGAGATTGCTTAAAAATAAAATCTTAAAAAAAAAAAAGATCTTTCAAATATAAATTTCCTTATACAGATAAAGGAAAAATCAAGAAAAGCAAATACATGTTTGTGTCAGGAATTGTGCAGGAGTGTTCACTCTATATTAATGCCATAATTTTTTTTTTTTATTTGAGAGAAAGAGTGGGAGTGAGGGAGAGGGGCAGAGAGAGAGAGAGAGAGAGAGAGAGAATCTCAAGCAGGCTCTAGGCTCAGCACAGAGCCTGACATGGGGCTCAATTCCATGACCCTGGGATCATGTCCAGAGCTGAAATCAAGAGTCAGATACCCAACCGACTGAACCACCCAGGCTCCCCTAATGCCTTAGTATTTCGAATCCATGTATAGTATAATGTAAAGACCACTTACAAAAAACTTCATTTTTAGGCCAATGGGGAGTCATTTGTTGGCATCCATTAAGCCCAGTAGCTCAGACTTAAGCTGAGGAAGGACCTCTAAGTAGATATGGAATCTACCACTACTGCTGTGATCTCTTTTTTAAGATCCTGGCTTCAGAGTTAGCACAACCTACATTAATTCACACGTGACTTTGAAGGGGTTATGATCTACATGAAGTAAAATAAATGGTAAACAAATACACACTCCCTGTCATTAAAAAGCCCCCCAGGGTTCTTCCCACATTTCCTGTGGACAAATACATTCCTGTCTTGGGAAACAACACCATTTTATTGTCCTTCCCTGCACATGTTTGTGTCTTTTTCCCAAAAGTCTTCTTTTGGAAGCCTTGGGTACTTTGCCAACTACGACATGTCTCTGTGGGTCCTAAACTTCTGCACATAATAGAGAAATGATTCCTATGATTTTATTTGGTGGAAATGAAACAGTGTTACAGTGAAAGAAAAGTCATCTTTGAATGAAGCACCGAATTGTAACAGGCATTTTAACACCAACTTTTATTTTTATTTTAATTTTATTTTATTTTAAAAAAAAAATTTTTTTTAACGTTTATTTATTTTTGAGACAGAGAGAGACAGAGCATGAACGGGGGAGGGTCAGAGAGAGGGAGACACAGAATCCGAAACAGGCTCCGGGCTCTGAGCTGTCAGTACAGAGCCCGACGTGGGGCTTGAACTCACGGACCGCGAGATCATGACCTGAGCCGAAGTCGGACGCTTAACCGACTGAGCCACCCAGGTGCCCCAACACCAACTATTTTAATGGTGCCAAGCATTTTATTATCATCTGCAACTAAGCATATAACATTCTGTATAACAGAATGACAGATTTTTAAAAAATGTTTATTTATTTTGAGAGAGAGAGAGAAAGAGCACAAGTTGGGGAAGGCCAAAGGGTCACAGAGAATCCCCAGCAGGCTCTGTGCTCTCAGCAAGGAGCCCTACACAGGGCTCGGACCCACAACCCATGAGATTAGGACTGGAGCTGAAATCAAAAGTCAGATGCTTAGGGGCGCCTGGGTGGCTCAGTCAGTCGGTTAAGCGTCCGACTTCAGCTCAGGTCATGATCTCATGGTCCATGAATTCAAGCCCTGCATCGGGCTCTGTGCTGACCGCTCAGAGCCTGGAGCCTGTTTCGGATTCTGTGTCTCCCTCTCTCTGACCCTCCCCCGTTCATGCTCTGTCTGTCTCTGTCTCAAAAATAAGTAAATGTTAAATTTTTTTTTAAAAAGTCAGATCCTTAACCAACTGAGCCACTCAGGCGCCCCCAAAATGAAAACTTTTTAAATAAATTTGTAACAATGTCATGCCATTATAGCCTTCATTTATTTTAGTGGGTGTACTTTTCAGATATTTTTCTACAGCTAGATTAAGATGCTGTTTGGGAAGTGTTACATAACATATGGTATATTCACCATACGACTTAAAAAAAAATTTTTTTTTATGTTTCTTTATTTTTGAGAGAGACAGAGATAGAATGCAAGTGGGTTAGGGGCAGAGAAAGAGGGAGACACAGAATCCGAAGCAGGCTCCGAGCTGACCCCAGCACAGAACCCGATGCCAGGCTCGAACCCACGAGCTGAGAGATCATGGCCCGAGCCGAAGTCAGACGCTCAACCGACTGAGCCACCCAGGCGCCCCAACCATATGACTTTTCTAAAATGTGCAGATTCCTGATTCCGAATACAGCTGGCCCAGGAGTTTCACATTAGGGATCACGGGCCAACTAAATGTAATGCAAAAACTTATTCAAAGAATGGATATAGAATAGATGGTGATTTTCCAGTGCCTGATTTGGAATAATATAGGTTATATTCAGTATAAAAGGAATCATACAAATTCAGCCAGTATTTACTGAATATTCATGGGATAAATAACACAGTGCGATGTAAATGAAGATTTCATAAATGAGTATTACCAGTCTGCTTCCGCAAACTCCATTCCACATCGCACAAAGGACTGACTGACAAGTGGTTAGCATACTGGCATACATATTATAATTCTTCGCCGTGCTTAGGTTACCAGGATATGTTTGAAGAGATTCCTTAATGAAAATTCCTTTTATTCATCTTATTGTGTTCTTTCTTCTCTAGGGTGTTCGTAAGAATGAAAGCACCGTTTCCTTGCCAGATTCCTTATTGCTGTACTTCATGAACCTACGTAATCTTGGGCAAGAGCCTGTGTTTAACGATGACACAGCTGTCACCAGTGTAGCAACAACAGTCCAAGGGAAGAAGACGGATAAGGAAGCACTTACGTTTATATTCAACAAGGGAGTCGTCTCAGTCAACAAGTTGTGTTGCATTATTTTTCCGAGATGAACCGATATACAACCATGAGACAGCTGGGGGACGGCACGTATGGAAGCGTTCTGATGGGCAAGAGTAACGAATCTGGGGAGCTGGTGGCCATCAAAAGGTACCGTGCGCGACGCGGCCGACTTTGAGCGTCCGATCTTCCTTTGCCCTTTCTTTAGAGACAGGCCTAGCTCGGACCCCATGCTTGTTTGGCTAATGCGGACTGCCGTTCTGGAGAAACACTGCCAAACGGGATTCCCCACGCACGTTGTTTCAGTTTTCTGGTTTGTCCGGCTACATTAATGATCGAAAAATATAAGTGCTCTGCTTTCTATGCCTGAGAAATATGAACTGAAACTGAAGGCGATGTTTGCAAAGTGTTTAGAATTTAAAGTTGAGTACAGAGTAGACCATATGATTGCTTTAAGTTAATAGGCCTTGAAAGATGGTATTCATAGGACCAGTCGAGTTCTGAATGGCGTATGGTATTTTCCTAAGCTTACCAATGAAATAGAATTAACTATTATTAACTTAATCATCTTTTTTTTTTTAAGTTTATTTATTGATTTGGTGGGGTGGGGGCAGGGTCAGAGAGAGAGAGAGGATCCCCAGCAGGCTCTTACGCTGTCAGCACAGAACTGGATGCGGGGCTCGAACCCATGAACCGTGAGATCATGATCTGAACTGAAGTCAAGAGTTGGACGCTCAACCGACTGAGCCACCGAGGCGCCCCAACTTACTTACCTTCTTAAACTATCGTATTTCGTATCTATTATACGTAAAAAAAGTTACTCCAAAGCTTAGTGACTTAAAACAAGAACAAACCTTTATTAATTCACACTGTGTGGGTCCGGAGTTTCGGGGGAGCTTAGCTGGACGGTTCTGGCTCCAGGTGTCTCATGAGTCACAGTCATCCGAAGGCTGGACTGGGACCGAGCGTCCATTTCGAAGGTGGCTCACTAGATGAGATTGCTAGGGCTGCTATAAAGAAGGAGCACAGACCGAGCGTCTGAAACAGCAGGTTGCCTTCTTCACAGCTCTGGAGGCTGGAAGTCAGAGATGAAGGCGTCAGCCGAGTTGGTTTCTTCCGTTGCCTCTCTCCTCGGCTCCCAGATGGCCGTGTTCTCCCTGTGTCCTCTCAAGGTGTCCTAATCTCCTTATAAGGACACTAGTAATATCAGATTAGGACCCACCCTAAAGACCTCACGTAACCTTAATTAATTCGTTCAAGTCTGTCTTTTAAATACAATCACACTCAGTTCCTGGGAGTTAGAACTTCAACGTGGATTTGGTGGGGGGAAATGTAGCCAATAAATAGGCTGCTGTAACAAAGCGGAAGCCACAGACTGTGCGGCTGAAATGAGAGAAATGTACAGATTTTCAGTTCTGGAGGCTGGAAGTCTAAAATCAAGGTGTCAGAAGGCTTGGCTCCTTCTGAGGGCCATGAAGGAAGGATCTGTTCGAGGTCCCTCTCGTTGGCTTCTAGATGGCATTTTCTCCCTGTCTGTCTTCCACATGATCTTCCTTCCGTGCATATCTCTGTGTGCAAATTTCCCCCTTTTGTAAGAACACCAGTCACACTGGAATAAGTTCCACCCTAATAACTTCATTTTACCCTCACTGCCACTGTAAAGGCCTGTTTCCAAATCAAGTCACAGTCTGAGGTGCTGGGGGTTAGGACTTTAGCATATGGGTTTGTGTGCAGGGGTGGGCACAGTTTAGCCCAGAACACTCACTCACTGGCTGAGAAGTGGCCTCTTCACATGGGCCTCCAAAGAGGGTTGCTTGAATATTTCATGACGTGGCCGTCGCCTTCCTTCAGAACGAGTCTTGGAGACCAATTGCCAAATCAGCCAAGTGATGGCAATCTAAAATTTAAATGCTTTAACAAATGCTTATCAAGCGTTAAAAACTCTAAAATGTCATGATCGAAAACATTACATGTTTAAGGAAATAGTTTTATAAAATATTGACAGTAGCCATTATTATCAAATAAATGTACAATGTACCATAACTGAAATGAAATATTTATGAGTGGGCTTAGTAAAATTCAATACCCATTCATGACTGGGAAAAAAAACAAACAAACAAAAAAAAAAAAAACAAAAAAAACCTCTTAGCAAATAGGAATAAAAAGAAACTTCCCTAACTTGATAAGACTTATACGCTGCATCATCTTTATGTCAAAATATCAGAAGTATTGCCAGTAGAGTTGGTTTTAAAGCCAGACTGCTTGCCATATTTCTACTAATTAAGATTGCATTGGTGATCTAATTAATTAATGCAATAAGAGAAAAAAAAAGGGGGGATAAGTATTAGCCAAAATGAGATGAAATCATCCCTATTTGTAGATTAAATAATTGTATGCACTCACACAAATACTTCATTATATGTAAATTTATATATAAAATGTTTTGAAAGACCTGGAAAGCAACACATACAACTCACGAAAGCTGTGGCCTCTGGGAAGTGGGTAAAAAATGAGGAAGGAGATGAGGTCCGGTGGAATCATGCAACATTATTACCGGTGTTGGTTTTATTTTACAAAATGCTCATCGTGTCTTGTGGGTGGCAAAATCACGTGTGTATTTCACGGTCCCATTTCACGGTAAAATAGGAACGAGGCCTCACCTGCATAGAGCTGAGTAGAGCCTTGAAAGCACTGAGGCATCTAAAACTGTAAGAAGTCAAATTCATTTGAGGCTGAGAAGAGGCCATATGCATATAATTTAGGAATGCTTTGGGGTATGAAATAAAAAAAAAAAAAACCTAACCAAATAACTTAAACAGGCATTTAACTTAACAAGTAACTTAGAGGGGTGCCTGGGTGGCTCAGTCGGGTAAGTGGCCGACTTCGGCTCAGGTCATGATCTCACGGTCCGTGAGTTCAAGCCCCACGTCGAGCTCTGTGCTGACAGCTCAGAGCCTGGAGCCTGTTTTGGATTCTGTGTCTCCCTCTCTCTGACCCTGCCCCATTCATGCTCTGTCTCTCTCTATCTCAGAAATAACTAAACGTTAAAAAACAAAAACAAAAACAAACAAGTAACTTAGAGATTTATTTCTCTCACATAATAAAAAGTCTGGAGGTAGGCAGCCCAGGGCTAGTACCTTGTAAGGTCACCACCTTACAAGACCTAAGTTTTTCATAGACCTAAGTTTTCATAGACCTAAGTTCTGTTGTCTTCAGAAAATAGGCGCCCCACCTCCATCCAGAAGACCTCTGGTTACTTCTCATTGGCCGGAAGCGTGTCACATAGAGCACCCGGCTATTCGGGAGGGAGGCTGGGAAGCTGAGTACTTCGCTGAGCATTTTGTACCCTGAGCTGTGTTAGTAAAGAGGAAGAAAAGAGCGGCTTTTCGATAGTCCACTCACAATGTCTGCCGCTTTCAGTATCTACCGTGTGCTAGACCGTGTTCCTAACTTAAGTAAGGACACAGCAAAAACGAATGAGAAGGAGGAGGAGTCATGTGGAAGGCTTGAGAAAAAGTTAAATGTCCATTCAGCACATTAATTGTTAAGCTCCCACCACACTGGTGCTCAGGCCGAAATGGGAATGAGATAGATGAGTTACAATGTAAGTGAGGAAAACCAACGGATTGAACAAATTATGACGTAAAATATGGTAAGTCGTCTGATGGGGGAATAACGGGTCCCAGGGGAGCACAGAGAAGTGATGCTGGAGAAATGTGCTGGAAGCTTCCCGTAGAAAGTGAGATCTCAAGAGTGAGGGGAAAAAAAATACCAAGAAAAAGAGGAGGGAGAAGAATGCTCTAAGCAGCAAGGATAATATGTATGATGGCCGGGAGGCAAGAGAATAGGAAGGTTTGCGTGGGCTGCATAGCTGAAAGAAGGGTAGGTGGCCCGAGTGTAGGTTCTGAGTGCGGCAGAGGAGGGTCATGAGGCTAAAGGGTGAAGTCACAAAGCCAGGGCAATGAGTTCGTGTAGCTTGACTAGAAGGCGATGAAGGATTTTAAGCAGGAGAGTCGATACGATCCAGTACTGCTGTAGAATGGTCCCTTTGGCAAAAGAGCGGATACCTGATCAAAGAGGTCAAGGCTGGACATGAGGTGACCAGTCAGGAGGCTGGTGTAGTCCTCGTGGTTAGAGGTGGTGGTGACCTGATCTAGGAAGATAGCATTGGGTATGGACAGAAGCGGAAGCACTCAAGAGACATTTAGGAGCCAGGCTCTGTAGAAACTGGTGACTGGCATGGCGGAAAGGAGGAAAGCATGTGGAAGAGTCCGGGCTCACTCCTGGGCTTCTTGCTGAAATGCCTAGTGATGGTGCCGTTCTCCATGACAGGGGAAATCACAGGCTTAGCGGTAAAGCTGGGTTCACTTGTGGACATAATAGCTTTAAGGTGCTTATAGGTAACTGAATATTTGCATTCAAAACAGGTCTGGGCTAGGGGCACCTGGATGGCTCAGTCACTTGAGCATCTGACTTCAGCTCAGATCATGATCTCATGGTCCGGGAGTTCAAGCCCCGTGTCGGGCTTTGTGCTGACAGCTCAGAGCCTGGATCCTGCTTCAGATTCTGTGTCTCCCTCTCTCTCTCTGACCCTCCCCCGTTCATGCTCTCTCAAAAATAAATAAACATTAAAAAAAATTTTACATCTTATTGGCTAGAAATGGATCACATGTATTATGGATCACCTTGTATTATCTGCTGCCATTTAAGAAAAAAAAACTGCAACACCATTCATTCTCGTGGTTAGCAGTAAGATCCTCTTATCTCATTAAATTTAAACTATTTATTAAACTCTCTACTTTTTAAGGACTTGAAAGGCAATTCTATTTCTGACGGTCTCCTGTTTGGGGGATAGTTCCTCATGAGCCCATCTGTGAGCACAGAAATTCATCCATTCATGTAGTAAATATTTATTGAGCACTTACTGTATGCCAAAAAACTGATCTAAGCATGTGGGGGTGTCCCCAAGGAGCTTACATTTGAGGAGAGGGGAGGACTCAACATCATAAGTAAGTATTCGACAGTATGTTAGAGGTGATAATAAGTGCTATGGAGAAAAAGCAGAGTAGGAGCAGTAACCTAGCAATAGTACTATCCTTTTCTTAAGAGGATGAGTTGGGCTGGGGCACCTGGGTGGCTCAGTCGGTTTAGCATCCGACTCTTGGTTTTGGCTCAGGTCATGATCTCACGGTTTGTGAATTCAAGCCCCACATCAGGCTCTGTGCTGACAGTGCAGAGCCT
The DNA here is from genome assembly GCF_023721935.1 of Panthera uncia. NCBI lineage: Eukaryota > Metazoa > Chordata > Mammalia > Carnivora > Felidae > Panthera > Panthera uncia. Next base: position 16,852,476 of record NW_026057581.1, read on the forward strand.
GCTTGGGATTCTCTTCTCTCTCCCTCTCTCAGCCTCTCCCCTGCTTGCATGTGCTCTCTCTCTCTCAAAATAAATAAACTTTAAAAAAAAAAAGATGACTAGTTGGGAATAGATGATTAGTTGGGCATAGCACCTTAATGAGTATAAATGAAATTCTGATTCACTAAGGATATTTTAGAAATAATAGCAGTGATGCCATTCATGTCTTATTGTCGCTGATCACAGATATTGGCAAAAACAAGACCATCCAGTATTTACTGAGTGCTGAACGAAGCAGTTTACAATAACCTTTTCATATGCAGTGGTTTCTACTTTGTAGCTACAGAATTTGAGGCACAGAATCGTCAATGGGCAATCTGTACAAGGTCACACGATCTGTAAGCCACTGAGCAAGGATCTGAATCCAGCATGGCAATGCCACAGCCCATGTTCTTAAAAAAATTTTTTTTTTCATTTTATTTATTTTAGAGAGAGAGAGACAGAGACAGAGAGAGAGAGAGTGCACAAGCAAGGGAGAGGGGCACAGAGAGAGGGAGAGAGAATCTTAAGCAGGGTGTACATTCAGCGCAGAGCCTGATGTGGGCTCAGTCCTACAACCCTGGGATCATGACCTGAGCCAAAATCAAGTGTCTGACGCTCAACCGACTTAGCCACCCAGACACCCCACAGGCCACATTCTTAGCTACCATGGCGTGCTGCATTCATTTACTCATTTCCTTACCCTTGTGTATGACACTCTTGTAAGGGCTCTGAATAATTCCTACAGGAATTAGTTTAATCAATAAAGACGACTTAAGCTTCCTGAGAATCTTCTAGAACATATCAGTAGGAGATTATACTACTAAATGAAAGCAGCAAGGCATATAGAGTCTTTATTTTCATAATCCAGCCTTGTAATTTCTATACACGAGGAAACTTTTTTTTAGAACGTGAATCCTCTTTTTTCTCGTGTCCCATTTTGCACGGTGACTAAAAATCTGTTCATATAAAAATACAACTTCTACCTGCGGTGTATATAGTGGAATTATTTTGTTGCCTTTATTACTTTATTACTTTTGGTATATTTATTCCTAATGGTAACACTGGGATGGAAGAGGGAAAGTAAAGAACAAAATTCAAGAAAGCTATTTCTGGGCAACCTACTGGATGGGAGAAGATATTTGCAAATAGTATATCTGATGAGGAATTAATACCCAAAATATAGAAAGAACTTATACAACTCAACACCAAAAAAAACAATCCAAATAAAAAATGGACAGGGGACCTGAATAGACGTTTTTCCAAAGAAGAAATACAGATGGCCAACAGACACACGAAAAGATGCTCAACGTCACTAATCATCGGGGAAATACAAATCAAATCCACAATGAGATACCACCTCACATCTGTCAGAATGGTTCAAATGAAAATGACAAGAAGTAATAAGTGTTGGTGAGGATGTGGAGAAAATGGAACCCTTTCGCACTGTTGGTGGGAATGTACACTGGTGCAGGCACTGTGGAAAACAGTATGGAGGTGCCTCAAAAAATTAAAAATAGAAATACCATACGATTTAGTAATTCTATTACAGGGTATTTACCCCACAAAAATGAAAAACACTAATTCGAAAAGATACGTGCACCCCTGTGTTTACCACAGGATCATTTATAATAATCAAGATATGAAAGCAACCCGTGTCCCTTGATAGATGAATGGATAAAGAAGATGCGGTATGTGTGTGTGTGTGTGTGTGTGTGTGTGTGTGACAATTATAGATATAGATATATATTATATATATAAATTAATATATTATATAATTGATATATAACTTATATATTATATAATTTATATATAATTCATATATATCATATAATTTATATATAATTTATACATATTATATAATATATATTTTTATTTATATATATGTATGTATAAATATATATTGGATGTAATTTTATATATTGTAGTTTATATAATATATATTACATTTATACAATATATTTATATAATATATAATTCATGTAGTATATATAATATATACTATGAATATACTAGTAATATAATATATATGCCTGTATAATATATATTATATATTTATATATTTTAATATATACTTTATATATTTTATATAACTTGTACATAAAAGTATATATAAATATACTTATATACCTATATAAATATACTTATACTTACATAAATTTATATAAATTATATATATATAAAGTGATAATTATATACACACACACACACACACACACACACTCCAGAGGAATATTACTCAGCCATTAAAAAAGAATGAAATCTGGTGATTTGCAATGACGTGGATGGAGCTAGAGAGTACTATGCTAAGCGAAATAAATCAGAGAAAGACAAATACCATATGATTTCACTCATATGTGGAAATTTTTTAAAGTACAGCAAAGGGAATAGTCAATAATACTGTAGTTACATTGTATGGTGACAGATGGGGACTACACTTATGGTGAGCATTTCATAATGTACATAATTTTCGAATCCCTATGTTATATACCTGAAACCAATACAACATTGTATGTCAACTATACTTCAAGAATAAAAATTAAGAACAAAATCCTTTTGAAAAGAAAGCTATTTCTAAGGTTTGGTTACTTTTGAATTTTTATTGACTTGAATCACTTAACTTTATGGGCTTCCTGTTTAAAGCTGGGGTAATGATACAGAATTTGTCAGATCAAATTATTTTACTACATTTGCTCCCAAAATTTATGACTTCCTTCCCCTCTCCACCTCAGTGTTTCATATTTATCTGTTAAGTTCTAGAAAGAGATTTGGAAGAGGCCCTGTTAGAAAAACACAATCAACTAATTAGAGACATGCTAGAATTCACCCAGAAAGGAAGATTAATGGTAATACTTTCACCATTGTGTTTAAAGCAGAATTTCAGGTATGACATAAGTGTGAACCTGTACCAAACAGCCTTGAGATATACAGAAGGGAGGTGGCTCCCTTTTAAGGAGGAGGAAGAGAGAGATCATAGCTTGCCCAAAATGGAAACTAGAGTAAGAAAGCCAACAGTGTTATTGGTGTCGGAAATCCAGTCCCTGTACACTAAACTTGTCTTATTTTATTTCAGGATGAAGAGAAAGTTTTATTCTTGGGATGAATGTATGAACTTGAGAGAAGTTAAGGTAAAAAGCCTACGGATGGAAAGAACCCAAGGAGGCCTTAACTCTGCCTCACCCTGTCCCACTTCTGAAGATGGCTGCTAAAGGGGTTGTTCTGTTCTTTGTAGGAAGCAGTCCAAAGATAACTGTATTTCTTACTTTTTTTTTATCCTCCTACGTAATTTCTCATTCCCCATCCAAATGTCAGTGGAGAACAGAAAATAACTCTACCCTCATATTTGAAAGTATACACTCTCACTTTTAAAAGAGCACTTTCCTTCATGCTGTCAAAGGAAAGACAACTTTTAACAACTACAAACCATTTCTTTCTATGTTACGCTGTATAACCTGGATACATTTTTGGAGACATTTGTATGGAATGTCACACAGTTAAGTCAGAAAAAAGTTAAACCTGTTGAATAGACGGGAGAGACAAAAGTGACAGATTGAAACGTTTGGTGGGTAACATCGACTGTTTATGTTGGCCCTTCCATTCATTCCTGGAAACAATCACTGCTTACTTTAACTTAGTCATGTAAAATATTGTAGACACTGAAACTTAATTCATTAATGAGTTCAGAAGATCACTTAAGGTAATTATCACAGGTAGCACTGATGAGGTTTTGCCAACTTCTATAACTTGGCTTTAAGAATTTTATTGCGTATTTGCTGTGCTGCAGTCTCTGAAGAAGCTTAACCACGCCAACGTGATCAAACTAAAAGAAGTTATCAGAGAAAATGATCATCTCTATTTTATATTTGAATATATGAAAGAAAACCTCTATCAATTAATGAAAGACAGGTATGTCTTTATTTTACAAAAACCATAATTTTTTCCCTGTTACCTCCTCTCTGAGTTCCTTGGACCCCTTCAACACGTCACACTTTACAGCATGAAGGGTTTGTCACCCCGAGAGTGAATCTTAACTAATTAGCTGATATCTTCATAACTTGAAGAAGAACCAGCTATGACACAGTCACCATTTTTCTGGTGTCATCTCGTAAAAGTCAAGGTAGGGACACCTGGGCGACTCAGTCAGTGAAGCATCTGACTCTTGATTTCGGCTCAGGTCCGGATCTCATGGTTCATGAGATCGAGCCCTGTGTCGGACTCTGTGCTGACAGCATAGAGCCTGCTTGGGATTCTGTCTCTCCCTCTCTCTGTGCCTCTCCCCGACTCATGTGCTCTCTCTCTCTCTTTCTCTGTAAAATAAGTAAACATTTTTTTTTTAAAGCAAGTAAAATGGACATTAATCTCCCACATGTGACCAGGAGCTACCACCAAAATATTAACCTCCCCAAGCTCGTGGCACATGACTGAAGCTCTCTCTCTTCACACGTTTAGAAATTAAAATGAGGATTTCTTTGGAATTGGTAACACATTAAGTCTTATCATTCACTTAAATGTTCTAGTAAATGGACTTACTAGATCCCTTCATGAAACCTGCTTCCTTCCTCCCTTCTTTCATTAACCTTTCACAAAGTGCCGGAGAGAGTAATGAAGCAATGAAAATTTTCTCAATTTTGTCCAAGGCCAGCTTTATCACTGAGCATGCAACTGTAGACAGGTTTTGTTTCAAAAAGTATAGTGTGTGCGTTTATATGAAATATTTATCTTGATTTTTTTTCAAGTTTATTTATTTGCTGCGCTGACAGTGGAGAGCCCACACGGGGCTCAATCTCACCAACCATGAGATCACGACCTGAGCGGAAATCAAGAGTCAGATGCTTAACCAACCGAGCCACCCAGGCGCCCCCATTTTACCTGCTTTTAAAGCCAGAGGTGTTCAACAAAAGATCCTATATTTTATAAACACACTTCCCAGTGGAATGCTGATTGCTATCTCTGTATCTCTTTCATACACACACACATACCCACTCAAAGTAATCCTTAAGGATGGTGAGTGGATTTTTCTTTAATCACATTTTTCCTTCTTTCAAAACATACTTATTGAATGCCTTTTATGCTCCACAGGCTAATGTCCTATCATTAATAGCAGTTAAAATAATGGCAAAGAAAATTTCAACCCCTCAAATCAGTGTTTATTTTTCTCCAGCTCTTTCTGGCCCATGGAAACAGGCATGCATGGTTTTTTTTACTTAGTTTCAGTTTTAGTGGTGATAACTTTTTTATTTGATCGACTCACTTACAAGCGTTTTGTTTTGCTGATACATAATCTTCAGTTACTATTGTTAGTATGTTCTGTTAAATGGCTATACCATGCTTCACTCCTCTCTTTTATTTAAAAGAAATAACTATCAGGGGGAGAATACGTTAATTATACTGTATCATACTGATGAGATTATTTTGTAGTCATTAAAAGTGATAATTATAATGAATATGAAAATGCCTATGAATGGATAATAAAACAAATAAAAATTATAATTATGTAACATTGAAACGTAATATAAAAGTTATACATGTAAATGGATTAGTATTGGACCAGAATACTGAAAAATCAAAATAGTTTTTTAATCAGCTGATGATGGATAGTCCTAAATGTTTGGCTTCTAATAATCATACTCTTTAAAATGTATGAAATGATATATTGAGATACAGTTGTGGAAGAAAAAGATATATTTAAAAAAATTTTTTTTAATGTTTATTTATTTCTGAGACGGAGAGAGAGCATGAGTGGGGGAGGGGCAGAGAGAGAGGGAGACAAAGAATCCGAAGCAGGCTCCAGGCTCTTAAGCCATCAGCACAGAGCCCCACGCGGGGCTCAAACTCACAGACCACCTGATCATGACCTGAGCTGAAGTCGGACACAACCCACTGAGCCACCCAAGTGCCCGAAAAAGATATTTTTAAAAAAAGATATAAAAGATTTAAAAAGTAAATATAAATATTTAAAATGTTATACTTTCATCTGATTTTAAAAATATATAAATCTGTGCTGAGTGGATAATGCGATAGCAAAGGAACAATAAAAATAGTCAAGTTTGGAATTTCATGATTTAGTTCTGGATTTCTAAATTAAGTGGAAATAAAAATGATACTGTTTGATGATTATTCAATGTAAAAGCGATAAATTTAACAACAGTTGTACATGGCAAAGAGCTATTTGAGGCTAAGTGGCTTTCTTACACTTTGTTTTTGGTAGCTTAACTTGCTGAAGCATTATTTTGAGGATCAAGATTAATTTAAAAGCCTTTTTTATTCACGTAATCTTTTTTTCTATTGTAACTGAAGGCCAATGTATATAAACCTTTGCTCTGATGCTATAACTGTACCTTTAATTTATAGCACTCATTATATAATTTAAATTGTTGGCAAGGATAAAAATATTTCATTTTTTTTAAAATGTATTTTAAAAATATTTCAATAATATGGGGCTGGCTCAGCTGGAAAGACATGTGACTCTTAATCCTAGGGTCGTGAGTTCAAGCCCCATGTTGGGTGTACAGATCACTAACATAAATAAATAAATAAATAAATAAATTACTTAAAAAAATATTTCAATAATATATGATCAATAGTATTTTCAAGCTTTATATAAGATCAGTGTGTATCTTTCTCTATTGTGTGTTTTCAGCCCATTTGGTGAGATATTTTAGAACATTACATAAGCATATAATATAGTTAACAATGTAATATTCAGAAATAGGCCATTTTCCATATGTTGAGGGCATTTTGAATAAACATTCGAATCCAGGGGCGCCTGGGTGGCTCAGTCAAACGTTAAGCGTCAGACTTGGGCCCAGGTCATGATCTCACGGTTTATGAGTTTGAGCCCCACGTCGGGCTCTGTGCTGACAGCTCAGAACCTGGAGCCTGCTTCAGCTTCTGTGTTTCCCTCTCTCTCAGCCCATCCCCCACTCGCTCTCCATCTCTCTCTCTCTCTCTCTCTCTCTCTCAAAAATAAATAAACATAAAAAAAAAACCACTCTAACCCAATCACGCTGTGATAAAGATGTTAGAAAATGTTGAAATTATGATGAGCTTTAAAAGCTTAAAATGATTACTTCTAAAACACTGCTTGGTTTCAGGGTCAAAGAGAATTAATTCATGTTAACAACTCATATGTTTCAGTCTTAATTTAGGCTTTATTAGGGTCTTTATGTAAATACCATATAAAGCTGCACCGTCCAATACTGTAGCTAGTAGTCACATGTGGCTCTCGAACTCCTGAAACGTGGCTCATCTGGACTGAGATGTTCTTTAAAGGTAAAATAAAAATACACACCAGACTTTGAAAACTTGGTCCAAAAAAAAAAGTAAATTCATTAATAATTTTTATATTGACTACATGTTGAAATGATACCTGGTATAGATACTAAATGAAATACTGTTAAAAATTAATTTCACCTGTGTCATTTGTTTTAATGTGGCTACTAGGAAAAAAGTAAACACATAAGTGTTTCTCATTTGTGGCTCTTAATATATTTTTCCATTGGACAGTACCAGTAGGCAATACAGAACTGAAGCAGTTATGCCCCTAAAACTCTTAAAGCCTCTATCACACAGATTTGCACACCTGGCTTCCTTGACTATTAGGAGTTTTCCAATTTACTTTGCTTCTCTTGGGACAGTTTAAAATTTAGCTATTGAATATTCGTGCAGATACATTCATTACTGGGTTTGAGTTTCTACCGAACATCAACACAAACAAAAATTCTAATGGTCACGTTTCAAATTTACAACCTTTCAACAACTATAGAGCTACCTTTAACCAGTATCATGAGGCTAACAGGGGCTCCGAGGGAGGAAGAACATCTCCTTTCTTGTTTGTTTTGGTTGGTTGGTTAACAGAGTTACATGACTCTTTGCTTATTTGTTCGTGTCTTCACAGAGACAAGCTATTCCCTGAGTCAGTCATCAGAAATATTATGTATCAAATATTACAAGGACTGGCATTCATCCATAAACATGGTAGGTTTAAATTTCATTTCCCTGCCTCTTTAGATGACTGTCAAGGTCACGAGGTCACGTACAGGAATTGTCCATAAACTGTTAAATAACGTTCTATTGAGTAACTACAACTTTGGAGTATGTGCCTACTATATAAAATGGTATTTCTGTAATCTCTAACTATCTTCCTCCAGAGCAGAATTTGTTAACACTTTGATCATCAGCTGTTAGTCCCAGTTACAATAAACCCATCCTATAATCGCCTGCCCTGATTTTACCTTGGAAATGAAAACAAACAAAATGCCCTTCTTTTGGAAAAGATTGGAATGCTTTGATCACATGACCCCTTATTAACGTTTAAATAGTTTAAAGCGCCCATGCTATGGTGTTTTATAGTTTTCCTTAGTATTTACATTTAGTTGTTTCTGTTCTTTGTGTTTCATATTGTTGCCGGTTCTGTTCTTTGAATGAAATTAAGGAAAGTGCTTGGTCTTATTTTTATGAATCTCTCATTTATGTGATCTTCATTTATAGTCTTTTATATACCTATCAAACCAAAATAATTAGTCCAAAAAGTTAACATAATTAGTATGAAAGTTTTTAGCGAACATTTGTTTAGAATCACTAGATGTTCCGATATTAAATTGGAAGGGTTTGTGCCAGACCACCGCTGCGTTCTGAACGGAGGCATTTGGAAATCACCAGCATCAGTCTCCTTTCACGTTTCATCCCATAGTTTATATGAGAAGATATGAAAGGAGAAACTTTCCCCTTTAACTGTTACACGAGATAATTTAATGTCTAAAAATGCTATTTAAGGGCACCTGGGTGGCTCAGTCGGTGAGTCAGCTGACTCTTGATCTCGGTGCGGGTCATGGATTCACGGTTCGTGGGATCAAGCCTCGCATCAGGATCTGTGCTGATAGAGCAGAGCCTGCTTGGGATTTCCTCTCTCCCTCTCTCTGTTCCCCTCTCCCACTCACGTGAGCACATAATCTCTCTCTCTCTCTCTGTCTCTCAAAATAAATAAACATTTAAATAAATAGGTAAAAATGCTACTTATGTATTCCACGTAAGCATTGTCAGAACATTCCTGAATCCCACTTTTTGGTCCTTTAAACGTCTAAAACCTACGGTAACATACTACAACCCACTGGTAAAAGCCAGTCATTTGTTAATTACATGGAAATAGAGGACATATGCTATTTTAACTGTTCATAATGGATTTTCCATCTTCAGCCCATTTTGTAATACTGACCAGCATGGTAACTCGTGATATTTGCCTGAGTTAATTTATGCCAGTAGAAACCAATGTGCAGAAAAATCAAAAGCATTATGAATTATTTGATTTTTGGAAAGACTTTTGTGATTTACTGATATTTTTTAGGTTAGGAATAAAATTGGTTTAGATTCCTTGGGTCTATAGGAGGAACTCCCAGTGATGTCAGAGCATAAGAGATTGCAGGAAGAAGCTGGCTTGGGGCTTGACAAATTAAAAGTAAAGAACACGAATGGTGTGCAGTTGGCTCCACAACTGACGACAGTGACTGGGGACGCCAGACTCCAAGAACAATAGATATTTTTACAGAAGCTACATTATTCTTGCTACAGTGGACAAGCATCTCAGATGTACTACTCTGAGCAAACATTTTTAACATAGTGGCTGTCCCAAAATAACACTAATATTTTAGTTAAAATAGGACCACGTTACCAATACCCTTATATTAGTGAGAATGGGGAAAACGTCAACTGTACAAATATGTAATTGGTTTGATTCTCTACGATTTTACGGATTATGTCAGTCTACTCACCACCACGTGTGTTCCTGTTCTTGTCTCCGCGGTAAAAAAAAGTGCAGTGTATTTCCCTTGGAAGTTTGTGAAATGGATCTCAGAACAACTATTTTGAGTAAGAAGTACCAGATGACACTGGGTACAAAACTGCTGTGATGTCACCAATGTAGAGCCCACACTGGCTTAGAAGGAATTAGAAAAGCTTAGGCTTAAAACTCGGCTTAAAACGTTCAGGCTGAAGCTACGTGAAACCTGCTCCCACAATGATCACCTACAACAGACCCTACAAGGGACCAGGCCCCCTCTTGAGTCTCCCGCCTCGCAAGGCCATTGGAATACAGGCCACCCGTGTGTCACCGGCGTGCTTTAGATGGCCCTTAGAAATGTACGAAGAGGGTTTTCATGTCCTTCTTCCTGGGTTTTCTGCCTCGTGTTCACTGACCTGCCTTTCAGCTTCAGTCACCATTTATTTTACATACTGAATTGGTAAATAACCATTATAATTATTGGGCTTTTCAATAAAGCAGCTACCAAGGGAGAACTGAGCTGGTAAATAGAACAACTGCAAATGAAAGAATTGGCTAAAGTGGGTGCAGTTGCGTTTTCGTTCAATGGACTTTTCAAATAAGTGACGTCAGCCTGAATATGCAGCTTTCCTCGGGCTTTGATTAGGCTCCTTCTCTTCTGCCCTCCCCCTCCTCATCTGCTACACAACAGTGACCATAATACGTCCTTAAGATGGTTGTGCAAATTAATGGAGATAATCATAATGTGGCAGTGTCTAGCTCAGTGCTTGAACTTACGGGATTCACAAATAGAAATATGTGTTAAGTGGGAATTTTTAATGTCCTTAGGTACAGTGGGAACTTTCTTGCCAATTTATTTTGAACGCAGGGTGCCTGCCACCTTCACCTTTTAGACAATAGTTAGGGTTTATTTTTTTCCTAAGTTCACATTCCTAATTACAACAGAGAAGTTCAGTTATATTTTGTTTAGGTTTCAAGTATGTTTAAACGTGATGATCAATTATTGTTTTCCCTCTCTGTTCCCAAGGTTTTTTTCATAGGGATATGAAACCAGAAAACTTGCTTTGTATGGGCCCAGAACTTGTGAAAATTGCTGATTTTGGACTTGCAAGGGAATTAAGATCACAGCCACCATATACTGATTATGTATCTACCCGATGGTGAGTAGTTTCATGCAATTCTGTAGAGGTTTATGTCCGTGTTAAAGTTTTACCACAAAAGATCGTTACATCGCTTTCTGGAGGTTCCATATCGAGTATTTAAAAGAAAATATAAAACTGACTTTTGCATTCTGTGGAGAAAGAAGGATTGGGTCATGACTATTCTGAAGGAAAAAGGATTTCATTAATTGATTCATTCATTCGACAAACATTTGTTGAGCACGTACTATGTGCTAGATTCTATCTCAGGCACGGGGAACACGGAAGTGAACGTCACAGGAAAAAAATCTCTGTCTCATGCTACTTACGTGACATCCAATAAACAAATAAAAACATCATGGGGGGCGGGGCACCTGGGTGGCTCAGTTGGTTAACCATCCAAGTTCAGCTCAGGTCATGATCTCACAGTTCGTGAGTTCGAGCCCCGCGTCGGGCTCTGTGCTGACGGCTCGGAGCCAGGAGCCCGCTTTGGATTCTATGTCTCCCTCTCTCTCTGCTCCTCCCCCGCTCACACTCTGTCTCTCTGTCTCAAAAATAAATAAACTTGGGGCGCCTGGGTGGCTCAGTCGGTTAAGCGTCCGACTTCGGCTCAGGTCATGATCTCACGGTCCGTGAGTTCGAGCCCCGCGTTGGGTTCTGTGCTGACAGCTCAGAGCCTGGAGCCTGTTTCGGATTCTGTGTCTCCCTCTCTCTCTGACCCTCCCCCATTCATGCTCTGTCTTTCTCTGTCTCAAAAATAAATAAACATTAAAAAAAATTTTTTTAATAAATAAATAAATAAACTTAAAAAAAAACCCAAAAGCCAAGAAACGTCATGCATTACCAACAGAAAGACATGCACATCCTCATCAGAAGACATGTAATAGTCCCAAACTGCAAGCTACGCAAACGTCCATCATGAGCAGCGGAATATATTCACCCAGTAGAATGCTTTACAGCAATGAGAAAGAAAAGCCTACAGCCACACACAACAATACGACTGAGTCTCACAGATACAATGCGGAGCGCAAGAGGCCAAACAGGAAAAAAGTACATATGGTAGGATTCCACTTATATAAAGTGAAACCTAACGTATGCTGTCAGCAGTCAGGGTAGCAGTTACGTGAATAGTGACAGTGAGTGCGGGAGAGGGACCTCCTGGGATGCTGACAACACTCAGTTTTTCTTGAACTTGGTGCTGCGTCAATGGATGTGTTCTATTTGTGAAAATTCATCAAGCTGCCCTCTTACAATACATGCACTTTTGTGTGTGTGTGTGTGTGTGTGTGTGTGTGTGTTACATTCCAGGAAAAACAAGCATATTGGTAAATCAGGTGGTGATACATTATTATGGAGAAAAATAAAATATGGAGAGGGACAGGGAGTTGGGTGGGTAGGGAAAGGACAGGGCATGTTGCTATTGTAAACAGAGGCTCTCGCTGAGAAGGAGAGGCCAGGGCAAGAAGGAGCTTTCACGCAGACAAAATGCTGAGCGCAAAGGCCTTGAGACGGGAGCGCCATGTGTGAATTCTGCCAAGAGCAGAATGAACAGGGACGACTGTAGGAGGAAATGAGGCGAGAGAGCATATGGAGTGGCCAGATCTCATGGGTCCTTACAGGTCATTGTAAGGACTGTGGTGGCTTGTTAATCCGGGCGTTCGCCCCTGGAGGGTATTGAGAAGAGGTGTGATACGATCTGACATGCCTTCGAAGTACCACTCTCACTGCTGTATTAAAAACAGGTTTCCGAGGAGCTAGGGAAGAAGCAGGGAGACCAGGCAGGAGGCTGTTACAGTAATTCTGGCAGGAAGTGACAGTGGCTTGGATCTGGTGGCCACGGAGGTGGTATTTTTAAAGCAGCGCAACCGTGACTTCCTGGTGAATCAGATGTGGGGTGTCAGATAAAGGAGTCAGAGACTTTCAGGTTGTTTTTTTCTTTTTTTCTTGAGCAACCGGAAGATTGGAGTCAGCACTAATTGATATGGGGGAGCCTCAGTTCTGTTTTAGGTTGAGTATCTGTTTTCATCTGGGTAAATTTAGGTTCCATACTGAAACGGAATGAAGTTGAGACTTGTTTTCAACATCCAAACTTGGCAAAACATTCAAAACAATGAATTTTCTCTCACAAAAAGCTCAAGGCGTAGTAGCAAGCATTGGCAAGGACGCGGAGAGTCCGGATCCCTCACACATCACTGGTGTGAGCGTGAGATGGTGCAAAAGAGTCAGTGGTTCCTCAGGGGTTAAACATCCAGTTACTACGTGATCCAGCAACTCCACACACATTTCTCCGTATGTAGCCCAGGGAAATGGAAACACACATCCACACAGAAACTTACACATGCATGTTCACAACGGCACTACTTATAATAGCCCCAAATTGGAAACAACCCAAGTGCCCGTCCACCGGTGAGTGGGTAAATAAGGTATACTAGGGCCATATAATGGAACGCGATTCGGCAGGAAGAAGAATGAAATACTGATACATGCCACAGCGTGGAGGAACCTTGACAACATGCTAAGTGAAAGAGGCCAGTCACCAAGGACCAGAAAGCGTGTGGTTCCACTGGTAAAGCTAGAGCACTGGGAATACAGGGTTTTTGGGGAGGTATGGGGTTTCTTTGGGGGGCAATGAACATGGTCAAAGTTGATTGTGATGATGGATTACACACTCCATGAATATACTTAAAGCCCCTGAGTCATACGCTTTTATTTTTATTTTTATTTTTATTTTTTTTAATTTTTTTCAACGTTTATTTATTTTTGAGACAGAGAGAGACAGAGCATGAACGGGGGAGGGTCAGAGAGAGGGAGACACAGAATCTGAAACAGGCTCCAGGCTCTGAGCTGTCAGCACAGAGCCCGACGCGGGGCTTGAACTCACGGACCGCGAGATCATGACCCGAGCCGAAGTCGGCCACTTAACCGACTGAGCCACCCAGGCACCCCTTTTAAATGGAGAGTTGTATGTTGTGATATTATGTGAATTATATCTCAATAAACCTGTCAAAGAAAGGTACTCGGGATAGAAGCAAAAAACAAACAAACAAAAAAAACAAAAAACAAAAAACCACACACACACTGTGACACATTTGGGCTGAAAAATCTACACATTTCAATATGGAAAAAAAGAAGTGAGAAGTGAGAATATTTCCTACCAGGTAGTTTTGCTCTCGTAAATAGTGTATTTTTCTCCATGAAAATACATGTTAGTTAAGGGAATGGAATCAATTGAAGGAATCAGCACTTTCAAACTGATAAGTAAAAAGAAGGGGAAAAAAACTACACTACTTAGGGATAATCTTTGCTAATCTTTTGTTTTCTATCCTTCATATAAATATAGCATGGATACAATGCTTGGTAAAATTATACAACTGTTCTCATTCAGAATGTATCTGCTTCCCTTCAGAGCCCTTCTCCCCGCCACCCCAACCGTGTCTTACAGCATTTATTTCCATATTTATTCATTTGAGTCCCTATCTTAGGCCACTTGGACACTTCATTTAAATTTGTCTCCAGCTCCACCAACTGTTTGTGGTCAGGGAAAATATGTTACGTCCAACGTAACCCCAACACATTGTATAAATGCCGGATGCACAGAAAGCACTTCATACCGATCCCTTGGTTGAAATGCGTGACCAAACAGAATAGAACCTTACTGCCACGCCATCTTTGAACCCACAGTCAAATTGGCCTGTTTTCTTTTGTTTTCTATTTTCATAGGTATCGTGCTCCTGAAGTTTTATTAAGATCTTCAGTTTATAGCTCTCCCATTGATGTATGGGCTGTAGGGAGTATAATGGCCGAACTGTATACATTAAGACCACTTTTCCCAGGGACAAGTGAGGTCGATGAAATCTTTAAGATTTGCCAAGTTTTAGGGACTCCCAAAAAAGTGAGTACTCTCGTCCTTAAGTTGTTATAACTTTTGGTTATTTATAACTTTTACCTTGGCTATCTGATATCTTTCATTTTCAAATAGGCTTATGTTTTAATGGTTATTTGTTCTTATAATCCTTTTTTTTTTTTTAATTGGGTGGGATGAGAAGCCAAAGTCCCCACCAGGCTAAAGAAGAAAAGATTCTTGCCTTTAAGAACTTAAGGGAATACTCTATATTTAGCATTGCTGACTGCATAGATATCCTTGCTTAGACTCTCCTACTTGCTCTGTGAATGTTCATTGGCATCGCCTCATTAATCCCAGGTGTCCTGGACCATTTTCGCTTAAGCTTTTCATGTTTCTTTCTATGTACCTCTGCCCTGGATATGTGATGTCTTGAACCGACTACTTTTCAATTAACTATTGCATTCAGCTAGACCTTACTTTCTGATACGTACTTAATAAGTATGTATCATTATCATTACATCCTAATTGTATTCACATGTGCCTTGTAGTTAACATCAGACAAGTAAACAGTTATTAGAGATTTACTGAAATTTGTCATTTCCCAGCTATGTGCAGTTTTTAACACTGGATGGGATGTATATAACATATAATAAGGGTCTTTGGGATGATCAGCCGCTTTGTATATCTGTTGTCCTTGTTTATTCAAAGTCACCTGGATATCATCCTCAAGGTCCAAACACCTGACAAGAGTTGAATATTCTGAAATTTATAGAAGTGCTTTCTCATTTTTTCCTAACAGTTCTATATTCCTTCTATACTCTCCGTAGCACTGAATTGTATACATAGTCTGGTGTTTCATTCTTTCATCTATTTATGGTAGTTAACAGTAACATTTTCATACACCAGTGATTTTATATTATTTCTATGTTTTTAAATTGATTACTAAAAACCATTTTTCTTTTCTTTTCCTTTTTTTTTTTTTTTTTTCTCTCCCGTCCCACCTACTTATATATTCCCTAAATAGAGTGACTGGCCAGAAGGGTACCAGCTTGCATCCTCTATGAATTTCCGCTTTCCCCAGTGTGTTCCTATAAACTTAAAAACTCTTATTCCCAACGCCAGTAATGAAGCTATTCAGCTAATGACTGAAATGTTAAATTGGGATCCAAAGAAGCGACCAACAGCAAGCCAGGTAAGATGAATCCCCCTGATACAGTGTTCTTCCCTTCCCTTCTTCCCTTCTTCCCTCCTTCCCTCCTTCCCTCCTTCCCTCCTTCCCTTCCCTTCCCTTCCCTTTTTGTTTTGAGGGTTTACAATACCAGGAATATTTTCATTTACAAAGACAAGTCTATTCTCAACCAGGGTTTTACCAACAGAAGTAAGCCCAAAACCTTAAGGCATCCAATATGTCATGAATTAATTTCTAGGCCTACAAGATGCCTGGGAGAATTGAGAAGACAGCCACACCAATGATGTTCTGTGTCTGGCGGTTCAAATGAGGTTGAGGCTGAAAGAGATCAATTTCTCTAATGATAAAAATTCAAGGGGCGCCTGGGTGGCTCAGTCAGTTCAGCATCCTACTTCGGCTCAGGTCATGATCTCACTGTGAGTTTGAGCCCCGCGTCGGGCTGACAGCTCAGAGCCTGGAGCCTGCTTAAGATTCTGTCTCTCTCTCTCTTCCCTTCCCCCGCTCATGGTCTGTCTCTCTCTCTCTCAAAAATAAATAAACATTAAAATATATATTTAAAAAAAATTCAGGCATGTGACAGAGAATTAGGAAGAAACTCATCACTGGTAGTAGAGAGGCATCTCTTCAGTTAGGAAACAGATTTTCTGTGCTCTCCTGTGGTTTAGAGGTGGGTCCTTGTTCACTCCACACAACAGTGTCATCCCTCCATAGGACTGGAATATTGTTCACTCTGCAGCCCCCACAAGAGGGCAGCAGGTGGTACCCTCGCTTGGCTCCTCTGTGACTAGCCCTTCTACATCCTACAGGTGTTCTCTCGAGTCGCAGTCTTGAAAATGCCATGGTTGTGTTTGCAAAGGGCTTAGATTTAAAAAAAAAATCTAAGCTTTAGCGTATACTTATTGTTATTTAAATATAAATTCAGTATTAAAATTGCCAAAACAGGGGCACCTGGATGGCTCAGTCGATTGAGCGTCCACCTCTGGATTTTGGCTCAGGTCGTGATCCCAGGGTCGTGGGATCGAGCCCTGCTTTGGGCTCCACAATGAGCATGCAGCCTGCTTAAGATCCTCTATCTCTCCTTCTCTCTCTCTCTACCCCTCTCGCGGCTCGCACTCTCTCTCTCTAAAATAAGAAAAAAAAATTTAATTACCAAAACATTATTTCAGAAATAATAAGGTTGAGAAATGTTCTCGAAAGGTGAACTGGAAGAACAAATGGGAAAGAATAGTCAAGACAGGTTTGAATAAGTAATTGGAGGACAGTGGTGGGGCAGACAGCTTGCCCTATCAAATATTAAAACAACCTGTAAAGTGATAGTAATTACAACAGTGAAGGTACTAGCATAAGAATGGACAGACAGCTCAGAGTTGCAAAAGCTGTAAGTCAGCAGAGGGGTAAATACGGCATCACAAATGGGGGGGGAGGGGTACCGTCACTGGGACAATTAGTTAATTCTTTGGAAAAAAGTAAATTTAGGTTATTTCTCACCATACTTTTCAATTTTTCAAGTAAATCACAGAAGGTTTAAATAATAAGAAGGACAAACTATTAAGAACTAGAGAAATTATAGGTGAGTATCTGATCTCAGGCTAAGAAATAGAGGAGTATAAAAGTAATAGAAGAAAAATTTCTTCTCTGAGTTTTCCCTCAGATTTCCCTCAGTAGAGAGATGCCTCTCTACTACCAGTGATGAGTTTCTTCCTAATAGAGGAGTATAGAAATAGAGGAGTATAAAAGTAATAGAAGAAAAATTTGCCTCAGAAATCTGAGGGAAAACTCAGATTTTTTTTTTCATCATGATAAATGCACTCCTTAATCCCCTTCACTGAGTTCCCCCTATTTCCTCCCTCCCCTCTGGGTGACCAACAGTTTGTTCTGTGTAAGGAAAGCTCAGATTTGATCGCATAAAATTAAAATTTTCTCTTATAAAAATCTTAAGATTAGAAGGCAAATAGCAACAAATCTTTTTAACAAATGTGGCAGTGTATTTTCTAATGTTTCTAAATATTGGTTACTTTTGTAATAAAAATGCAACAAAACTCTTTAACTCTTACCTAAAAAAGAAGAATGGGCATGAGACATGTTAAAAAGTCACAGAAAGGGGTGCCTGGGTGACTCAGTCAGTTAAGCATCCTACTCTTGGTTTCAGCTCAGGTCATGATCTCATGGTTTGATAGATCAAGCTCCACATCAGGCTCTATGCTGGCAGCGTGGAGCCTGCTCGGGATTCTCTCTCTCTCTCTCTCTCTCTCTCTGCCCCTCCCCTGTTCATGCACACACTCTCTCTCAAAATAAATTACATTTTTTTAAAAAAATCACAGAAAAAGAGGGGCACCTGGGTGGCTCAGTCTGTTGAATGTCCGACTTTGGCTCATGTCATGATCTTGCAGTTCGTGAGTTCGAGCCCCGCATGGAGCCTGGAGTCTGTTTCTGATTCTGTGTCTCCCTCTCTCTCTGCCCCATCCCCACTCATGCTCTCTCTTTCTCTCTCTCTCTCTCTCAAAAATAAACATTAAAAAAATTTTAATAAAAAAAAATCAAAGAAAAAGAAAGAAAAATTACCAAAAATATTTTTTTTGATGTTCCCCCTCTTGTTCCCCATGGTAAAATGCAAAAAAAAAAAAAAAAAAAAAAAAAAAAAAAAAAAAAAAAAAAAAAACCTTTGAAAAGCTATTTCTCTAAGTAATGGAAAATAGTTTTGCAACATAGTATATCAAGAACCTTAAAAACAATCAGAAAGTTGGATAAAGATCTCTGCACACAGATGTTAAAAGCTAATTAAAACCTTTCCATTGGCAGTATAAACCTAAATGTTTCCAAGGGAACATTTCAAGTTTAAACATCATTAAAGTAGACTGTTTGCTACAATTAAAAAATGGAGGGGCGCCTGGGTGGCGCAGTCGGTTAAGCGTCCGACTTCAGCCAGGTCACGATCTCGCGGTCCGTGAGTTCGAGCCCCGCGACGATCTCGCTGTCCGTGAGTTCGAGTCCCGCGTCAGGCTCTGGGCTGATGGCTCGGAGCCTGGAGCCTGTTTCCGATTCTGTGTCTCCCTCTCTCTCTGACCCTCCCCCGTTCATGCTCTGTCTCTCTCTGTCCCAAAAATAAATAAAAAACGTTGAAAAAAAAAATAAAAAAAAAAAAATGGAGACTGCTATTTGAACAAGGTATTATAGCAGATATTATAGTAGATGCTGTTAATGCCTCACCCAGATCTCCTGTGCCAGGATGATGCACCTGTCCTCCAGCTTCTGTAAAGTGCTGGTTGCTAATGCTCACAGCTGCTCCCTTTCCTGGACAATTGCTCCAGCCAGCAAAAACCAGCATCACTGAGAGGTTACGTACCCATACATCTGCTTTGGGGACAGTCTAGATCCTTTGCATGGCTGACATAAAGATACCTTTGTTTTAAGAGGGCAAAACCCTGAAGTCAGATTTTCATTTCAGAATCCCCCTCCTTCTCTGTGGATCAGGCCAAGGTAGACTTGATCAGAGTTGGTATCCTAGGTTGACCCCTCCCCACCCTTATCCTTCACCCACGTCAGATTTTTTTTTTTTTTTTTCCATGAAAAGCACTCCCTCAATATATCACTGGTACCAGATCTCCTTCTTAGGCTCTGTTTCTAAGGAATCTGAATTAAGGCAGACAGTATGAGCTCCTGAAGTTATGCACACTTTATACCTTCAGATAAATTATATAATCTGTGGGCACAGAACAAAAAAAAATGGAATTTTTAAAATGAAACCATTTTAGAGAATTCTCAAGTTCAAATGCTAAGTTTAAAAGCAGGCTAGAATATTATAATACAATATGATTTTATTTTTAAAAATATACATATATTACATGACTAGAAGGAAGTTCTGAAAAAAACAACCCGTCACAATGTGAGCAGTAGTTTTCTTCTGGTGTTGGCATTAGAAATCATTTTAATTATAGAAATTTCTATACATCCTTTTTAAATCATTCTTTTTGTTCATTTTTTTTTATTTTGAGAGAGAGAGAGAGGGAGCAAGCAGGGAAGGGGCAGGGAGAGAGGGAGAGAGAGAGAATCCCAAGAAGGCTCTGAGCTGTCAGCCGGGAGCCTGATGTAGGACTCGAACTCACAAGAAGCTGTGAGATCATGACTGGAGTGGAAACCAAGAGTCAGACACTTAACCGACTGAGCCACCCAGGCACCCCTCTATGCATCCTTATTGTATGCAATGATCAAATATTCTCTGCATGAGCAGTAAAAAATAAATTATTTCTAAGACTCTCCTCCTCTGGAAGGACGGTAGCTGATATTAAAGAGGAAAGATTGTTACAGACGAAGCCGTGAAATTACAAAACGCATTTATAAAGGTTCCAGTTCCAAAATATAGCCCATTTCAAATTCAGGAGTATTGACACACTAATTCATATGACTTAATGCAGAATTTGAGTGCCTTCTGTGTGTCACGCAATGCTGTATTTAAATTGTCTGTGTTTGTAGAGGTCCACTTAGCAATGTCAGTGTAATTAACACGGACACCAGCTGTGGTAGGGGACATCGCAGAATTAAAAACTCTTCTGCCTCCGCCAAAATCCACCTCCCTGCCCTTAACCTCTTTCTTTTCCACTATGTCATAGCCTTGCTTTTTAGTAGAAGCAGGGAGGCCTAGTTAGGGAGAGATGGAAGTTATAGGATACAGGGGCCATGCTGTCCCCCCAGAAACTGCCCTTGCAGGCCTGAGAAGCAGCCAACTGTGGGTCAGGGCTGTGCTCACACACAGGTGGGGACCGGCTTAGGGCAGGATGTGCAGGGTAATAGGGCTGGGCCACCTCAAGGACCCCCTCCCACCTTCCCTCCCCTCCCCCCGCCCCCCACACAGACACAAACAGCGGAACTGGGAGCCTTCCTCCTTAATCCAGGCACAGGCTCACTGGTAAGGGGCTCAGCCTCCACAGCTGAGCTGCACAGAAGACTTCGGACGTTCTCTAGGTCAATTTTCATCCACCTTGGTGCTCCCGACATTTGGATCAGATCACCTCTGTTGTAGGGCTGTCCTGTTATTATACTCGATGCCAGGAGCGCCTCCCACCCCCAAATTGTGACAATAAATAAATGTCTCCAGAGGGGACAAATCGCCCCAAGTTGAGAACCTCTACTGTAGCTCATGTCCCCAGACAGTCGTGAGGGGTCCTCCACTCCACCTGCCACCTCCATGCAGCAGCAGCAGCGAGTGGCTGACTGAACTAGTTGAAACTCAGTGATCAGGGGCACCTGGGTGGCTCAGTCGGTTGGGCGTCCGACTTCGGCTCAGGTCACGATCTCACAGTCCGTGGGTTCGAGTCTCGAGTCCGGCTCTGTGCCGACAGCTCAGAGCCTGGTGCCTGCTTCAGATTCTGTGTCTCCCTCTCTCTCTCTCTGACCCTCCCCTGCTCACGCTCTGTCTCTCTCTGTCTCAGAAATAAATAAAAACATTTTTAAAAATTTAAAAAAAACCCTCAGTGATCATTTTTTATTATTGTTTATATTTTCTTTCCATAAATATCTGGTATAGTGCTATAATACACTCTAAAACATATTCACTTGTCATCTCCTTTCTTAGAATTTTTTTATTGCTAGTAGGTATGTAGTTATCCTTAGGCTAAGTGTAGGCCTGAATTTTATATAATGTGATAGTTAACCGTTGAAAATGAACTACATAGGTTTTTTTAACTCATTTTCTAATGCCTTTGGACCATGATCAGTATCTAGCATTTTAGTTTGAATGAATCGCAAAAAATTTGGCCAGTGTTTATAAGCTAGATTTTTTTTTTTTCATACAGAATCTTTAAATACAACGGTTGTGTTGCCTGGATGTTAAAATTACATGTGAGTTTGACATTCTTCCTACTATGTTGTACTTTGCTTTTTAAAAGAAATTTCTTTCCTAAATCATTACTTCCCAGTCCTCTTTTTGAAGGTACCACATAAGGGAAAACTGGATGCTTTCTGAGTCTTTGAAGTTTATCTAGTCTAGTTCTATATGCTGAGCTCGCCGCCGGTCGGTAGTTCATGTGCAATACATGTAGGTGAGACCGTTTTCCATTTCTTATTTCCCTGCTTTTTGTAGGCACTGAAACACCCGTATTTTCAAGTTGGTCAAGTATTAGGCCCTTCCTCACATCATCTGGAATCAAAACAATCTTTACATAGTAAGCAGGTGCAACCACCAGAGCCGAAGCCATCTTCAGTTGATCTAGAACCTGAGCCTCTGCCGGACATCAACGAGCAGACTGTCAGACAGCCGCAGCCGAAAAACAGCCACCAGCCACTGCGGTCCATCCAGCCGCCACAGAACACGAGTGTCCTGCAAGCGCCAAAGCAGCAGAAACAGCCACAGACGCTATTTCCGAGCATCGTCAAAAACATGCCGGCCGTAAGTAGCCTGTGAGGATCCTTTATATGCAGTAGTTTGGTTCAGTTAGGCTTTTGTTTTCTAGGCATTCCTAAAAATGCCTAGAAATGTTTGTTTATTTTTGAGAGAGAGAGAGAGAGAAAGCGTGCGCACACAAGTGGGGAAGGCAGAGAGAGAGAGAGAGAGAGAGAGAGAGAGAGAGAGAGAGGGAGACACAGAGTCCGAAGCAGGCTCCAGGCTCTGAGCTGTCAGCACAGAGCCTGATGCGGGGTTCAAACTCAGGAACAATGAGATCATGACCTGAGCTGAAGTTGGACGCTTACATGACTGAGCCACCCGGGCGCCCCCTAAAAAAATTTTTTTTAAGATGTAAAATGTGATTCTATGTTAAAGTCCTTGCTTCCTCTGGCCGGGGCTTAGCATGAGATAACTTAAAATTCTAATATGGTTTATGAAAAGAAAAACTACCAAAACTAATGTAATAAAGTTTTGATGTTAACAGACTTTAACAGTTACTTAGATACAGAAGAACTGAAAGCATTTAATAGAATATGGGACTCAAGAGAGCTGACCCTAAAATCTTAAGGATTTTAACAGTAATTTTATACTGGTTTTAAATACTATTGAACATGAACAGATTTTTTTTTTGTTTTTAAGTGTCAGGCATAGTATAAAAACTTCCTCTTCCAACTTCGGTTGTTTGGTCGGTTCAGGGAGCTCGTCATGTGCCATATTACTGGCTCCTCAAGATGTATACTCCCAAATGCACTACGTTATGGGCATTTTAGGACTGAGAGATCTCAAAGAAAACTGCCTAGTTCCTTATCCATTCCTGCCACCCCTATAGAAGCAAGCCCTGCTCGCAAAGCCCTGACGTATTCTAACGTACAACTAATTATGTGTATCTTATGTGTATTGTTTATTATCTGGCTCTTCCTACTGGAATGTAAGTTTCATGAGGTCAGGGATGTTGTCTGTTTTGTTTATCAGTACAGGCCCCAAACCCAGAATGGTGCCTGGCACACGGTAAATTCTCAAATATCTGTTGAACAAATGAGTGAATAATTGTCCACATTATTTCTGTTCAGCACCCCCAGGGTCCTGACGAACCCACATCACCTTTGGGGCATTTCTGACTATTAGAAAGTTCTTCCTTATACTGAGCTAAACTCTGGTCTTCTTTAGCTTTTAATAAAAGTTCATCACTCTTTGAGAAAGGCAGCCATTCAGATATTTGAAAATAGCCCTTATACTGCCTGCCCTTTTCTCTAGAAGAAACATCCCTGGTTCCCCCATGTGCTCTGCACATGGCATCATTCACCAATGACTGAGTAATCCTTGGTTCCTGGGTAGGAAGGAGCTGTTGAGTCCCCCTTACCATCCTGCTTCCCCGTTAGAATGAGGCTGCCAGAACCAGAGGTGAACAGCAGGCAGGGAGTATAAAGCATGGTGAATCACCTCCAACATCCCAGAACCAGAGGTCCATCCACTCGTGCCGCCAAAGATTACACTTTTGTCTTTTTCTTGGAAGGCACATCAAATGTTGACTCATACTGAGAGGAAAAGAAAAGGAATATTTATTGAGTAGCTACTAAGTGCCGTGTACTATGCCCAGCCCTGGTATGCACTAAGTCAAAGTACCCAATACCCTAGCCCTATACCTTCATGATGAACAGAATGGCAGGGAGCCCTTGGGCAGGCCACTAGAACTTTCTTCTAGATGGACATTGATCCACTGGCAGCACTCTTGGTCAGAGTACCAAACTACGTACTTAGTCTGCTATAACAAAATGCCATAGACTGGGTGGCTTTAAGCCAGAAATTTATTTTATCACAGTTCTAGATGCTGGGAAGTCCAAGATCAGAGCGTTAGCCAATTTGATTCCTAGGGAGGGCCTTCTTCCTGGTTTGTGGATGTCACCTTCTTGCTTTGTCCTCATATGGCAGAGAGAGAAAGCAGGCTCTCTGGAGTCTCTTTCATAAGGGCACTAATCCCCAGTTACCTTCCAAAGGCCACTTGTCCAAATACCATCACATTAGACGTGGGTTATAAATTGGGGGGGGTGGTCAGCAGTACTGACCCTGCCTTGTTGTCCTTTTGTCGCTTCACTGATAGCCTCAAAGACCCTGTCACCCATTTTGTCGAAGGCCACACAGACTACATACATTGTGTGCTTCTTACAAAAAATGGTTGCCTAGGTGGTCTGCCACTCCTTTCCCTTGATGCTCAAAAACTTTCCCTTTAGTAACTGATTTTCGAATCTTTGTCCTCATCCTATACCAAACGTATTAAAGTGGAGTTGGCACAACTCCACCTTCTACGTTACAAAAATTACGTACATTTGCCCCTTTCCAGTCTTCTCAGGCATACGACTTGATGTTACTGACACTGTTCAGAAGCACACAGACTCAGCACCCTAAAAAACCATCCCACCAAAACCAGAGCCTCAAACTCAGCTAAGTGTAACCTTTGATCAGCTCTTCTTATCTGGGACCTGATAGCTTTTTATTCTCCTTAGTCTAGAGCTCATTCTCCCTGGCAAAGAAAACAATAACAGAAGTTGGCAAATACCATTTTCGTCATGGGCCATCACTGTGACACCACGGGCTCCAAGCAATAGTATATCCATTCTTTCAACATCGTGCTCCAGAGATAACTGTATTTGCTGACCTTGCTTCCAAATTCCCTAATTTTCAATTGCCTTTTGGACTCCTCGGTTTACAAACCCCAAAAACACCCCAAATAAATTTGAATAAAACCACTCTCTGATCTAAGCCAAGTCTTCTTCCTCGTTCCTTATTTCTGTTGACAGGGCCCCCATCCTGAAGTGATTGCTGCCTTTCCTTCTCTGCATCTATTAGGATTACACTCAGTGACTTACGATGGAAACCTGACCCCTGAGGCCCCAACAGTAATGGGTTGTTTTCCCACATGACAAGAAGTCAGTGGTGGGCCAAACCAGGGCTGCGGCAGCTTGTAGAAGGAACCAGACCGCTTCTGCCTTCCTGTTCTACCATGGTTAGCAAGCGGCTTTCCTTCCTATGGCCACAACATGGCTGCTGTCCCTTTGGGACGGCATCTGCATTCTAGAAGAGGGAAGAGTGATGGGGCCCCTGGGTGGCTCAGGCCGTTAAGCGTCCCACTTCAGCTCGGGTCATGATCTCACAGTTTGTGAGTTTGAGCCCCGCGTCGGGCTCTGTGCTGACAGCTCAGAGCCTGGGGCCTGCTTCGGATTCTGTGTCTCCCTCTCTCTCTCCCTCTGTCCCTTCCCTGCTTGAGCTCTCTCTCTCTCTCTCTCTCTCTCTCTCTCTCTCTCTCAAAAATAAACATTAAAAAAAACAACAACAACACTGGCATGTCATGCTAGCTGTCCCAGAAATCCCTCTAGTAGACTTCCACTGACAACTCATTGGCTAGATTGTGTCACATGGCTACAAACAGCTGCAAAGGCAGCTGGGACTTCAGGTATTTAAGCATACCGCTGCAACGAGTGCTGCCACACTCTTCTCTCACATCTGTTCACATAGATGCAAAGTCCAGGCCTTTAATTCCTTGTTAAGAGCACACGTGTTCTTTCCCGAGCATTCCAACGACTAGGAATCTGTTGCCCTTGCCACTGCATGCCAGTATAACTGCAAAGGCCTCCCATCTGAAGAGTCTGGCCTTCGGGAATGCCGCCTGTATCTCCTCACTTTTTAGCTCAAAAAACATCCAGTGTTTTCCACTGCTCACAGGAGAGCTGCAGCTCGTTAGGCAGACGCTGGAAGGCCTTCAGACTCCGGCATCAGTCTGTCCTTGCAACCCTGTCTTTCACTACTTCTAGCACCAACTATCTGCCTTGATAAGCACCAACCACCCTTCCTTCCCAGAACACACTCTGGCACTTTTCTATCAGAAAGTCACCCTCTTTCCCTCTTCCAAACTCTGGAACAACAACAGTAGTAATAATTGTACCACCTAACTCAGTGACTCTCATCACGTGTTAGGCCCTAACCGAAGGACTTCCGATGTATTTTACTATTAAATTCAGAAACACTAATTAGATGAACATTGGATATCACCATTTAAGGAGGAGGAAACCGAGCCTTTGAAATGTTCAGTCACTTGCCCAAAGAGACAGTCACACACATGGCAGTTTTCCAAATTATACGGCGGTGAGCAGTTCTGATCCTTAAGTGTTCGAGTCCTCCCCCAACCCAATGTCAGAGATCTCTCCTTCCTCGGAACCCCTATCCTGTTTTTAGCACGTGCTACCTATTTTTGTTAACACTTTTCAACGTGTGTATGTGTTATCTTAACGGTACGGAAGGCCCCTCGAGATCAGGTACTCTTAGTATAAGGTAGAGTAGCTTGTGCATAAAAGGCATTCAGCAAATGATTAGAGATGATGATGACTGATTTTCCACCACAGAAGCCAAATGGTACCCTGGGGCACAAAAGTGCTAGGAGGCGCTGGGGTCAGACGGTGTTCAAGTCTGGAGACAGCTGGGAAGAGTATGAGGATTACGATCTTGGAGCCTCCTATTCCAAGCGGCCGAGCATGGGTGTATTCAAAGAAAAGAGGAAAAAAGATACCCCATTCCGGTAAGATTTCACATCCCTCAGGAAAATCTATTTTTATCACGTATCAACTTTATGTCAGTCGGGACATACAAATGCAGGGAGACATTAAAGGCAATAAGTAGCTTAATATTGTTCTCTTCCATAAACCCCAAATCTGCACACGTACCTCTGGGAAGGTAAGAATCTTGGCTTCTCACGGTAAAGATTCTCAGTATTAATGGCTGAGTGCTGCAGGCGCGTGGAGGGAAGGGCTCTTGTTAAGTTTTGAGCGTACCCTGATGAAATACGATCCCACGATTCCCATCTGAAATCCGCATGCCTATTTGAAGAAAGCAAAGCACAACCTACAGAGGCAATGATTTCTTCCCGATGGCATTCAGGTTCCCTTATTTGTTTGTTTGCTATTCTAAACCTTTGGGATCACTTCCTAAACTTTTCCTGGAAGTTGAACGTCTCCAGCAGCCCCCTGTCTTTCTCTAAGCCAAGTATTCATGAGTGCACTATTCACCTTTGAGGTGAGGGTGGGTTAAACGTTGTGAACCAATGTGTGGGGAAATACTGTCTTTCTCTCTCCCTCTTTCTCTCTCTCTCTCTCTCTCTCTCTCTGGAATAAAAGAATAGGGAGAAAAACATATTGGCAGGAGGCAGGGAATTTTATCTAATAGCTATCTGGCATTCCCCTGGGGTCCACATATCTCTGAAGGTACATGGAGATTCTGTGAGGGGGACCTATGCTTGGATAATTCTCAGTCAATAAGTTTCTAGTTTCTCAAATTCCATAGGGACCCTTCCCTAAAATACATGAACTTGAGGATAAACCTGCTTAATCCCCCTGTGGAAAGTCACACCTCTTAGCATTTTCATATGTGAGTGGCAGGAAGGCCAAACAACTTTTGAGATGCTAAGCAAAAGGAGAAGTCAGACGACCAACACCTTCCACTTGGAAGGCTTTGTTGTCCTATAGTATTTCTCTTCAAGGGAAAAGCCCACATTAGAAATAGGGAATTTTAGCCTATTTGGAAAGCACGTGTTGGAAAGCACGGAGATTCAGAACCACTAAAGCACCAGGACCCAGTGATGCTTATTCTTTTAAGTGTACCAGAATGTTCTGTGAAACTGTCTGATTTTTCAAAACCTACAGGTATACATTGCACATAATTTGTTGAAGATTCAGAGTGTTTATGGAATAAGGGAATAAGTTAAGACTTATTTTATCAAATCGTACCATGAAATACTCCAATTACAGTCAATCCTCATAATATTTCACTTTATAAATTATTTACTGTTTTCCACCTATTGTTAACAAGAAACAAGAAATAAAATGATTTAATTTACGATGGGAAATTATAGATGTCAGCTTGAAGATGTCGACATCTTAAAGACGTGTAGAGAGCTGTATAATTCCTTTTTTTAAAAATAATTCTTCGCGTCTGCGTTGGCCTACTCTGTACATGACTTGAAAACTTTTTTTTTTTAACCCATGACGTTCTAATTCCAGCTGAATTTTATCACGTACTTTTAGGGGTAGAAGAGATTTGAATCCAAACCTATAGATCGAGTTTGTAGTCCACATACTTAATTCTGGCAAGGAAATGATTGATAAATTTCAGTATCAATTATTCCTTTTCTCTTGAAATTCGTTCGAAAAACTGTATGACAATCAATTTTTAATGTATTTCTTCCATTTTTTATTTTTTGGTATCTTCGAATGGCTTTATACGATTTAGACATAATAACAATAATGATTAAGATACTTCCATTTATTAAGCGCCTACCTAAATTTTAATTTGTAATCTTCATACTCCAGTACAACTATCTGCAGAGTAGACTACTGAGAGTCAGATAGGTTGAAGGAACAGGTTGCCTAAAGTCAGACGAGGCCTAATCCCAAACTAGACCTCTGTCTCTTTTGCACCGCACTATTTCTTAAGCAATAAGAGCTCAAACACTTGGCGCACTGAATGGACCCTGCTATTGTCTGCTCAGTTCCTCTGGCGGCCTGGGCTTCCTCATAAAGAATACAAAAGACCCAATGCTAAAGTGTGAAACTTTTACTTACGAGGTTGTCTCTTTTAGAGTCAACAAAAGCAAGATGTTTATACTTGCGCGCACGCTCGGTAGACGTTTACTAAATACAGAGATGTATTAAGCCACGGCAGGAACAGGATGTGGTCTGTCTGCAGCCCATCAAACGTATAGCGGCAGAAATAAGACCTTCGAGTCAGCATGACACCAGAGCAGAGCGTGCACTGAGTGCTGCTAACGAAGGAGCTGCAAAGAGCTCAAAAGTCCTGTTTACGGGCATTAGAGCACTTGGAGGAGAGGAGGCTTTCTGGAATGAGCGGTCTTGAAAGTGGGGCGAATCTCAGCAGCTGGCATGACTACAATGGGCTGAGCCAAAGGGAAAGAAGGCAGGAACTGGTGGGGCCGTTTCTCATGAAAGGGTCCACCTGCCTGTGTCTAGAACTACCCCTGAGCGGGTGGGGGCAGCCAGCAGCTCAGAGGGCCAGCCAGGCCAGTGTCAGCCTCCGAGGGGGACCCAGACGGCCTTACCGATCAGACGTTTCGTGAGTAGGCAGTGACGGTGGCCGCGACGGTCCTCCCGCAGACGCGCAGGGGGGCGGGTGGGGGACGCAGTAGCTGCCATCGTCTCATTTTTCAAGTAGTGACGCTACCTTGTGTGGACTTTCAAGGCTTCCAGAGTCGGTGCCCTCAGCCTCCCGCCACTCAGCAGGGGAAAACAAGAGCTTACCCGCTGCCGTTTCCCAGAAATCGGATTCTGAACTGTCAACTGCTTCCACCGCTAAGCAGTACTACCTGAAGCAATCCAGATACCTTCCAGGTGAGCAGAGAACATACAACGTTGATGCTAACTAGGGGAGGGGTCGGGCTTAAGCGTCCTGGAATATCGGCAGAAAGGGCACCACTGAAACAGCGCTCTCTGCCGGCTCAGCCTGGTCAGTACTTGTTCCCAAGTGCTTTCTGGGTCCCCTGCCTCGGGGAAGTCTGCTCAAGAAATGCCTGGCAACCAAAAAGATGAGAATAGGCTTCAAAAAAAAAAAAAAAAATACCTCCCTCTCCCCGCAAAGCTCTGCCTTTAGCAAGCGCTAAGTTTTATTAAAACAATTCTGCACCCCCGCGACACCATTTTATAAAATGTAGCATTTTACACTGTTTCCTAAATGATCGGGATTGTGTTTTTGAAAGATCATTGTGGGTAGAGCATATTAGGGGCTCAAGAGGCCACTGCACGTGTCTGGAACGAGAGGGTGATGGCTTGTTCCAGAGTGGTGAACGTGGACACAGAAATGGGTAAAATCTCCATGTATTTGAGAAGTGGAAAGACAGGACTTGCTGACAGATGGGCACGGGTGGTGGTAAAGAACGGAAGAATCAGTGTTGTCCCCTGGGGGGGGGGGGGTGGTGACTTTACCCGAGAAAGGGGGAGATCAGGAGGGGACGGATGTGCGTAACTAGGGAATCTCGGGAGTTGGGGTCGGGATGTCAGGTGAGCATCTGAGTTGATCTATCTAGGAGACGACTCAATATATGAATCCGGAGCTTAGGAGAAAGATCTAGACAGATGGTGGGTAGTTTATGTCACGCCTGCAGGTAGCATTTTCTCCTCAAAGTCCACTTTAAAAAGAAAAGTTTAAATTCAACCTAGCCTAAAAGGGAATCAATTTTTAAGTGACCATATATCTATACAGATTTATCTTTAGTCCAAAAAGAGGGAAAGATGAAGAGCTGAGAAAAGAAGTTTTAGGTGGAGGGAAAGACACTGGCTTCTCTGAATAGAACAACAGGCCGCACATTTAGATTTTACAAGAGCTTAGGAGAGAGTGAGGAGGGGTGAGGTGGGGAGAGCCAGCAGTATTCCGGTAAGACAGCACCGTGAGGGCAGGGGAAGGAATTCTGGGTTTATTCCAGCTCCGAAAGAGGCCTTTGGGGGGAACCTTGGGAGGTGAGTGGTGACATGTGACATACGTGTTAAAAAGACTGTGTAAAGGGTGGATCGCACAGGGCAAGACCAGAAGCAGGGAGGCCAGCTGGAAGCCACTGTGGTCCCCCAGGGAAACGAGGATGATGACTGAGAGGGAGCAGGGCTCCTGATAGATTTTGGAAATGGTCTTGCTGATGGATGTTGTAGAAAAGAAAAAGACAAAAGGCAGTTTGTGGGCTTGAATCCTAGGTGGATGGTGGTGCTATGCTCTGAGATGGGGAAGACCGATGGGGAACAGGATTGGGCGGGAAAGAGGTGGTCAGGCTTGCATGCGGGCGGTTAGAGTCGAGATGCTTGTGAAACATTCCAGTGTGGCGAGGCCATGCAGGAGGTGGGAGGGAAGAGCCAGGAACACTGAGGAGGGACCTGGGCTACAGAGAACGGCGACACCCAGACAGTATTTAAGTCCATGCATTGAACAGGATCACCTACAGAGAGACTGTGAGTGGGAACGATGGTAGCGGTAGAGGAGGAGGAGGAGGACAACTCGAGAGAGAGGAAAGGAAGGAGCCAGGCAGCTGAGGGGGAAAAACCATGAACAGGGGGTTTGCAGAAGCTGAGAAGGAACCATTTCCCTGAAAGAGTTTGCTGCTTAGCGGTTATGAGAAGGGACAGAAATGCCTGATTAAACTGAACAGTGGGGAGGTCCCTGAAGGACCTGAAACTTGGCGAGCAGTTTCAGTCTGGAATGGTGAGGGAGAACGAGGCTGGAGTGGGCTGCAAAGTGATGAGAGGTGAGAAGTTAGTGACTGAACAGGTAGACAACTCTGGAGATGCTTCGCTGTGACATTTTGGTGTTGATACCATGAGGAGTTCCGATCCTGCTGCAAAAGCAGGGATGTAACAAAATTCCCAGAACACAGATTCATGGGGGATATTTTCCCCTGTTTAAACATAAATCAATCCTATAGCAAATCGATATTTTCTTATCTGTACAAGGGAGCCCTCTGGCGGTGGGAAAGGCAACTGTAAGTTTTTATCAGGATAAATAGATCCAAAGCACTCTGTTTTCATAGTTCTGCTCCCTAATGTGGTTTTCTGGGACATATTTCAGGATACCTGAAACTGGTCTGGTCATTTCCTTTTTAACTAGAAAGATCTATCCGATCCTGCACATTACTGTGGGTCAGAAGCATGGCTATAATTGAGACCATAAATAGACTTGAAATTAGAGCTGCTTGAAATCTAAACTTGAGTCTTTCTGTTTCCCTGTTGGCATTTTTTTGCCTTGAAGATGCCCCTCTAGAGCTGGGTGAGATTTGAAACTAGAATTGAGCTCAGTTCAGTCACTTAGACAAACATTTACTGAGCACCTGTCATGAGCCAGCGATGACTGCAGAGGATAGAAACCGAAATAAGAAATGATGCTTGACATTTACGATCCATAGTTATTTTTATAATTAAGTATCTTTAGGAATTAAAAAAAAAAAAAGAATATGTTTGGGGCTTTTTTTTTTTTTTTTTTTTTTTTACCATAAAGCCAAGCATAAAAGCATCAATTGATTCTTAAGCGTCAATCTTTAGGATCATGGGAGCTCTAGAAATGTACCATATACTTTCAGGGCAGCATGGCATTATTCTGCAAGACTTGGCAGATCTGTGACATTGGCCTGCAGGGAGAGGGACGCAAGAGTCCTAGTTATTGACCTGCTACTGACCGGCTGTTTACTGGAGCAAGACTTTGAGACTGTTTTCTGTTACTTACAGTGGGACTGCACTCACCTCTCCGCTCACCCTGTAAGCCTTAGGTACTTAATTATCGCATAAGGGAGCCGCAGAGTGTGCGACGGAAGTGAAAACCATCTCTGGGGGTGCCCTCTGGTCTCACTCCCTGCTCCCAGAACTGGGCTCTCTGGCACAAACCAATGCCACCACGCAGGCGGGGAGGGCCGCTCCTTCCACAGCACTTTTGAAACCCTGCTCCTTCTCAAGTCCGTTTATCGCCTCTGTCCTTCCTTCCACCCTGTGTATTCAACGTGCTGTGTTATTTCTACACTTGCCTTTCCCACTGCATTTTAAATTTCTTAACCTGGCACACAAATCCCTACTTGATTTGACCCCTGCCCCCTTCTCCATCTTTATTTTGTGCCAGTCCCACTTCTTTCTCCATCCATGGAATGTCTCGGGGTTCCTTCCCATCTTGGGTCCCCAGCCTACACTGTGGCCTCTCCCAGGAGCACAGCTCCCACCCCCTCCCGAGTCCTAATCAGATTCACATTTCAGCTTAAAATTACTTTTTTTAAAGAAAGACTGGTGGGACTTTTAAAGAAAGTTTCTTCTGTTATTTGCCTGCCCTCTCAGCACCAGATACCTTTAAACAATTTATATACCATTAATTACCTATTTGTAACTGTTAATGTTTCCCTTCCCTTAGATTGTTAAGACCCAAAAGGGTAGACACTATTTTGCTCACCACTTTTTGTCCAATGCCATACACAATGCCTGGCATGTGATAGGTGCTCAGTAAATATGTGTTCACTGATTTACTTTCCTCTGAGGCAAGGGATGATGGTATATTCATTTCTACCTCTGTCTGTCAGTGTTTGGTATATAGAAGGTGGCCAGTAAAACCTTGTAAACTAATATGTAAATGACTTCACATTCTAGATTGT
Organism: Panthera uncia; assembly: GCF_023721935.1. Classification (NCBI taxonomy): domain Eukaryota; kingdom Metazoa; phylum Chordata; class Mammalia; order Carnivora; family Felidae; genus Panthera; species Panthera uncia. The sequence continues at coordinate 16,885,981 of NW_026057581.1, forward strand.
GTCAATTTCCAAGAAATCTGGAATGTTCAAAAAGACAAAATTGAAGCAATTGTCTTTGCTAATGGATATATTAAAAAAAAAAAAACACTAGGGATATACAAAGGCTAACTGGATTAACAAAATAATTTAACTGCTCAGGCCCCATTCTTTGTTGAACTACATTTATGAAAACTGTTCATTTAAGGAGATTAGTTTTCCCCCCCTACCTTGCCTTGTCTTTGGGGGTAAAGGATTTTTTTGTATTGACTTTTTCATATGAGTTATTGCTACCTTTTTAGTAAGTGCATCTTCTTTACTGTCAGGCAAGTGCCTATGATATATAGTTCTATTGGTAGGTCTTTTATCAGAATCCGAAATCCATAAGGAGCTCTATGCGATAAGAAAGGCAAATTATTTACATGGAGGAGTGTTTCATTAGAGTACTGATGACTGGTAACTTTGAGGCTCAGTACAGAATAGCCTGGCCTTTTTATGGCTTCCAAACAAGGGATATTATTCTATGTCTCATAAATGTGAAACCTTGCTGAGGAGTTCACTCTCTGAAGAGCCAGAGCTCATCCTGTCCGGAAAGAGGTGCTAACTTCCTACGTTAATGGTAGTCCTTGGTGAGGCTTTTTCTTGTATTTGCTAAAGAAAACACATGTACGACCCAGAGACGTAGACTGTGTGATGTCTTTACCTTCTCGTAAGTTGCATCCAATTTATTATCAGTGAAAAGAAGTCACGTTCAGGAAGTTTTCAAATCTCTTAAGAATAAGTTAAAACACCACCCTTTGACCATTAGTACCAAAGTCTAAAGTTGCCTCCACATTTATTTCACAGATTTCAGAAAATCATAAAGAGTTTAGATTTTATTATTGTCTAATATGCAATAATTTTCGGAGATCTTTACACACCACATGCAAGCTCTCAATTCTCCTGGCTACACTGAGTGTTCCTCAAGGGTCTGGCGCATATCCATGTATTTTTAAGTACGTACTTAAAACAAGTCAATTTGAAGAAAATGTTTGTACCACCTCAATTTTTATAAGACGTTGAGCCAGAGATGTCCAATGTTCAATGATCATTACTTGTATTATAGAAAATACCTTGTGTTTGCAAAACGCACTGTGAGGATTCCACATTATTGAAGGAACTGCTACATTGTAACATCAACTTATTTCCATTCGCCTCCAACTTATTTCCAGTCTTCATCTGAATGTATTATGTATTTATCTGTCAAGTTAATGATCACAGCCTAACTTTTCAAATGACTACTTTGATTTTGTTCTTCTAAGGTGTAAATCCCAAGAATGTGTCCTTGGTAGCCAGTGGAAAGGATATAAACCCACATACTTGGAGTAATCAGTTATTTCCTAAGTCATTGGGACCCATGGGGGCAGAACTTGCTTTCAAAAGGAGTAACGCAGGTAAAGTAAAAACACACTTAAAGTATAAATTTACATTGTTTTCCTTCTGCAGACTTTGACTTCTAACTATATTGCAGCTGCCTTCTTCCAACTGAGATAACCTTGGGGGGCACACCAAAGCTTTCAAACTGGTACTTGAGCACAGGTGGTTTTAAGGCAGTCATGTGCCAGATCTCGACTTCCATGTGGATTCTTCCCTAAAATGGATCTCCCTGAGCTGTGTCTCTATTCTCCTACTTTACAAAACAAAAGACAAATTGCCTGTTTACTATGGTTGTTTCCTTTTTCCCCAAAGTGTAGAAATATCACCTATATCTGGGGTGCCAATCCAAGAGACAGTTTCATAAGTTGGGAACAATGTTGAGAGAGCGAGTAATTGTGATAACTGGGGAACAAGTCCTGTTGAAGTCAAGTGGTTTCCAGTTCTTAACCTTCACAAAATTGAAGAGCCTAATTGAATTATTAGCTGACAGATAGTCAAAACTCATTTCTAAAATCACTGTATGAGTTTTGGTCTAGAACTCTGAATTCACAGAATGTGGTGACAAAGCTGTAATAAAACACCTTTCATTCCCAACTATCTGTTTATGTTAAACAAGGTTTCTCAGTGCTTCCATTTCCAAAAAGGAACAAGAAAAAAGGGACGGAATTGGTCCTGAAACCTGATTTTAGCAATAAGCAACATTCATTTGTGGACACACGGACAGCTTGAATAAGCTGCCGTCTTTCTCAGTGAGATGAATTTCCCCCCAAAATAATGCCTTTTAATGTCTAGTAATCAAAATTTATACTATTCAGCTTTTTTGGTTAACTACATACAACGAATTGTCATAATTATAACTAACCTAATCCAGGAAAAAAGTATTTTAACATACTTAGGGTTATAAAAAAAATTTTAAAGGTTTCAATTTATACATACTTTTGAGTGGTCAATTTAAAGACTTTTAAGCCTGAACTTATATTTGTTTTTCTTAACCTAAAATTATATTTGGATAAAATCTGGGCTTTGACATGAATGAAAATAAAATTTTAGAGAGAAATGAGATTAATGTGAAATTTCCAGCTGTTAAAAAGGAATATGTTCATGTATTTTGTAAGTCAGTATTGGTGGGCATAAAATCACCACGGTATTGGGGCACCTGGGAGGTTCAGCTGGTTAAGCATCTGACTTGGGCTCAGGTCCTGATCTCACCATTCATGAGTTGAAGCCCTACACTGGGCTCCATGCTGACAGCTCAGAGCCGGGAGCCTGCTTCAGATTCTGTGTCTTCCTCTCTCTCTGCCCCTCCCCACTTGCACATGCTCTCTCTCTCTCAAAAATAAACAAACATTAAAAAAAAATGTCCTTAAATCACCATGGTACTTATATTCCATTGGTTATGGTTAAAGGAGAGATGGAATAGTTTTATTTTTCAATGTCTATAATTATAATATGCCACAAAGGACAACTTTTGGAACTATAAACTTATGCTGAAGGATCTTACATATCATTTGAAAATGTGTAAAGAAGTAAAGCATTCTTTTTAAAAAAATAGATAGTTTTCTGGTATTGGACCCAAAAACCACCTGAGGATCACTATGGTAATCTACTGGGATATTCTTTTTTTTTTTTTTTAATTTTTTTTAAGTGGTCTTATTTCTTATTACTTTTCTTAATGTTTATTTATTTTTGAGAGAGACAGAGACACAATGTGAGTGGGTTAGGAGCAGAGAGAGAGGGAGACACAGAATCCGAAGCAGGCGCCAGGCTCTGAGCTGTCGGCACAGAGTCCGACGCGGGGCTCGAACTCACGGACCGTGAGATTACGGCCTGAGCTGAAGTCGGACTCTCAGCCGACTGAGCCACCCAGGCGCCCCATCTACTGGGATATTCTGATGTGATGTTAATCTTAACACTGTGGACATTTTAAGTGTCAAACACTGCAGCACTGTAATTCACTTTTTTTTGCCAGTATTTTAAAATAATATCCACCGAACCAATACAAATGAGTTATGGTTAAATACAACTTTGAGTCTCGGGGGAATCTATACTTGGCTGGCATCAGATGAAAGCTGTGACCGCACATGAGAATGCTTTCTCATGTTAAGGGTTCTTCCTGATCTTTTCATTAATCATCTAATCAATCCATTTTTGTTCTCTGCTTTTCCTAAAACATTCTTATTATTCATTCTTTCTTTCTACCTGCCTTCTCTTCAGAGGAAAGCATAATTAAACCAATTGAAAAACTATCATGTAATGAAAGTTTTCCTGAAAAATTAGAGGATCCACAAGGTAATTTCTGGGCATTCTAGATGAGTACAACTTGTTCTTTGAATACCTTGTCCACTTTTCTTTTCCACATTTGCTCTGAATCCTGTCATACAAGGCCACTATGAAGGCCAAGGTCACCTTCTTTTAGAAGTCAGACGAGGACTAGGAGAAAGAGAAGCATTCCACATCAGAAACACCATTCTTCAGTAGTTGGAATTCTAAGACTAACATGCTCTCAGGAAGTTCTATGCTCATCTTAAATTAATGATGACAATTTATATAAGTGAAGCAGATCTACTGAAAAGAATTAAAAGATTTCCTTATTTCGTAATCAGTATTCCTGCAAAACTTTTTTTTTAAGTTCTGAAACTCATTTTTGAAGCGTTAACAATCATTTAAAATTAAAAACTAACCAGGTTAATGGAAATGGTAGATTTCCTAGGGGTTCAAGGTCGCTGGTATAAACAGTGCTATGGACTGCAGCCTAAAGATTTGCAGCTCACAAGGCACTTCAAAACTCCGTAGCCAAAGTAATTTAAGAAAATTTCCTTTTCTGTGCATTTTTCCGTAGCAACTTCTTCTTGTAATAGTAAGATGCAGCCTATTAACTATTCGGCACACGACTTTTAGAATCTGACATATCCCCATACTATCACTCAGTAGGCCTTGTGACTGTGGACAAGTTCCTTAGGCTCCCTACGTCGGTTTCCCCACCTACAAAATGGAGGAAATAATATTTACCAATGTATTATTATATAACCATACCTGGGATTTTTGTCACAGTAAGCATTTAGTAAGTGTCTGCTCTGGTGAGAAGGATGAGACCAAGAGCAATGTTCTGAAGCTACTGCTGAACGTGATCACTGCCTTGAACTTTCTTTCAAAAATCTTTCAAAGTAGAGGGCTGACTGCTGATTCTGAATGGGCACTCGAGGGAGGCGATCATGCTTATATTCAGTAGCGTTAAAACTGTATAAGCTGGTAACGTGCTCACTGTGTAAAATCCCATTTCTGCGACGACGCTGCTGTTTGACGTTTGTTGGTTCAAGAGCAGACACTTACTGGGAGCCTACTATGCACAGCGCTGTGACAGACTCAGGGACGAGAAGTTCAGAGTCCAGACTTGCGAACAAGTAACACTGTGAAAAATGCTTCAGTCATAGCTGCCAAGCAAGCAGTTCTTGAAACCACCACCACGATCTGAGCCCCGTTTCACCTCCTTGCTGACACACCTGTCTCCTCTCCTGCACGGCTAGGCTCTCGAAGGAGAAATTACATCCATTTCTTCCCTTATTTCCAGTTTGCTCTTCAGCTCACTGTCCTTTGTCCTCAGATGGCTTCAGGCCACTGAAACAGCTCCTGCCAGGTCCTGACGTTATCCTAGTGGCCAGATTCCAAGGGTGGTGCAAATCCCATCAGACCTCTGCCTCTCTGGCCTCCCTCCTCTCTCTGCACACTGTATCCTCTTGGCTATTCAGACCCTGCTCCTCCCATCACCTACCCTCCCTACTCCCTCTTCTCCACGGGGTCCTTTTCTGTCCTTTCCCTCAATGCTGGTGCTCCCTGGGGTTCCATTCTGGATCTTTGCACATCCACGGTCCCTCTGAGCTGGCTCCTCCAAGCGCATGGCCCATAATTGCCATAGCTTGATAATTCCAAATCTCCAGGCCTGCTCAACACTACAACTCAAATATCCCATGGCCATCATGTCTTTCCAACAAACCTGATTCTCCTGTACTGCTGTTGTTAGTCACCTAAGATACAAACTTAGGGGTTTATATTCCTCTTTCCCTCCCCCTCCTACCCCATATACCCACGCCGTTCTCTTCTGCATTGCCTCTGTGACTCCCTGAATTCAGGTCCTCATACTTACTCATTTCAGCTATGGCAATGACCTCCTGTCTTCTACCTCTACATTTCCCTCCTTCGGCCCCTCACTCTACTGCCCCCAGGTTGATCATTCACTAATAGCGATGAGGATGACGATGATGACAGCTGACGTTTATTGAACACCGGATTCTATGCTAAGTGCTTTGCCTACATCTCATTCAATCCCTACAACAACCCTATGAGAGTAGGTGCGGTCATGATAGTGATTTTACAGAACGAAGACAAAGCACAGAAAGCAGTGCAGGGATGGGGGCTTCCTGGCAGGAGACATACTCTCAGGGTAAGAGTGGAGTCATAAAAAAAAAAAAAAACCTGGTGTGTTCAGGGCAAACAGCCTTGGGTTCACATTCTAACCTGGTCACTTACCGTGATAATTTAAGCAAGTTCTGAGAGCCACAAGGTGTGGGTAAAATATACCTCCCAAAGGGTTGTTATACGGACTGAATAGGATGGTCTCTAAAGCCATAGTACAGTGCTTGAAATAGAGTCAGTCCTCAAAAAATAGAATCTAGAATCAGTAGGCGTGTAGTATTCAAGTTACTCTCGGGTGCTTTAAAATTTTCACCTTCTGACTATGAAACTTTATGATACATCACTAGGAAGTCTTGGAAGTTATGCTACTTACAATCAGTCAGGATACATTCCTTCCTTTCTCAAAAAAGAAGTGGGGTCAGCTGGCCAGAGGATACACTTAGCACCTCTTGGTGCAACAACGACAGGTAAGAACTTTAGAGTTTTTAAGATTTCTGACCAGAAAGGAGCTTTTTCTAAGTTTCTACACTTTGCCCAAGCGGAGACTTTTAAATTAGTCTCACTCACCTTGTTAACACAGTTCTAATGATTTTTGGCAAAATGCCCCTTCTTCTGAAGGTGCGGTCTGCGGGTCTCTTGTAAGAGCTGCCTTTAACAAAGTGGTGACTTGCAAGGCATACGGATTATGCTATTGAACCTGCACAAGACTGGATGAGGTAGACCTTTTACAGAGGAGGAAAGTGACATCAAGTAATTGGCCGAGGGTCACCCAGCTCCTAAGTGGTGGAGCTGGGAGAGGAGCCGGTTTGTGAAATTCGAGAACATGCTGTGTGACCCAACGGGATGTAAAGAAGGTGCATTTTTCAGAGCTGCCCACCCGGTCGGTACCTGGCACAGGGTGGGGGCTTCATAAACACGGAGATGCTGTTCGTGTATCACTCCACAGGCAGTTCCCGTGCAGAGTGAAGGGAGCCGTGGCAGAACTTTCCCACCCTGGCTCTGGCTTTGCACCGGTAGTAGATGGTGGAGGCTTGGCTTATGCCCCCGCCCTCCGGTTATGACCAAGTAGGCTGTGTGCCCTGCGGTGGCGTGGTGGTGATTCTGTACTTGAGCTTGACCAGGTCTGACTATGAAGGCTCTCAAAACGACTCTAAAATAGAAGTCCTCAGGAAGGCACTTAAAATACACATTAAGGCAGACAGTCAGAAGTTTGGGAAGATAGGGAGTTGTATAAATTCCCTCCGAACTTCAAACTCCTGGTTAGAGTTCACACTCTAAAGTTCTCTGAAGTCCAACCTCTAAAGTTCGCGCTGTTGGAGCTAAAACCGCGAGAAGCATGGGACTTCTGTAATTTATGATTTCGGACCACGGTAGCACTGCTCAAACAGTACTTAGTTACCTTATCTGTGAAAAGCATCGCTTCATTATCTCTCTGCTGAAACAAAATATGTAAGTAAACACATTATACACAGCAAGTGATTTTTTTTTTTTTTTTGAAGCCTCAGGTATTTTAAGCCAGCCTGACAATGAGTCAGCAGCCATGGCTTAGTAGCAATTTTTAGAAGAAGAGGAGAAAATCAAAATGTTTCAAATTGGTTTGTTATCTAAGTGTCTGCTCTTAGAAAGTGAAAGTGGGCATTTTAGAAAACGATTTTTGTAAGATATTGAAGGCCTTTGTATATTAAGCATTCTGTCAGATTAGCATGCATGTTCCTGTTTTCTTTTCTTTTTTTTTTAAGTAAATGCTTTCTCATAACTTTTCATCTCTTCATTTCCTCTGCTCATCAGATGTTCCTACAGATGGTGATAGGAGGAAAGGTAAAAAAAAGAAGTAAATATTAATCATCCTCAAGTGGTCAATGCCAATCCTTAGGAAAACACTGTTCTGTAAGAGATGTGTCTTTCAGTACCCACTGGTGTGAGAGTTTCCCACAAAAGAATAAAACCAGGTCATTACCGTATTTCCTCGACTATTTCCCCTTCTCTCATAGCCTTCCTCTCTACTCTTCCCCAGCCTCGCCCCAGGATTAGAGAAGAAAAATCGAATTAATTTCTTCCAGCTTCCCCATGTAATCTCTCACCCCAAACTTCCCAACACCTCCTCCCCGACTCCCTGCCTTGTGGTAACAAGGACTATGAGGAGTGACTTCTTCCCTACACGGCCGGCCGCCCCTTGCAAGGGCAGGGAGGGCCCTGTTCTAAGTGAGCTATGTTCATTAACTCTACTCCAGAAGGTACTATTATTACCGTCTTCATTTTACACGGGTTTTATTTCTTGCTAAAGGTTACATAATCAGGGCACGGATCACAGGCAAACATCTTTCCTTTGGCAAATATTTTCTGCAGGAAGTTAAATGCCCTTGATAGGACATGTGCTGTTTTTAAAAAGAGGGCACAGCAAGCGTGAGAGGGCTGCCTGCCCCACTGAGGAGGTGCGGGGCAAGGTCCGGCTGACACAAAAGTGTTTCTTGCCTTGCCCCCGGATCTCAGCTCCTCTGGCAGCTGCTGAGTTCTTCACCAAGGGTGCTTGAGTCCTGAAATTATTATTTCCCAGAAAGGAAATCTTGGCAAAATGATTCCCTCTTCAGCAGTTTTAAAAATGTTTTCCTGGACATGGTTTCCCTCAAATGCATTCAGGACCTGACGTAGCTCGGTCATGAGCTGGGAAAAAAGTTCCGTGACTCCCCAAATCCCTCATGTTGCAACACCAGAGGCTCGCCCAACTGTTAGCTGAAGACTGCGTCCCCTCTCCTGTCCCCTCTCCCGTCTCTGAAATCACTCACCAGGGGACTCTCTGCCTCTCTCTCCTCCTCGCTCCACTCCCTCCCTCTCACCTGCTCTCTCCTCCACCCACAGGCCCATTAGGTCTGCAGCCTTCCGTGTGGGCTCACAAATTTAACAGACTGGTGTGTGTCCACACTCCTGTGGGATAGAACAAAAGGGCTGTTCCTGGAAAACCTGGTTAACTGTTTAACCAGTTCTTCCTTCACAGTTCAGGGTTAACTGGCTATTACCCCACCTTGTCAGGTTGCTTTCTATCAGCTTGAACCTGGAGAATTTTAAACCTGGTAAGGGCAGGATGATAGGACCAGGTGATTATCCCCAGGGCAGTTCCTCACTTAATGCTTTATTCCCATTAAGCTGAGGTCAGCGGCAGACCCACGTGCTCCCATAATTTCCCCTCCACTCCCAGTTTTACAGAGAAAGTTTAAGAAAACAAAAACAAAACAAAACAGGGAAACCATGCAAGTGAATACAGTATGGGTAGTGTTCAGTGTACAAAATGGTCAGACTCGTCTCAAAATTGACACTTAGTTTAATCCAAGAGTGTCAGCCACCACACAGTGTGAAACGATACTTAAATCCCAAATTGAAGGATCAAACATCCCTCTTCAGATAGAACATCTATGATGCTCAGCCGTAAATATGAAGTGAGGGCAGGCGAAGGAAGGACTGGAGAAGAGATTAAAGTTCTCTGCAAAATGATTTACTGCTCTGTCATTTGAGATGTTTAAGCAATTTTAGCTTGTAAACTGTTCAGATAACAAATATTTAACAAATCAAAATTTCACAAATATTTAATTAGCCAAATTTATGAATAAAGCAGACCCTACGATGAACGGTTTGGGATCTTAGGACTGGCTCACCTTTTAAAGGAATTCTGTTATCGCCCTTCATTTTCCCAATTAAAAAAAGGAAGTTTCTTGCTTCTAAAAACCACATTTTCATGGTTAAAAGAAATCTACTATGGGATCCCATCTGTGGAGCTCCATGAAGCCCAAGCTTTATAGGATTCACAATTACAAATAAAGTTTCCATAGTGGGTATTACGCTCGAGTATTATTCAGATGCAACCACTGTGTGATTTTACAAAGTCACTAATAACACTGTGGGTTATTGCCTGTTCAACCTGAACCAAGAATTTTCTTGGTCATCCTAATTCATGTTGCCAACCTAAGTGTGATAGGCATTTGAGTGAAACCACAAAAGCAGCAGCAGTAGTCAGAACTGTAAACCAGAAACACTGGCCCTTGAGCTACTGAGAATTCTCTATCAACATCACACCACACTAGAATTTTTCGTTTTACTATTAAAAAAACAAAACAAAACAAAACAAAAAAACAAAAAAACCCTTAGAGACCACAGAACTAATCTTTTAAAGATATATTCAAAACTCCCCCATGAAATGAAAAGATTTAAACTGCCTTATTTTCAATTTGACAATCCAATGAATAAAGTTCTAACTTCCAATTCTGATTTCTTCCAGAATACACCTGGAACACAAAACCCGGTCGGGGGCAGTTTTCAGGACCTACTTACAATCCTACGGCCAAGAATCTTAACATTGTGAACCGTGTGCAGCCGGTTCCCTCAGTGCACGGAAGGACAGACTGGGTGGCCAAATATGGCGGCCACCGGTAGGAGAATGGTGCAAAGCCCCACAGCATTCTCCATAGAATACTCCATAGTCCACGCAAGTCCCCAGACCCTGGGAAATGTGTACAGATGTCTATTTCTACTGAGTTCTGGAAGCAATATGAAGTAGTGGGTACTCTGCAGAGCAAAAATCATCTCCTACTATTTTCTTTCTTTCCTAGAAATGAAATCCAATTTCTTAGCATCAATTGCCCACAGCGCTGACACGCGTACGGGTAGGACTTTACAAAGTATTGAATAAACTATTTGCCAAAGTATCAAGTGTTTGATCTACAAATTAATAGTTACTAAGTATAAGACACTTTTTTAAAAAAGCCTCCAGAAAGTAAGTGTTTAGAATGTTTTCGGTTTCATCTGTTATTTGCCTAAATTAATTAATATTTTGATTGGCCTCAGAGGTGTTTTTGTTTTGCTTGGTTTGGGGTTGGTTTTTTTTTTTTTTTTTTAATGGCAACCTCGGTGGTCTGTCAATCAGAGCTCGTATTTGGCTAAGGCTCTATCTTACCAGTTTGGCAATGGCAGAGAATGCTGATTTATCATCTGGTTTTCTACTCTGAAATTATGGAAGCAGTGGTAATTCTTGAGCAGGGCATCTTTCTTCGGAATAAATTTATCTTTAACATAAAGATTTCAAAATTATGACACCCGATGTTAGTGGAGAAAGAGTCTATTGTTTGACTTTGACCAACACAACTCCTGTGACTTCGTGGAGACTATCAACCTCAATGGCTTAATGACTCCCAGATCAACCAAGGTTCCCATCTTTACGTCATTAAGAGAGTTCTTGAAACTGTGATGTTTGCTCATCACACTTTCAAAATACCTTGTTTCCATGTTCCTACCACACACAAAGATGAGGTGCGCCAGCTTTCGCCCAAAGCAAACTCTTGCTGCGCTGCAGATCGCTGACCTGGCTCCGACCCTGATATTTACTCTCAAGAGCAAATGCAATTCAGTTGCTATAGCAGTGATTCACTTAGTACAATTTTTTTTTTCTTAGTTCTGTTTCTAAACTGGTACTTAAAAGAGACATCTTGAACTTGGGACTATATTTAAATTTGCCATTTTATGGACTCAACATTAATACTGTATATTCTTTTTAAAGAATAATACTGTTATCAACTGTAATTTTTATGTGTTTTTTGTCTTTGTAACAAATGCTAATGTAATTGGCATCATCTTGTGGACATTATCCAAAGACATCATAAAATAATAGTAATACGGTATTTTTGTATAGAAGATTCAGCTCACCTTGTTGAAAACTGTTAAAATCTGAAGAGTAATTTATGATGATGGTCATGGCTATATCTATTTATACAGTTTTAATTAGTGTCTCAAAGCTAAAAGATTATTTTGTGTTGCTGGAAGATTTTACACTTCTTGATAGATATTAAAATTAATATAGTTAACTGGTGTGTTTTCTCTACACTTTTAAACTTTATACTTCTACTCTGAGGCCTATTTGTTCTTTTAATTATAGACTTTTGTTTTTCTAGCAGTTTTAGGTTTATGGAAAAATTCACTGGGTAGTACAGAGTTTCCATATACCCCTCCTTAAGGGCCCCTCCCCAATTTTCCCTATTAACACTTTGCATTAGTGGGGGACATTTGCTGTAACTGATGAGCCAGTATGAGTACATTAAGTCCTTCGTTTATACTAGGGTTTCACACTTTGTGTTGTCTGTTCTCTGGGTTTTGACAAAATACATAATGGCATATATCGACCGTGACAGCATCATAGAGATTAGTTTCACTGCCATAAAAAACCCCATGTTCCACCTAGTCATTCTTCTCCACTGCCTCTTCGCCCCGCCAAACCTCTGGCAAACACAAATCTTTTTATGGTCTCCACTGTGCTCCTTTTCCAGAAGTGTCATGTAGTTGGGATTATACAGTATGTGGCCTTTTCCGACTGCCTCCTTTCAAAATTTAAGTTTCCTCCTTGTCTGTTCTTAGCTTATCTCATGTCTGTTTACTGCTAGCTAATATTTCATTGTATAGATGCATCACAGTTTATCCATTCACCCACTGAAGATCATCTTGTTTTCAAGGATGGGCAATTATGAATAAAGCTGCCAGAAACATTCACTGCATACTTTTGTGTGGGCATCAGTTCTCACCTCATCTGCATAAATTCAAGAGGCATAATTACTGGATTATCTGGTAGGAATATATTTGGTTTTGTAAAAAAGCAGCAGGCTACTTCCAAGGTGGCTGCACCATTTTGCATTCCCAGCAGCAGCGAATGAGAGTGCCTACTGCTCCACATACTCACCACCACTTGGTGTTGGCAGGTTGTCTGTTCTAGATTTTGGCCATTCTTATACGTGTGCAGCAGTATGTCATTTTAATTTGCAGTTGCCTGACAACATAGGATGTGGGCTATCTTTTCATATGCTTATTTTCCAGCTGTATATCTCCTTTTACGAAGTATTATTCAGATCTTCTACACATTTAAACACTGGATTATTTATTTTCTTTGTTATTGAGAGAGAGAGAGAGAGAGAGAGACAGCGTGAGTGGGGGAGGGGCCGAGAGAGACAGAGAGAGAGAGAATCCCAAGCAGGCTCCTCACTGCCAGCACAGAGCCTGATGTGGGGCTTGAACTCACGAAACCGCGAGATCGTGACCTGAGCTGACACCAAGAGCCGGGTGCCTAACCAACTGAGCCACACAGGTGCCCCTTCTTACTGTTGAGTTTTAAGAGTTCTTTGTATATTTTGGATAACAGACTTTTATCAGATTATGTCTTTTGCAAATATTTCCTCCCAGTCATTGGCTTATCTTTTCATTCTCTTAACAGTGTCTTGTGTACTGCAGAAATTTTTAATTTTAATGAAATGCAACTTGTCATTTTTTTCTTTCATGGATTATAATTCTGGTGTTGTATGTAATAAATCATCACCAAACCCTAGGTCACCTATGATTTTCTCTTGTTAGCTTTGGGAGTTTTATAGTTTTATATTTTACATTTATATCTGTGACCTGTTTCACGTTTGTTAGGTCTATGTCTAAATTTTCTTTCCATTTTTTGCATGTTTATCTCCAGTTGTTCCAGCACCATTTCTTGGAAGAAACTATCCTTTCGCCACTGAACTGCCTTTGCTAGTTCATCAAAGATCAGTTGACTTTATTTCTGGGCTTTCTGTTCTGTCCGACTGATCTGTATCTATTCTTCCACCTATACCACAGTGTCTTGATTACTATAGCTTTACAGAAGTTTTAAGTCAGGTTAACATCAGTCCTCCAACTTTGTTCTTCTCCTTCAATTTTATGTTGGCTACTTTGGGTCTCTTACCTCTCCATATAAACCAGAGTCAGGTGCCAACATCCCATAGAATAATTTACTGGGATTTTGGTTGTATTGGACTGGATCTAGACCAAGTTGGAAAGAACTGACACCTTGACAATATTCTCTTCTTGTAGTGCATGGACCATCTCTATTTACTGTCATCTTGACATCTTTCATCAGTGTTTTGTAGTTTTCCTAATATAGATCTTATAAATATTTGTTAGATTTATTCCTAAGCATTTCTTCTTTAGCGTTAATATAAATGGTATTTCAAATTTAAATTGTTCATTGCTCATATATAAGAAGGCAAATGACTCTGTGTATTAACTTTGTACCTAATACCTTTTATTACCATTTATTAAGTCCAAGAGTTTCTTTGTTAATTCTTTGAGATTTTCTACATAGACAATCATGTGATCTGCAAACAAAGTTTTCTTTCTTTCTTCCCAGTTTATCTTTTATTTTCTTTTCTGGTCTTATTGTACTACAAGGACTTCCAGTAAAATATTGAATAGGTGAGGCAAGAGTGAACATCCCTGTCTTGTTCCTGATCTTAGTGGGAAAACATCTAGTTTCTTCCCATTAAGTACGATGTTACTTTATCAAACAGATGTTCTTTATCAAACTGAGGAAGTTTTCTACTCCTAGTTTGCTGAGTTTTATCAGGAGTGAGTTTTAGACTTTGTCAAATGCTTTTCCTGCATCTATTGCTATCATCATTGGTTATATATATGATTTTTGCTCTGTAGCTTGTTGATGCGATGGATTACATTAATTGCTTTTCGAATGCTGAATCAGCTCTGTATATCTGGAATAAATTCCACTTGGTCATAATATGTAATTCCTTTTATACACGGTTGGATTCAATTTGCTAATATCTGGTTGAAGATTACTGTATCTATGCTTATGTTTTATACTACATATATAAAAAGACACTATAGAGACTAAAGAAAGAAACTCAATGCTGAGACAACTGAATGGTTTATATATATAAAATATAGGCACATGTATAGATACAGATAGAGTGAGAGAGAATGTACCTAATGTTAACAAGTGAATTAAAATTAGGTAGAGGTTATATGAGTAATTATGAATATTAATGAAACTTTTCTGTAGATTTGAAATTTTTCCAAATAAAACTTAAAACAAGATAAATATATGAAGCAAGATTTATCATAAATACAAGAAGAAATGGATATAAAAACAATCAGAGTAGCATGCCTGGGTGGCTCAGTCAGTCTAGCGTCTGACTCTTGACTTGAACTCAGGTCATGATCTCACGATTGTGAGATCAGTTCTGCACTGGGCTTGTGCTGGGCATGGAGGCTGCTTAAACTTCTAGCTCTCGCTCTCCCTCTGCCCCTCCCCCACTCACACATGCATGTGTGCACTCTCAAAACAAAAACAAAAACAACCGAATCAGAGTAAGAGGCTTATTTCTCAACAGATCTAGAAGCCTAAAATAAGTAAATAAGTATTTGGATAATACAGTAAACAAAGTTTATCTGACATACATACCATATAGAGATACTTCAACCAATAAGGAAAAAATTCATGCACTTCTCGAATATATATAGCATTCACAAAAAGTTGACCTTATATTAGGTCACAAAGAAAATTATAATCTCCCAAATAAAGAAATACATAAGCCACATTTTCCCCACATTTTAATAAAACTAGACTATAATAATAAAAGGGTATATGTCTCCAAATTTTATCCACTTAAAAATATATTAAAAATATCATTCTAAACAATGATTCAAAAAGGAAAAGTAAAAAAAAACTCTTTAGAAATGAACAACATGCCTCTAAAACTTGCAAAATTCAGCCAAAACAGATCTCAGAGAAAAAAAGTATACAATGGATCCATTTATGAAAAAAAACAAAACAAAATAAAACTAGGAACACTGAAAATATGCTGAATTTGAGCATTTAGCTTAAGAAAGTAGAAAAAACAAATGAAAAATTAAAAAAGATTAAAGATATAATTATAATCAAATAAAAGATTTCACCCCAGTAGCAACAAGCATATCTAGCATCCAGATCTTGATTTCTGATACCATGGTCCAGTCTGGAGAAATGGCTGATTCTAGTGCTGAGCATGAAATACACAAGATGATACTGGAGGATCTTACAGTGCTAGAAAGGAACAAAGTTCTAAAAAAACAAAAGCAAAAGCAAGCAAGCAAAAGAAGCCTATGTTGACGGGCTATGTCAAAGGGACACAGGAGCCAAACGAAAGAGCTCCCGACGGCCAAAACTGCAACAATTTGAGAAAGAAAATTAATAAAGAAATACTGTATTATAACCCAAAGTGGGAAATACATATCCTCGAGTCCATACTGATATAAATAAGTGAGTAAGTAAGTAGGGGAGAAGAGACAAATCTCCCAAACAGCAGAATTCAAAGTCATTTATGTAGATACTCTGCCCTCAAGGAGGTAGAGTACAATTCCCAATCCTTAAGTACAGAGTATGTATAGTGACTTCCTTTCAAAGAGTACAGTAGGGGAAGGGGGAAAAAAGGAGTAACTTCACAGTGGAGAAGCCTGACTGAATACTACCTCAAGCCAGATGATCAAAGTCAAAATCAACAATAATACTATATCCATATATGTGACCTTAATAGGATGTGATGAAAATGGCACTTGAGGGGCGCCTGGGTGGCGCAGTCGGTTAAGCGTCCGACTTCAGCCAGGTCACGATCTCGCGGTCCGTGAGTTCGAGCCCCGCGTCAGGCTCTGGGCTGATGGCTCGGAGCCTGGAGCCTGTTTCCGATTCTGTGTCTCCCTCTCTCTCTGCCCCTCCCCCGTTCATGCTCTGTCTCTCTCTGTCCCAAAAATAAATAAAAAACGTTGAAAAAAAAAAAAAATAAAAAAAAAAAAAAAAAAAAAATGAAAAAAAAAAATTAAAAAAAAGAAAATGACACTTGACCTCTATGGCCTTCCTCCTAAAATTTTAGAACTCCAGTCTAACCGTAAGGAAAACACTAGACAAATTCAACAAAAGAGCATTCTATAAAACATTTGATCAAAACTATCACAGTCATCAAAAACAAGACAAATCTGAAACAATCATAGGCCATAGGAACATAAGAAGACATGATAACTAAATGTAACATGCGGTCCTAGGTGAGATTCTGTAACAGACAAGCAATATTAGCTTAAAAACTTAGAAAATCTGAACAAAATATGTACTTTAATTAATGTACCAACATCGACTCATTAGTTGTAACAAATGTATCATGCTAACATAACAAGGAAAACTGGATGGGGGGTGGGGTATATGGGAACTCTACTATCTTCTCAAAATGGTCCTAAAAAATCAAGCCCATTTTTAAAAAGAAGATTGGATCAGTCTATATTTTCAGCAAATATTTACTAAGTGCCCATTACGTACTAAAGTGTAGCATATACGATGGTGACAAAAGGGTCACTTGTCCTGATCACATTAAATAAGCATGCATAAAACTGTATATTGGCAAATTATTATGGGTGTAAGGGAAAAAAAAGGACGTTCGTGAGACTAAAGAAGAAATCTAAATGTTAAGAGAGAACCGAATGGTTTTAAGTCTAGGAATCTAAATATACTTGAAATATACTTCTGTCTCCCGGCAGAAGAGAAAGAATTGTTGGGACGAATCATGAAAACAAAGAGTTCTATTAGAAGATTAAAAGATGGTGAGGCTTAGACTTCAGTATTAGCAATTGTATGGGAGAGAGCAGAGTATGACTGTTAACAGAAAGTTGCTGGATTTTAGTGTTTATCTTCTTTCTTGCTGCTTTATAGAACTTTCTCATTGTTATGTTTCGAATTGTTTCTCTTGGATTTTCTAGATAGACATATATTAACCATTTAAAATGTTTAATTTCTTTTTCCACTATTAATTTAGACCTCATTTATTTCTCATAGTTTTACTGCTTTATCTAATGTCTCCAGAGCAATGTTGATCTTGTCAGTACCCCCAAGTATGTTATTTCTAACTTAAAACAAAAATTTAATGTTTATTTTTTCTGAGAGAGAGAGAGACAGAGAGAGAGAGACTACAAGCAGGGGAGGGGCAGAGAGACAGAAGGAGACCCAGAATCTGAAGCAGGCTCCAGGCTCTGAGCTGTCAGCACAGACCTCGATGTGGGGCTCGAACTCACAAACTGTGAGATCATGACCTGAGCCGAAGTTGGGACACTTAACCGACTGAGCCACCCAGGCGTCCCATAGTATTTCTAACTTTAACATAAAGCCATAGGACTAGATAAGTGGTAGCTAATAAAAACCTAACGCAGGTAATGCTTGAGTGGATCAGCAGAGACATTTATAGTAGTGTCAATTCATTTTGCTCAGATTGCTACCTAATTTAAAAAAGTTACTATTGGGCGCCTGGGTGGCGCAGTCGGTTAAGCGTCCGACTTCAGCCAGGTCACGATCTCGCGGTCCGTGAGTTCGAGCCCCGCGTCAGGCTCTGGGCTGATGGCTCGGAGCCTGGAGCCTGTTTCCGATTCTGTGTCTCCCTCTCTCTCTGCCCCTCCCCCGTTCATGCTCTGTCTCTCTCTGTCCCAAAAATAAATAAAAAATGTTGAAAAAAAAAAAAAAGTTACTATTCATCAAAACGCTACAGTATCCAACAGCAATCTTAATAGAAATACAAGGAACTAAAGGAATATATGAAGACATTAAAAAAACTAAATTAACAACCAGAAAACAACAAAACGGCAGTAAGCCCACATCTATCAATAATTTCTTTAAATATAAATGGCCTAAATGCTGCAATCAAAAGACATAGGGTGGCTGAATGGATAAAAAACAAGACCCACCTATATGCTGCCTACAAGACACTCATTTCAGATCTAAAGACACACACAGACTGAAAGTGGAGAGATGGAAAACATTTTCCAAGCAAATGGAAACAAAACGCTAGAGTAGCAATACTCATCAGACAAAACTGACTTCTAGGGGTGCCTGGGTGGCTCAGTCGGTTAAGTGTTCAACTCTTGATTTCAGCTCAGGTCATGATCTCATGGTTTGTGAGATCGATTGAGCCCTGTGTCGGGCTCTGCACTAATGGCCTGGAGCCTGGTTGGGATTCTCTCTCTCCCTCTCTCTCTCTGCCCCTTCCTTGCTTGTGTGTGCACATGCACTCTCTCTCTCAAAATAAATAAGCATTAAAAACAACAACAACAACAAAAACCCCTGACTTCTAAAGGAAAGACTGAAACAAAAGACAAAGAAAGAAATTACAAAATGATAAAAGGGTCAATCCAAGAAGAAGATAAAACACTTGCAAATATTTGCATACCCAACACAGGAGTACCTAAATTTATAAAACAAATATTAACAGACATAAAGAGGAAAATTGACAATAATACAGTAATAACAGGAAACTTTAATACCCCACTTACATTAATGGACAGATTATTGAGACAAAAATATCAGTAAGGAAACACTGGCCTTAAACAACACAGCAAACCAGATAGACTTGTTAGATACATACAGAACATTTCATCCCCCAAATGCAGAATACACCTTTTCAAGTGCACAGTGAACATGTTCCAGGATCACATTAGGCCACAAAATAAGTCTCAATAAATTTAAGAAGACTGAAATCATATCAAGCATTTTTTCCAAGTACAACAGTATGAAACTAGAAATCAATTACAAAAGTAAAACTGAAAAAAAAAAAAAAACAACCCACACAACACATGGAGACTAAATAATATGCTACTAAACAACTAATAGGTCAACAAAAAACCCAAAGAGAAAATCAAAAAATATCTTGAGACAAATGAAAATAGAAACAAGACTTTCCAAAATCTATGGGACACAGTAAAAGCAGTTCTAGAAGAAAAGTTTATAGCAATGAGCAATAAACATTTCAAATAACTAACTTTACATCTAAAGGAACTAGAGAAAGAACAACAAAATCAGCAATAATAAAGCCCAGAGTTAGTAAAAGGAGGGAAATGATAAAGATCAGAATGGAAATAAATGAAATAGAGACAAAAAAGAAAGGCTCAATGAAACCAAAAGCTGGTTCTCTGAAAAGATAAAATCGATAAACCTGTAGCCAGATTCATCAAGAAAATATGAGAGAGGGACCAACTAAATAAAACCAGAAATGGAAGAGAAATTACAACTGACACTAAAGAAATACAAAAGATGGTAAGAGACTGCTACAATTATACACCAACACACTGGAAAGCCTAGGAAAAAATGAATTACCAGAAACACATAACCTTCCAAGACTGATAATGAATAAAGAGAAAATATGAATAGATCAATTATAAATAATGAAATCAAAACAATTAAAAAAACCACCCAAAACAAAAATCCAGGACCAGACAGCTTCACAGATGAATCCTGCCAAACATTTAAAGAGGAGTTAGTAACTATCCTTATCAAATTATCCCAAAACACTAAAGAGGAAGGAACACTTCCAAACTCATTTTATGAAGCTAGCATTACTCTTACTACCTAAATGAGACAAAAACATTACAAAAAAAGAAATTTGTAGGCTAATAGCCCAGATGAACAAAGATGAAAAAAGTCCTCAAAAAATATCAGCAAACCAAATTCAGTAATACAAAGGATCACACACCATGATCAAGTGGGAGTTTTGCCAGGAATGCAAGGATGGTTCAACATCTTCAAATCAACATGATACACCACATTAATAAAACAAAGGATAAAAATCATATGATCATCTCAATAGGTATCGGAAAAACCATCTGACAAAATTCAACATCCATTCATGATAAAAATTCTCAATAAAGTGGGTACAAAAGGAATGTATCTCAACATATAAGGTCCATATATGACAACCCACAGCTAACACCATTTCAACGGCAAAAAGCTGAAAGCTTCCTCTAAGATAAGGAACAAGACAAGAATGCCCACTCTTGCCACTTTTATTCAACATACTACTGAAGTACTAGTCAGGCATCCAAGTTGGAAAAATAGAAGCAAAATTATCACTATTTGCAGATGACATGATAACATATATGGAAAACCCTAAAGACTCCATGAAAAAACTATTCAAATAAATGAATTCAGTAAAGTTGCAGAATCCAAAATTAACACACAAAAATCAACTGTACTTTTATATGCTAATAATGAGTTATCAGAAAGAAGCTTTAAAAAACAACACCCCTGGGGCACCTGTGGTTAAGTGTCCAACTTTGGCTCAGGTCATGCTCTCACGGTTCGTGGGCTCGAGCCCCACATCAGGGTCTGTGCTGACAGCTCAGAGCCTGGAGCCTGCTTCAGATTCTGTGTCTCGCTCTCTCTCTGCCCTTCCCCACTTGTGCTTTCTCTCTCTCTCTCTCTCTCAAAATAAATGTTAAAAAAAAATTAAAAACAACAACAAAACACAACCCTCTTTACCACTGCATCAAAAAGAACAAAGCACCTAGGAATAAAACCCAAGAGATGAAAGACCTGTACTCTGAAAACTGTATGATATTGATGAAAGAAACTGAAAATGACACATATAAATGAAAAAATATACTGGGCTCATGGGTTGGAAGAATTACATTGTTAAAATGTCCTTACTACCCAAAGCAATCTTACAGATTCAATGCAATCCCCAACAAAATGTTAAATGCATTTTCACAGAACTAGAACAAAGAATCCTAATATTTATATGAAACGACAAAAGACCCTCAACAGCCAAAGCAATCTTGAGAGAGAAGAACAAATCTGAAGGCATCATGTTCCCTGATTTCAAACTATTCTACAAAGCTATAGTAACCTAAACAGTATGGTATTGGCACAAAACAAACACATAAATCAATGGAACGGAACAGAAAGCCAGAAATAAGCCCACACATATATGGTCAATCTATGACAAAGGAGGCAAGAACAAGCAATGAGTAAAGGACATATTCTTCAAAAAATTGTGCTGGGGAAACTGGATGGCCACATGCAAAAGATAAAACTAGACTACTATCTTGTACCATATACAAAAATAAATTCAAGATAGATTAAAGACAAACATAATATTTGAAACCACAAAACTCCTAGAAGAAAACCTAGGCAGTAAGCTCTTTGACATCAGTGTTAAGCAATATTTTTGGACCAGTTTCCTATGCAAGGGCAACAAAAGCTAACAAATACATGGGATTACATCAAACTTAAAAGCTTTTGCACAGCAAAGGAAACCAACAAAATGAAATGGCAACCTAATGATGGAGGAAGATATCTGCAAACCATGTATCTGATTAAGGTGTTAATATCTAAAGTATATAAAAAACTTACATAGCTTAATATCAAAACAATAACCCAATTAAAAAAGAGCACAACTTGCATTGACATTTTTCCAAAGTTACACATATATGTCTGCCAGACACATGAAAAGATGTTCCACATCACTAATCAAGGAAATGCAAATCAAAATCACAATGAAATATCCCACACCATCTCACACACACATGGCTAGTATCAAAAACAAAAAAATAGGGGCGCCTGGGTGGCGCAGTCGGTTGAGCGTCCGACTTCAGCCAGGTCGCGATCTCGCGGTCCGTGGGTTCGGGCCCCGCGTCGGGCTCTGGACTGATGGCTCGGAGCCTGGAGCCTGTTTCCGATTCTGTGTCTCCCTCTCTCTCTGCCCCTCCCCCATTCATGCTCTGTCTCTCTCTGTCCCAAAAATGGATAAAAAACGTTGAAAAAAAAATTAAAAAAAAAAACAAAACAAAAAACAAAAAAACAAAAAACAAAAAAATAACAAGTGTTGGCGAAGATGTGGGAAAAAGGAAACTCTTGAGCACTGCTGGTGGGAATGTAAATTGGTTGCAGCCACTGTGAAAAAGAATACGGAGGTTCCTCAAAAAATTAAAAATAGAACTACAATACGATCCTGCAATTCTACTTCTGGGTACGGACACAAAAACACCAATCTAAAGAGATACATGCACCCATATTTTCATGACAGCATTATTTACAATAGCTAATGGGAGCAACTTAAGTGTCTATTGAGAAATTAATAAAGAAGATGTGGGATGTGTGTGTGTGTGTGTGTATACACAATAGACTATTACTAAGCCATAAAAAACAATGAGATGCTTGACATTTGTGGCAACATGGATGGACCACGAGAATATTATGCTAAGTAAAAAAAGTCAGAGAAAGACAAATACCACACTATTTCACTTGTATGCGAAACCTAAAAACCACAAAGAACAAACAAAACAGAGACAGACCAGGGACACCTGCGTGGCTCAGTTGGTTAAGCGCCTGACTCTTGATTTCAGCTCAGGTCATCATCTCACAGTTTGTGAGATGGAGCCCCACTTTGGGCTCTGCACTGGGTGTGTAGCCTGCTTGGGATTCTCTGACTCTCCCTCTGCCCTTCCCCACTCACATGCACTCTCTCTCAAAAACATTAATTAATTGGAAAACAAACAAACAAACAAACCAGACTGGGGCACCTGAGTGGCTCAGTCGGTTAAGCATCCAACTTCAGTTCAGGTCATGATCTCATGGTTCATGAGTTTGAGCCCCCCATCAGGCTCTTTGCTGTCAGTACAGAGCCCACTTCAAATCCTCTGTCCCGCTCGCTCTCTCTGCCCCTCCTCCCACTCATTCTCTCTTTCTCAAAATAAAAAACTTAAAAAAAAAAAATCTTAAAAAAAAAAATAAAAACAGACTGAGATACAGGAAACAAACTGGAAGTTACTGGAGGGGTGGGGTCCTGGTGTGGGGGCAGGGGGAGGTGAAATAAGTGAAGGAGATTCAGTGGTACAAACTTCCAATTACAAAATAAGCCATGGGATGTAATGTACAGCTAGGGAATATAGTCAATAATATGTAATAACTTTGTATGGTGATAGATGATAACTACTTACAGGGATCATTTCATAATGTATAAAAATATCACATCACTATGATATACACCTGAAATTAATAGAATATTATATACTAATTAAACTTAAAGGAAAAAAATTAAATGAAGGGACAAGCAATGTTCTTGGGTTGAAGAATAAATATTTTAAAGCTTTCAATTCCTCCAAAATTTACCAATAATTTAGTGCAATCATACCAAAAATCCCAAGTAAATTTTAAAAAAAAAGAGGTAATTCTAGGGGCACCTGGCTGGCTCAGTCAGAAGAGCATGCGACTCTTGACTATGAGGTCGTGAGTTCGAATCCCATGTTGGGTGTAGAGATTATTCAAAACTAAAATCTTTTTTAAAAAAAGCTAATTCCAGATTTACCTGGAAAAATTATATATTAATATGTCAAAGAAAATCTGAAGAGGAACAAAGACAGACGTGCACTACCAAGTATCAAAATATATATAAATCTATAGTGATGAATATAATTTGGCACTGAGACAGAGATAAGTAAATCTATGAAACATACTAGAAACAGAATCAGTCTCAAATATGGAAATTCAGTACAAGGTAAAGGTGGCATTTCAAAGCAACGAGAGAAGGATATATCACCTGAATAAACAATATTGAGGGTAATGTGTTTTTTTGGAGAACAGAATTCAGAAAGATCCCTAATTTGAAACATCACACAAAAGTAAATTCTAAGGGCAACAAAAATAGAAACCTAAGAAATAAAACTATGGAAGTAACAAATGAAAATAAGAACAAGCTTTTTTTTTCAAAAATGTTTAAACATTTATTCATTTTTGAGAGAAAGAGAGCTTCAGCAGGGGAGGGGCAGAGAGAGAGAGAGAGAGAGACACACACACACACACACACACAGAATCTGAAGCAGATTCCTGGCTCTAAGCTGTCAACACAGAGCCTGATGCGGGGTTGAACCAACGAACCATGAGATCATGACCTGAGCCAAAGTCGGACGCTTAACCGACTGAGCCACCCGGGTGCTCCGAAAACAAGAACAAGCTTTTTTACTATATAGAGTCACACGCCAAGAGAAAAATAAACAAAAACAGGAACAAAAAACAGAAAGAGCAGCTCACAGAAAAAATACATTATCACTGGTCAATAAACATGAAAAAATGTTTCATAACTTATTAATAATTTAAACAATTAGATATTTTTGGCTTGGATCAAGGGGTTGGCAAACTATGGCTAGTGAGTCAAATTTGGTCCATTGTGCCCATTTTTATGCAGCCAGCATGCTAACAATATTTTTGTTTTCAATCAAAATAGCATGGCTGAAAAAAATAAGATTACTATTTCATGATATATGAAAATCATATGAAATCCAAATTTCAGGGTCTATAGAGTAAACAGCCATGTTCGTTTACATATGGTTTCTGGCGGGTCTTACTCTACAATGGCAGAACTGGGTAGCTAGGGCAGAGACAGTATGGCCCACAAAGCCTAAAATACTTACTATCTGGCCATTTGCAGATTCCTAATTTAACCTGCCAAAGCTTAAAATTCTCACAAGACATGATATTAGCAAATATGGGGAAACAAAATCTTACAACCATTGTTGTTCCAACTCTTCTGAGGACAATTAAAATTTTAAATGCTCATCTGCTTGGACTCAGCTTTTAGAGATGTCACCTATATACATTCATTTGCACGGTGCACTGTGATTTAGATGGTAATGTACCTTGGCTCAGCATGAACAGCAAAAGACTTTTTTAAACAAAGTACTTTTCTATCAGTAGGGGAAAGGTAAACTAGGTAGGTCTCTATGTCCAGATAAGAAAAGCTTTGTTAAACATAGTCCAGTGCAGCAAAGAGTGTAGTATTTCTGCTGTGCGCTGATTTACGTCAACCATAAGCAAAAAAGGATACATTTATATGATAATATAACACAGGAAATAATAATCTATCCAGGGAATTCCTGGGCCAATAAATAAGGCATAACAATGGTTACCCCTTACACTGAGAGATTAAGGGTCTGAGATGAGAAAAAGACAATTTTACAGTTTACCTTTCTGTCCTGAATGCATTTTTTTCAATGTTTATTTATTTTTGAGAGAGACAGAGACAGAGTGCGAGCTGGGGAGGGGCAGAGAGAGAGCCACACACAGAATCCAAAGCAGGCTCCAGGCTCTGAGCTGGGCTCGAACTCACGAACTGCAAGATCATGACCTAAGCCGAAGTCAGCCACTTAACCGACTGAGCCACCCAGGTGCCCTACATCCATTTTTTTATCACAAGCATATTTTGCTTCAATTTTAAGTAACTTTGTTAACTACCTAATACCTAATTTGTATAATTTTGGAGAAAGGGCTTTATAAAGCAAATTAACAGATCTGAATATGCAAAAATGTACAGACACTATAAACAAAGCTAAACAATAAGTAATAGCCTGGGGGGGAAACACAATACACAACAAAGGATTAGTACCCATCAAAAATAGAGAGCTTCCACAAATAAGAAGCAAAACTAAAAGAAAAAAAAAAAAAATGAAGACAAAAATGGTTTCCGTCCAAATTATTTGGTCTAGGATACCAAGGTCATCTAGATATGACCTCTGCCTTTCAGTCTCCTGTCCTGCTGTCCTGGTCATAACCACACGACTTGCTGTTGCCCAACTGTGCCAGATAGCGTCATGCCTCTGAGGCACTGTGCATATTTTCCCTTCCTGCAACATTTGTCAGTCCTTGTTTATGAATTCCTCATTTTTCAAGGCGTGGCTCAACCATCAACTCTTCTAGAGTCCTTCAACAGAACTGACCATTCCCTTTTTTTGTGCTCTGGCTGCAGTATCCATCTACCTCTATTAAGCATTTATTCCTATTATTGCCTCTGGTGGTTTCGATTTCAGTCTTCTCCACTAGATTCCAAGAAGGCAAGTCATCGCTTGTTCTTTTCCTTCTAGGACCCAGCACAATCTTAGGACAGTAAGTACTGGGGAAACTCTGCAAGGAAGGGGCAACAGAAACTTGGCAAGGGCACTACCTGGGCGGCTAGGCATTGAAGACCATCCCACCCACCCTCTAACCCCAGTCTGTGGACAGCCTTAAACCTTTCGGAGCTGACCACTGGGATCAAACAGTTACACGAGGATCTACTGTGGACCTAAATAAATTCCCACCTCCAGGGACCCCTGTTTTCAGAGTTTGATGCTAGAACTGAAGGTGACCAAAATTGGTGCCTTTGGAAACACTCCACAACAGATGAACTGAGGCCAACACGGTGATTCAAAATCCTATCTATGAAAGCCTGGACGGATGGCAGCTTTGGGTGGCCCCATGCACATGTCACTGGCGTACGTGCATATGTGGCTGGGCTCGGATGGAGAAGACAGAAAATATAGATGAGGATTACTAAATGGATCTAACCATATTTCAAGAAGCTATTTATCAAAATGATCATAGAAAGGCTAGCTTGGAACCCAAAATGTGTCTGATGAATAAATACAGAATGAGTATTGGGGTTTTTTTTTGTTAGTGGTTTTTTGTTTTTTTTTTTTTTTTTAGAATAATCTTTTTTCTGTGCTTCTGCTCTTATACTTCATAGGATTCAAACACCTGGGGAACAAGTCCACCTGGCTTTCACATAGCAGGGTTTTGGGGAAAAAAGCACTGAAGATGAAGGTTAGCTCTATGAACATATACAATACACACACTGCTCTTTGCTGCTCAAGAGAACACCCAGGTCTGATCTTTGTAACACTAACTACAAACAGTTGTTTCTTTTCTCCCCCAACACATTTCCATAAAAATCCATTCTTAAGATATCAAAAACATAATGCAATGTTCTACCTACCTGATTTTATCTGTTTTCTTCTTAGACCATAAAAGACTAATGTTTGAGAACAGTTCATAATAATCTGATCCACCAGGGCATGAAATCCTATCACACACCAATGAACTATTTGTAAATGGATTTGTCTTTATAATTTAAAGCATGAATTTGGTAGCACTACAGGATAAAAGGCAATTACTGACTATGCCAGGAATTAATGGGGCATTGTAATTTAATCAATGTATTTGCAAGTATGTGACATCAAGCAATAACCCCTTCCGATCTGTGAGTAGTTATTAATAGCAGCCTGCAAGAAAAGGGCCTGAAGTCTCAGTAGACCAAAAGCGTAATGAGTCACTGCTGTGATGGGGCTGTCCAAAAATCTTATTTTGATCCCAGCTGCATTAACAGAAATGCAGAGTCTCAGACACGGTACCTTGGTCGCACCCAACTTGTGCAGAGCTCCAGGCATTACGACTGAAGAGCAGGCCCAGGCAGAAATGTCAAAACCATGTTACATAAAACGAGAATGAGAAAACCAGGACTCCTTTCAAAGAGTTTAAGGAGACACATGATACTGATCAGTAAGTGCCTGAATTACACTATAAATACAATCAACAGCAGTTAGGGAGGAGGGAAGCCGCAAATATCCCTTTTTTTCGAAAGAGGGGGAAGCTAAAGTAAGAAGGACCAGATGGGAGTTAATTCTCAATGCTGAAAAAAGGAAAGTGAAGTGAAAATGTGTCAGTACCCAGTTAATGTGTGTAGAGACCAAATTAGATAACTCAAGTTTCCCACAGGTCTTTTCGTTTCACATTTATAGGTTAGCTAATTAACCACAATTTCATTTTTTCTTTTTCATTCTGTTGCTGTTGTTACACAGTCCTAACCATAGAAATCCTCACTAAAGATCACCTTTAAAACAAGCTTCGATGCAATGTACAATCAAGTCATACATAGCTTTCCTTGGTTCTTAAATTATTCAAAATACATAATTACTAAATAAAACATTAACTGAACACTTCCACGTTCCCATAGCTTCCTGCCATTCACATCCCAGTCTATGTTCTAGACAACTCTGGCAACGAAGACACCATAGAAAATATTAATGGTAAATTTTATTTTCATTGATATTTCATTTAACATAATTTCAAAGTAGGTCTGTGCTCTAAGATGAGCCAAAAAACAGAAACCCTAAAGCTCATAAGAGATGTTTTTCACACTGTTCTGAGTAGGGCATGGGGTTTGGGGGTCCCCAAAGTTGATACCTAACGTTTTACCCTTTGAGGTTTTACCTATAGACACAGAAAGAAGAGAGAACATCAACACACAAGAATCAAAGTGTAATAAGGAGCTCTTGGGTTACAAACTACCACCTCTTTAAGGCTGTAGTGAAATGAATGATTTCTTCTGCGAAGTTCAATGTCATTTTTTTTTTTTTAAGTAAAATGTCAGAATATGTGAAAATGCTGCACTTGTTTCTCTTAATACACTGATATTGGAGAAGTTTTTAAAATCTTCATGAGTCCAAGCTGGGACATGACAACTACTGATGGGGTCTATTCAACACGCTAATTCCAAGTTTGGCGACCATCAGCAGACTGTTCAAAAGAAACACATAAACAAAAACACATCAGGTAAAGAACACAACAGGTACTCGACTGTTTTTTTTTTTTTTTTAAGAAACTAAGACTACAGGCCCTTCGCAACTACATGAGGAGACGCCGAGGCCGAGCAGGCAGAGGTGGAGACTTCATTCTCGGAAACACGAAAGAAATAACATGCCAAGGGGCAGTCTTGCCCTGCACCCGCCTCAAAATGGTACGTGTGAATTGGGAGTTCCTAATCTCACTGCCAATAATTCAAAGAGATGAGCAAACTGAAGGCTGAAAGACCAAGGTCTCTCCGGGGTCACTGAGCTAGTTAATGGTAGATTTCCAGTCTCCCAGTTTACTGCTCTTGACCTTGGTGTACACGGACTATAAAGCATTATGCCTGACAGCATAACTATGACTGAAGTCAGGTTAGTGATCTTCTTTCGAACAGATTTAAAAATTCTGTCCTCAGAGTATCTTTATCACACGTAAGGAAAACGTTTTTAAAAACAATCTGGTCTGAGTTTTGTAACTCAAGTTAGCCAGCAGGATTCAATCAAAACTCCCTTTTAACAAAATGGTCAGTGATAAAGGACACCCACACGTCTAAGAAATCTGGAATGCACGCTGAAAGTCGCAGAAAGAGCCGCTGTCAGGGCTTTGCCTGAAGCTCCTTCTGACGGAGGCAGGAGCCAGGATGGACCAGATTGCAAACGTGACAGCAAAGCCATGAACTTACTTACTTCATTCTGACATCAAATCAACTACTGTTTTTGCAGCCTCTCCTATTTGTGTGTAAATTAAATCATTTCGGTTGATGTCCAGCATCAGGTATACCAACACAAGTAAATTCTGGAATGTACAGTGTATCTGGGGCCCTAAACTCAACTCCATCCCGGTGACGAACGGCAAGGGAACAGAAAATACCTGGCACCCGCGATTAAGCCCGCAGGCAGAAATTTCCCAGAGTGGTAGAATCTCATCCCCATAATGCCAGCTAAGGTTCCAGATGTAGCTGAGGGGAAAGACAGAAAGAATCGAGTATCATTACATCTTCTATACGGGAGAACCAATGTCCCACCCACCTTTCAAGGGCCAGATCCCCTCTCATACCATCTCCTCCACGCTGGGGGAGCGCTGGGGGTGCTCCGTGGCCACCCGCGCCCTATAGGACTAAGTACAAAGACTGGAATATAAGGCCCTCACCATCTGGGCCAAACCTGCCTTCCCGGCCTCACTACCCACCATTCTTCCGCCATAGTTTTCTCCA
This sequence comes from Panthera uncia, assembly GCF_023721935.1. Taxonomy (NCBI): domain Eukaryota; kingdom Metazoa; phylum Chordata; class Mammalia; order Carnivora; family Felidae; genus Panthera; species Panthera uncia. The sequence continues at coordinate 16,915,998 of NW_026057581.1, forward strand.
CATTTGCGGTAGGTCTTCTTCTATTCCCTGTTGATGTATTTACCTTAACTGTATGCTCTGCTAGTCAGCATGTGAAGACCTATTACATGTATTCCCATGCACTCACTGCACTAGGTGCTGGAGGGCAAAACTACCATCCTAAAAGGCCTCTAAGAGGATCCCGCCTATTCGGGAAAATGAGGAAAGGATTTGCTGAGGAAACGAAGACCAAAAAGCCAAGGTCTGAAAAGGAGTGAAGAGCTAAAAGGGGGAAGAAAGCACATTCCAAGAGAGGGGATAATAATGGTGGGGCCTTGTGGTGAGAGGGAACCGAAGGCTCAACTGTGGCCAGTGAGGAAGAGGGGCCAGAGCACAGAGCCCTGACAGCCATACTGAGGACTATGTTCTTCGGCCCAAGAGCAATGAGAAGCCATCAAAGCATACCAAGCAGAGGGATACATGAACACAAGAGGACTGTAAAATCAGAACTCGAGCTGCTCCATGGAGAACAATCCGGAGGGAAACCAGAGCATGTCGGGATACCACTGAAGAACTTCCTCAAGAATGCAGGTCAGATAAGGGGTACTGGGATGAGAACGGTGGCCATGGAGACACAGAAGGAGACACTTCAGGGTATGGGCTGGAGGTAGTGCAAACAGGACTGACTGAAGGAGACAGAAAGGTGGGAGGAGGACAAGATCCAAATGGATGGAAAACACCGGCACCAAACACATTTGTAAGGACATGAGGTTACGTTTGGGCAGATGCCTGGAGACAAGATTTCAAGCGCACAACCTTTACTTATGAGTAAAGCTTGGAGGAGTGATGCCTTTCTGAATCAATTTTCCGTTTCAATGGTAATTTAAGGCCTAGACCCCAATAACACTGCCAAGCAAGACGGTATAAAGAAGACACGGGGCGCCTGGGTGGCTCAGTCGGTTAAGGGTCCGACTTCGGCTCAGGTCATGATCTCAAGGTCCTGGAGTTCGAGCCCCGCATCGGGCTCTGTGCTGACGGCTCAGAGCCTGGAGCCTGCTTCGGATTCTGTGTCTCCCTCTCCCTCTGCCCCTCCCCCGCTCATGCTCTATCTCTGTCTTAAAAATAAACATTAAAAAAATTAAAAACAAACAAAAAAAATATACAAAGAGCCAGGTCTTAAGAACTTAAATATTTAATGGCCAAGAAGAAAGATGGGTCAACAAAAGAGAACGAGAAAATAAGAAGGAAAACAGGAGAGTGGAAAATGGCTTGGTCTCCTATGCTGAAAAAGCTAAAAGGCCAACTAGAATGAGGATTAAAAAATGTACAGTTGGGTTGCCTGGGTGGCTCAGCTGGTTAAACATCTGAGTCTTGATTCCAGCTCAGGTCATGATCCCAGGGTCATGGGACTGAACCCCGCATCGGACTCCACACTGAGCGTGGAGCTTGCTTGGGATTCGCTCTCTCGCTCTCTCTCTCTTGCCCTTCCCCAGCTCAGGCGCACGCTCTTTCTAATAAATAAATAAACATTAAAAGTATATACACTGGATTTTGAAAATCCAGGTCACTGACAGGCTCAAGGAAAGCTATTTCCATGGACAAAGGACACAAAAAGGGGGGTCGAGAATGTGAGAGGTGAAGAAGTAAAAACAGGGAGTAGAACGGATTGTTTTAGGGAAGTTGCTGAAGGGGAAGAAGAAGGGCAGGCAACTGGAGAAGGAAGTGGGGTCACGAGAGGTCCTTTCTTTTTTAATGGGTAAGAGAGGACACCTTCGAACATGAGTGGGAGGGATTCACCCGCAGGGCAGAACACAAATAAGAGACGACATCTCTGGCAGCATAACACCCCAAGAAGGTGGGGAGAAGAGACCCAAAGCGTGGGTGGAGGGATTGGCCTTTGAGAGAGAAACAGCACAGTGGAAGGCCTGGGTGATGATGGCATGCTGGAGCCTCCGTGTGATGACTGCTGTTTTCCTTTACGTAGGCAGCGAGGGCGGTTGCTGAGAGCAGGAGTAGAATCAGACACGAGGATAAAGGAAGCCTAAAAGTCATTCAGGAGCTTGAGCGAGGGAGCTGGGAGGCAGAGCTGAGAGCGGGGCGCCTCCTCCTTCCACGGGCATGCCCCAAATCAGCCGCCACGACCTCCCTTCCCAACCCGTGCCGACTTGCACGAGCCACTCGGTCAACACACTTGTTCTCCCCACCACTCTTCTAAGGGCCGGCACTGCACGTGTTCCCACTCTGCGTATCTGGGGAGACGGCGAGATGTCCACGCTCCCAGCAGAATGGCTGATGTGTGGGGAGGGCTCAGTGAAAATGCACCCCAGGCCACGCTGATAAGAAGTGATCTTCCTCCCCGGTGCTGCTGTTTGGGCTGCTCACGGGGCACTTCAGCAGTCCCGCAGTCACCCCAACAGCATCAGTCAACGTAAAGGCTCCTCGAAGGCAAGGCCTATGCCAGACATTCAGCTTAGTTTTAAAGGGCTAACACGTGATTTGCAAAGGCAAACAAACGCACTATTGAGGCAAACCTCACCCAGGCACGTGATCCTCCGGTAACGGTCAAGCACATGCTCTTCAGTGGGCAGACATGATGATTACGAGACGTCTACTTGCCTCGTACAAGCTTAACCCTAATTCTGTTGGCTAGACCTAAATTGTGAGGCATGAAAACCTTTCCATATTCTGTACATAGAAAGTAAACAGAAATCAGCACCACTCTCCCCACTCCCAATTTTAAAACTTCCCCAGCACTTGGGCAGAAGTAGTAAAACTGTCTTCATGTGAAGATCCTGCCACATGCCACCGAACCAGAGCCTTTGGGTAGAATGTTCTGGATACATAACTGTACCAGAGAGACAGGGAAGCGGACGTACCTAGGAAAACCCAAATGTTCCTCGGATCCTGAGACAGCTGATAGGCACCCAGGCCTGCTAAACTTCCGAAAAGAAGGCCAGCAGCCAGTGAAGGGACGCTACCTGCAGAGAAGCAAACACAGTCCTGCATTATAACGTCAGACACTCATCAACAGAAGTCACCAGATTTCCTTTCCCTCCAGGGGAAAACAGCCAAGAGAATTTCTCTCAACACAGCTCATAACCAAGGAGCTCTCAAGCAGGCAAATGTGTTGCGGCGTTTGCTATTTTACGGAGAAGTCGGGGTAACGTCACATTATTCCTCCCCAGACACTTGCATCTGGGGAGCAAAGAAGGGCTCCTAACCAGGCCTGATGAACCTGTCAAGCGTTGGAACTGTCCACAGGCAGAACCTCAGGCAAATCCCCAAAGGAGAAGGAAATAGGGGCAGTGAATTAAAACAAAACAAAGCCTGGAGAGTAAGAATTCTGGTGTGTGTGTGTGTGTGTGTGTGTGTGTGTGTGTGTGTGTGTGTGTG